>NC_086011.1:9990338-10344644 GCF_030014385.1 Trichomycterus rosablanca
CTACTTGTTTCTACACTCACTGTCCATTTGATCAACTTTTCCATTTACCATATAGAAGCACTTTGTATTTCTACAATTACTGACTGTAGTCCATCTGTTCCTCTGCATGCTTTGTTAGCCCTCTTTCATTCATTCCACCACAGAGTGTTATTACTTGGGTGGTGGATCATTCTTAGCACTGCAGTGACACTGACATGGTGGTGGTGTGTTAGTGTGTGTTGTGCTGGTATGAGTGGATCAGACACATCAATGCTGATGGAGTTTTTAAACACCTCACTGTCACTGCTGGACTGAGAATAGTCCACCAACCAAAAACATCCAGCCAACAGCTCCCTGTGGGCAGTGTCCTGTGACCACTGATGAGGGTCTAGAAGATGACCAACTCAAACAGCAGCAATAGATGAGCGATCGTCTTTGACTTTACATCTACAAGGTGGACCAACTAGGTGTTGGTGTGTCTAATAGAGTGGACAGTGAGTGGACACGGTATTTAAAAACTCCAGCAGCGCTGCTGTGTCTGATCCACTCATACCAGCACAACACACACTAACACACCACCACCATGTCAGTATCACTGCAGGGCTGAGAATGATCCACCACCCAAATAATACCTGCTCTGTGGTGGTCCTGTGGGGGTCCTGACCATTGAAGAATAGCGTGAAAGCAGGCTAAAAAAGTGTGTAGAAAAACAGATGCTTCTATATGGTAAGTGGAGCTGATAAAATGGACAGTGAGTGTAGAAACAAGGAGGTGGTTTTAATGTTATGGCTGATCAGTGTAGATTAGTGGTTTCTGTAGAAGTGTGTATTGAGCTTGGTCCTTTTCTTTCTCAGCAGAGGCCAGTTTCCACGTGACTATCAGCATCCACCTGACAACATGCAGAAGCTCAGACGGGTAAGAACCTTGCTGTCTGTAATAAAAGCATAGATCAGGGGTGTCAAACTCATTTTCACCGAGGGCCACATCAGCATTATTGTGGCCCTCAAAGGGCCGATTGTAACGTATCCTGCTGTGATTGCAGTCACATTGCTGTTTTTGTTGGAGGCTAAATTCTGCATTTATATTGTTCTACTTTACCACAGACACGGCCTCATAACACAAGAGACGCACCGGTTTCTCTTCCTGAAGCACAAACTTGTTTTCACTTTCATTACATTTCCTCCTTATGCTTAATTTTCTTAATTATCTTCTTGTACATTTTAGGATCATGTGTAAATATGTGTAACATCATCTACTGGCAGGCTGTGTCACTTTGCAGGTCACAAAATCAGCCTGCATTTTGAAAGATGCAGTTTATTTAGGATTTTACAATGTGTTTTTAAGACAATCATTCTGCCCTCACTACATTTACATTTTACATTTTCAGCATTTAGCAGACGCTTTTATCCAAAGCAACTTACACAGTGAGCGGAACACAATTAGCAATTGAGGGTTAAGTGCCTTGCTCAGGGACCCAACAGTGGCAACTTGGTGGTGGCGGGGCTTGAACCGGCAACCTTCTGTTTACTAGTCCAGTACCTTAACCACTGAGCTATCACTGGCCACTGGTCACTAATAGTTTATCCCCCTTTCTCAGCTAGACAGACAGACAGACAGACAGACAGACAGACAGCTCCCTTCAGAATACAGTCGGTTTATTTGCTCCCCAGCTATCAAAATGAAGTAAAAATACAAACAATAAAAACAATAAAGAACTTAATACAGTAAAAGCACACAGCTGTAGTCAAGTGTTACATCTGGTACAATATGAGATTTAACCAAACGTAAAATAAGGAGTTAAAATTGTGTGTAAAAATACTAATTGCTATAGTAACGTAACAACAGTATATAATTACGGTAAATTTGTAACTAAAACACTGTGATATACTCACTAAACATTTACTAACAACTGAGAATATAAACGCCACTACTTACAGACAATGCTTGGGTATTATATTGCAATATAATTATTTGTATTTATTTATTATTGTTTACATTACTGACTACGCTACCCTGCATTCTTTTGGCGTAAAAGTCACATGGCTTCTTAGCGAAGGTTAAAGTTAGTTGCCATGTCACGTTGTCTCTTAAAGGCGCAGGAGCGCATTAAATTATAAGCGCGTCTCTGTAACGTCTCTGTGAGTTTTAAGTGAAGTGAATATCTTTTTTTTTTGGGTCCACAAGTGGTTTATGTGCAATATTGTTCTGCCCTGGGGTCAAATTCTGATGAATTGGCCAGTTATTTTTAGTGTAATATGATTCTTCTTATGACTGTCCCAATTGCAAATGAAGCAGCAATACTTGGTATATCTGAGCTGCAATCCAAGAAGCAGTGCCACTCTAAATCTCCAGCTGTTTCAGTTGTAGTTGCTGTACTTGATGTGTTTCAACAACAGTTCCATGTTCTGTTATGTTTCCTTCATGTGTAAAGCATACCAACAGGTACTGAAGGATAGACATTGTCACTGTATAACAAGACAGCCTTGAGGCATGAATCAATAAAATGGTACGTGATAGGAAAAATTTGAGGTGATTTTTGTTATCAGCAGCTCAAAATACCTAAGACACACCCAAAAGTGTTCAAGAAACAAAATCTCTGTTGACCAGTGTTATTGCAGGAATCTAGCTAAGTATAAGGCCTGGATACCAACTCATGTGTCATTTTATTCCAAAGGTCATATGGGGTTGATGTCAGGGTTCTCTTTATGGACCTTGTTTTGTGCACAGGGCCACAGTCATGCTTAAACGTTAGCCTGAACTCGGTCACTATCAGCCGTGTCCACATAATTTTCGCTACTTCGTATAGATTTATAGGGAAACAAAAATATATTAGGATTGTCTGTGGACACTTTTTTTCTTAGATCCAGGAGAGTCTTCCAGTCTATGGCAGCAGCATCGGAGAGTTCCAGAGTAAATTTCAGCATCTGCATATAGAGCTGGCCAAACATTCAGAGACGCTGTCTCAGGACAAGAGGTACTAAAAGTAAAAGTCATCACAGGTCTTATAGAACTTAATTTAGAGCTACAAGTTCTAAATAAATTAAAAATAAATAATTATTATTAATATTACACTTGGTGCAGCATAGCCAAGATGGAGGTGCTTTTGGGAAAGATTGTGGCTGTGCATCAGCAGTATCGGAAAGATCGGCAAATCGGCAGTGAGTAAATATTTTGAATATAGTATATACACCGATTAGGAATAACATAATGACCACCTTCCTAATATTGCGTTGGTCCCCCTTTTGCTGCCAAAACAGCCCTGACCAGACTCCACTAGACCCCTAAAAGATGTGCTGTGGTATCTGCCACCAAGATGTTAGCAGCAGATCCTTTAACTTCTGTAAGTTGTGAGGTGGGGTCTCCATGGATCAGACTTGTTTGTCCAGAACATCCCACAGATGCTCGATTGGATTGAGATCTGGGGAATTTGGAGGCCAAGTCAACACCTCAAACTCGTTGTTAAGCTTCTCAAACCATTCCTGAAGCATTTTTGCTTTGTGGCAGGGTGCATTATCCTGCTGAAAGAGGCCACAGGATCAGGGAATACCGTTTCCATGAAAGGGTGTACATGGTCTGCAACAATGCTTAGGTAGGTGGTACGTGTCAAAGTAACATCCACGTGGATGGCAGGACCCAAGGTTTCCCAGCAGAACATTGCCCAAAGCATCACACTGCCTGCGCAGACTTCTTCCCATAGTGCATCCGGGTGCCAGGTGTTCCCCAAGTAAGCGACGCACACGCACCCGGCCATCCACGTGATGTAAAAGAAAATGTGACTCATCAAACCAGGCCACCTTCTTCCATTGCTCCGTGGTCCAGTTCAGATGCTCACGTGCCCATTGTTGGCACCTTCTGCGGTGGACAGGGGTCAGCATGGGCACCCTGACTGGTCTGCGGCTATGCAGAGCCATACACAACAAACTGCAATGCACTGTGTATCCTGACACCTTTCTATCAGAACCAGCATTAACTTCTTCAGCAATTTGAGCTACAGTAGCTCGTCTGCTGGGTTGGATCACACGGGCCAGCCTTCGTTCCCCACGTGCATCAATGAGCCTTGGCCGGCCATGACCCTGTCGCCGGTTTACCACTGTTCCTTCCTTGGACCACTTTTGATAGATACTGATCACTGCAGACTGGGAACACCCCACAAGAGCTGCAGTTCTAGCCATCACAATTTGGACTCGATCAAATCCTTACGCTCGCCCATTTTCCCTGCTTCTAACTCATCAACTTTGAGGATAAAATTTTCACTTGCTGCCTAATATATCCCACCCACTAACAGGTGCCGTGATGAAGAGATAATCAGTGTTATTCACTTCACCTGTCAGTGGTCATAATGTTACGCCTGGTCGGTGTATATATACATATATATATTCTGATTTTCAACTAGATCATAGATCAGGTTAATTGTTGCTCATTTGTTTCTACAGAGCTCAACTACAACAACGAACAGATTCACAAATTTGAAAAGTGAGTAGTTGATCCCCAGGTCTATAAGTGATTCCTTTGAGAATGCTGGTGTCTTGGTAGGTAAATGAGTGTTTGTTGTTTTTCTCATTGGCAGGATTAATCTGTCGGTTTACATTAAGAAGGTGAAGGCTCTGTTTCGTGATGACTGCCTGCAGAAGTATCAGGAGGTCCTGGCTGCAGTAGTGAGCTGGAGCAGGTAGTTTACAAAAACAGCATTCAAACACTTCCATGGTTCAAAAGTAGGGATGTAACGATACACTCTACCCACGATGTGATGCGATTCACGATACTGGGTTCACTATACGATTTTTTCCCAATTTTTTAAACTGAAATTGAAGACAAATTATGACAAAGTTTCCTTTTATTATTTCTCTTAAAAAATAAAATAAAATGCTGTATTTGTGCTTATCTTTTATTTAGCTAAATAATGAATGCCCTTTTATTTCTGAGCTAGGTACAAAATGAAAACCCACGAATCTGGCAACCAGGCATATAGCGCCAGTGACGTCAACCAGGCGAGGTGTATAGCGCCAGTGCCCTCTGCTGTTTAAAGTGAATGTTGATTCATTTTACATGTCAAATCGATTTAAATCGTGGAATTTTTGAATCGGTTATTAACTGTCTTGTGGTGCATCGTTACATCCCTATTCAAAAGTCTAAAGCCATAGAGTGAAGCAGCAATATAGGAACTAAAAAAGCTGTAATATTTAGGTGTTCCATTTTATTCACATTTATTTCAATGCATTTTTCCCAAGTTTCCTTCAAATGTAGTCATATCCAATTACCAGAACAAATTTCACTTCATTTACTGCTGCCAACCTCCACTAATGACCGAAGAGGCAGTGACTAACGCATGCCCCCTCTGACATGTGTGTGGTAGTCGACCGCTTCTTTTCACTTGCTCAAGGAGGATTCATATGGAGATCCATATCTCCATTATCCTCCGTCTCTTCAAGGGCGCCATTAATATCCCAGCAGAGGCCGTAATTGCAGCAGTTATGAGGAATCAATGGTTAACATATGCTCTTTGACAATTCGAGCCACAGTAGCTCTTCTGTTGGTTCCGTTTTACTTAATGTCTTTACTTTCCTAGTCATTGTGCAAATGAATGCAATTTCCGTAACAAGAAGGTACCAGTTAAAAGCTTCAACTGATACGTTTTGTTTTCATTGCAAAACAAAAGCGCGTGATAAATTACGGCACAGCGGCCAAAATCCAAAACACAGCAAAAAAATCATAACCACTGCTTACCTTAGCTTATGTTCTTCCAGATGCTATTAAATTTATAACCGTGTGTCCTATTAGGAATATAATCCGTTATTTTGTAAATGTGCTTATAATTAAAAACCTCAAAAATTTTTCCCGGTTGTGAAGTAAAACAAGAACTCGTTAGAAAGCCAATCGAGCGTTTCATTAACACGTCATCTGTGTGACGCAAACTGAATAAATGCAAATAACAGCATTTCTTACTAACAATTAAAATCAGAAGCTCTGATTGGTTCAGCAAGCGGTCTTTCAACCATTAGCGCCAATTCTGTAGGAGCGTTCCATTCACCCCGGTTGTTCCTGTGAAGTGCACTACGTAGGGTATTCTACCATTTTATGATGCGTCACAGAAGAGGCTGTGTCCCAAATCAAAATATGTGCGGACATGCATGTATTAACATTGATTACATTACATGTGATAATTATATATAATTGTCTCACATAACTAATGTTAACACATGCTGATGCTAGGGACTCTTGTTGTTTACGAGTCATTTTTTGCGAGTCATGAGTCGAGTGTGAAGTTGCTGTGTGTGCGACTTATGTGCGACTCGGGTACTCCCCATGACTGCCTGTGAGCACCCCTTGCTGTTTTGCCCGTATTGCTCACAGCCCTACTTCAATGCTTATATGACCTGAAGTGAACTGATCTTACTAAAATTAGTGTTAACAATAATTCATTATCAAATAATATGTTAAGTAAACAAGGATGTTATTTACCTGCTGTTGTATTTTGATAAAATAGATTTGTTGTAACTCACACTTTAAATTCTAGAGTTTGCAATTCATTTATTAAATATAATACATAATTAATCTGTAATACATAGTAATAACTGTGGTTTGTGGTTTTCACAGTGAACTGTACGAAATGCAGGCAAAGTTAGAACACATGAACGGTTTGTTCTTGCAGCTGATCAGAGATCTGCAACTGTGTGAGAGCCTTCAGACCAAGGTCAGATTATACAACTGTCTGTCTCTCTTTACTTTCTTTCTTCCTAAATAAGTCCATTAAAACAGTACGTACAGTAAATCTAGAAGTAAAGTACCTTATATCTGGCAAATAAACAGACACTGCGAATGCTGAGGCGCATAGTGTGCAGAGGTCGCCAACTTTCTGCAGAGTCAATCGCTACACACCTCCAAACTTCATGTGGCCTTCAGATTATCAAGAACGGTGTGTAGAGAGCTTCATGGGATGGGTTTCCACGGCCGAGCAATGCAAAGCGTCGGATGCAGTGGTGTAAAGCACGCCGCCACTGGACTCTAGAGCAGTGGAGACGTGTTCTCTGGAGTGACGAATCACGCTTCTCCGTCTGGCAATCCGATGGACGAGTCTGGGTTTGGCGGTTGCCAGGAGAACGGTACTTGTCTGACTGCATTGTGCCGAGTGTGAAGTTTGGTGGAGGGGGGATTATGGTGTGGGGTTGTTCTTCAGGAGTTGGGCTCGGCCCCTTAGTTCCAGTGAAAGGAACTCTTAATGCTTCAGCATACCAAGAGATTTTGGACAATTTCATGCTCCCAATTTTGTAGGAACAGTTTAGGGATGGCCCCTTCCTGTTCCAACATGACTGCGCACCAGTGCACAAAGCAAGGTCTGTAAAGACATGGATGAGCGAGTTTGGTGTGGAAGAACTTGACTGGCCTGCACAGAGTCCTGACCTCAACCCGATAGAACACCTTCGAGATGAATTAGAGCGGAGACTGTGAGTCAGGCCTTCTCATCCAACATCAGGGTCTGACCTCACAAATGCACTTCTGGAAGAATGGTCAAAAATTCCCATAAACACACTCCTAAACCTTGTGGAAAGCCTTTCCAGAAGCGTTGAAGCTGTTATAGCAGCAAAAAGTGGGCCGACATCATATTAAACCCTATGGATTAAGAATGGGACGTCACTCAAGTTCATATGCGTGTGAAGGCAGACGAGCGAATACTTTTGGCAATATAGTGTAGGTAATTAGCTTAGGCTTTTTGTACCCTTGCTCTTTACACACTGAAACACACTCCAGATACTAGATAATATTATGCACTGTAGAGGGAGAAATGTGCTAATCCCTTCCAATCTTTCTGTGAGGTACATTGTTTTTAAACAGTTTAATCATTTTCCTCACACATTTGTTGACAAACTGGAGATCCTCTGATCATCTTTGCTCCTCAAAGCCTTTTCGTGAATACTGCTTTTGTACCAAATCACGATTACAATAACTTGTAACCTGTCTAAAATTACATCATTATTTTGTTTTATTTAGCTCACTGCTAGACCTAAATTGCCCCATCCCAACTTTTTTAACAAATACATGCAGTATCTTGGGTTCACTCTATGCAGTGCAATAAAAGTCAAAGTAAATGTACAAAGCGCTGCTTTTTTAAATTTGCATTTTCCATACTGTCCCAACTTTTTCTGATTTGGGGTTGTACATATTGGTGTGCTTCAGTACATTATTGTGTAAAGGCTGTCAGTAAAAAATTTCAGAGGCTATTATTGAACCTTCACCAATGTAAACTGATTAAAACACCTCCAGTCTCTGCTTTGCAGGTCTTGGACAGAGTGTTGACCACAGCTCTTCCAAAAACATCTGGAGCAGAGGCTGTCGAAGAACTGAAGAATAGAGACCACATGATCTTGAGGTGGGTTCTTAAAATAAAAGCCGTCGTTCTATACCGTGTATGATTGCAGCCTCTTGTAGCCGGAAAAATACCCAGTTTCTCCTGGAAGTTTTATAAACTGTATGTGAAAAAGTATGTGGACATCTGGGAACGAGCTTGTTAGACATGCATGTGCAGTAATATGGGGTAATATGTATTTATGGGCCTTAATTGGTGGACAATTGGGGCCAAGTTGGATACAAATATAAACTTATTTTGCAATGGTATGCTGTTAAAACTCTTGTTTTTGGGCGTCCACATACTTTTACTGGATCTATGATCATATTTTCTCTTGTAGGATGAAGAGACTGAGGGAAGAGATGGAAACAGTGGCTAAAGAGCTTCAGAATAACAACAGTATAATAGAAAGGTATGGACATAATAGCACTCCACATCTGTTTTATGAATATGATACACCATGTGGCCAAAAGGTAGTGGACACTCCTTTAATTATTGATTTGATGTGTGTTTTTGAATTGGAATGTTGATTGGACATTGAAGCCTGTCTAAATAGGATGTTTAACTAGCAGGTGTCCACATACTTTTAATCATATACACTGATCAGCCATAACACTAAAACCACCTCCTTGTTTTTACACTCACTGTCCATTTTATCAGCTCCACTTACCATATAGAAGCACTCTGTAGTTCTACAATTACTGGCTGTAGTCCATCTGTTTCTCTACATGCTTTTTTTAGCCTGTTTTCACAATGTTCTTCAATGGTCAGGACCCCCCCAGGACCACCACAGAGCAGGTATTATTTGGGTGGTGGATCATTCTCAGCACAGACATGGATGGTGGTGTGTTAGTGTGTGTTGTGCTGGTATGAGTGGATCAGACACAGCAGCGCTGCTGGAGTTTTTAAATACCATGTCCACTCACTGTCCACTCTATTAGACACTCCTACCTAGTTGGTCCACCTTGTAGATGTAAAGTCAGAGACGATCGCTCATCTATTGCTGGTGTTTGAGTCGGTCATCTTCTAGACCTTCATCAGTGGGCACAGGCTGCTGTTGGCTGGATATATTTGGTTGGTGGACTTTTCTCAGTCGAGCAGTGACAGTGAGGTGTTTAAATACTCCAGCAGCGCTGCTGTGTCTTATCCATTCATACCAGCACAACACACACTAACACACCACTATCATGTCAGTGTCACTGCAGTGCTGAGAATGATCCACCACCTAAATAATACCTGCTCTGTAGTGGTCCTGGGAGAGTCCTGATTATTAAAGAACAGCATGAAAGGGGGCTAACAAAGCATGCAGAGAAACAGATGGACTACAGTCAGTAATTGTAGAACTACAAAGATGACTTTTGAGATGACTTTCTAACATGTGCTTTCATATATTTCCAGTTTTAAAGTGTTTAACTCTACGCTGGTCATGGAGGCCGATTTACCAACTCCAAATGGATCATAAGGATCTTCAAGTACCCCGCCTAATTTCTGACCTAAAGAACTTCAAATCAGACCTGGGCTGGGTAAACAGAAACGTAGGAATGTAGAAGACAACGAAAGTTCAAACCTTAGGGCTCCTGTTACATGCTGTTCTGAAAAACAGGTTCCTTGCATCTGTCTTGAGTCTCCAAAGTTGCTTATGGAGGAACCACTGGAACTTTGCACATCTACAAGAGGTCGCTGATTATTCCATCCTGATCACTGATCAACTAGTGACTATAAACCAATGATCAAAGCAAACTACCATAGACTTGATAAGGGTTCATAAAGTCTTTTGGATCAATGCTCATGTATCTTACAGAAAGGCGAAGATTTGTGTTTTAGTTTTTGTATTTTGTTTATGCATTTTCTCCCTTTTAGCACGTCCAATTGCCCGATTGCGTCATGCTTCCTCTCCACCAATGCCGATCCCTGCTCTGATTGAGGAGAACGAACCTAACCCACGCCCTGTCCGACACGTGGGCAGCAGCCGTATGCATTTTGTCACCTACACTTGACGAGTGCAATGCGGATCAGCACTGTGTACGAAGAGACGCACCCTGACAGCACTCTTTTCCCGTCTCTGTGCAGGCACCATCAATCAGCCAGCAGAGGTCGTAATTGCATTAGTTATGAGAAAGTCCCTATTCCGGCTTAATACCACACCCCTATCTGAACAACAGGCCAATCGTTGTTTATGTGGTTGCTCAGCCCAGCCGACAGGCAGAGCTGAGATTCGATACGATGTATTCGAGATCCCAGCTCTGGTGTTCCAGCGTGTGTTTTTATCGCTGCGCCACCACATTTTCTGCAAATGTGAATGTATAGTTACGTTAAATTTAATGTACTGTGAAAAAAAAAGTACTAGCAGGTATTACAGCTTGCAGTTGCTTTTTTGGGATGGCATGGTGGCTCGGTGGGTAGCACTGTCGCCTCACAGCAAGAAGGTCCTGGGTTTGGTTCCCAGGTGGAGCGGTCTGGGTCCTTTCTGTGAGGAGTTTGCATGTTTTTCCTGTGTCTTCATGGGTTTCCTCTCAGTGCTCCGAAGACAAAGCCCCCCCAGGTATAAGTGTGTGTGTGTTTGCCCTGTGATGGACTGGCAACCTGTCCAGGGTGTTTCCTACCTTTCGCCCAGTAAATCGGACCCACTGCGTCCTTTGAGTTTTTGAGTCCATTGAATTTTTTCCCCCAATTTAGGCCCCATTCCTGATTGAGGAGAGCTAACACACACACCCCTGACTGCTGACTGCTTATTACTTACATATGGAGATTCGTATTCTTCAAGGAGAGTCAAGCATTGATCTCCGTTATCCCCAGTCTCTGTGCAGGTGCCATCGATCAGCCAGCAGAGGTTGTGATTGCAGCAGTTATGAGGAATCCCCTCTGGCCCTCCCACCCATGGACGAGCCAATGTCCGTATAGGCACCCAGCTGGCTGGTAGCAGAGCTGAGATTCTAACTCTAACTGATGGGCTAGTGGTATATTCTTCTACCAAGCGTCCTTACTTTACAGATTCCTTCACAACCTTAAAGTAACTCATGAAAATACATTAGCCTTGAAGCAAAATACATTATGAAGTTTGTTACTATTCATGGTGCCTACTGGTTTGCTTTAATCTTGCCTTTAAATATATGTACATAAGTGTATTTTAGTATATAATAAATGTGATGTCTTGGATACAACCATAATATCTATGATGGGGTTCTTTCATGGATCCTGATTATCCAGATTGTACCTAGATACATACACTGATCAGCCATAACATTAAAACCACCTCCTTGTTTCTACACTCACTGTCCATTTTATCAGCTCCACTTACCACATACCACCGCACTTTGTAGTTCTACAATTACTGACTGTAGTCCAGCAGGGACAGTGAGGTGTTTAAAAACTTCAGTAGCGCTGCTGTGTCTCATCCACTTATACCAGCACAACACACACTAACACACCACCACCATGTCAGTGTCACTGCAGTGCTGAGAATGATCCACCACCTAAATAATACCTGCTCTGTAGTGGTCCTGGGAGAGTCCTGACCATTGAAGAACAGGGTGAAAGAGGGCTAACAAAGCATGCAGAGAAACAGATGAATAACAGTCAGTAATTGTAGAACTACAAATTGCTTCTATATGGTAAGTGGAGCTAATAAAATGCACAGTGAATTTTATACCTTTTTCTATGTGGGGAAGTTAATCCCCCTGGCTTACTTTGTCTATAGTAGGGGTGGACAGTCCTGGTCCTAGGGGTCAAAACCAGGCGCAGCCAGATGAGCCTTCATGATACATAGTTAGGTCTATAAATACCAAATGGCATTATGGTTAGATGTGCAGGAACTCCATTGACTAAATGGGTACGTCTGCACAGAAACAAAACCCCGTGAAAAGCCTTTTCAAAAGAGAAGCTGTCATTGCCAGGGGGAGGGGTGCCCATATGGTGACCCATTAATGCCCACTGTTTTGTAATAAAATGTTTTTACTTTAGCTGAGTTCATGTTAACTGCCTACCTCAAATAACTAGACATTTTGATTGTGTTCTACCCCACTGGTAAGATGCTTGGATTGCAGGAATTTGCCAAGGTAAAATACATGTCCTGCCACATCAGCACTTCTACTGGGCAGCTCAGACACATGCTGTATTAAAAATTAATGGCTTTGTTAAGTTAGGCCTTACAGTGTGCTAATTATTGAACAGCCATGCAGAACGAGAACTCCTGGGCGTTAAATCTGCAGCACATATTGATCTATCTTTGATAAATTACTCTGCAGTACCATCCTGGTTCTGGTTTATTGGTCATTTGGTCCACAAAGAGGGAGCACCGATTTGTAGAGAACTGGAAACGGCAATATGTGCTGTGCACCTATGGTTGCAGGACAGGGATTAGAAAACCATTCTGATGTTTTGGTTTAAATGGTTCTCAGTTTAGAACAGTATAAACTGTTCATCAGTATAGTTCCTGCATCCGCCTGAAGAAGTAAGATCCACCACTTATTGACATTGTACTGCGTATAACTAAAATATGTAGCACATTGGTAATAAACCTGATTTCAATAAATAAATATTGTTATAGGTTGGAAAGATTTCATGAATGATGGAGCAGCCATGTTAAAGATTTAGGAAGTTTATTAAATAACACATCACAACATCCCTCTCAGTACAATTTGTTTGATTTTTTTGCTAGTGGAAAACCAGCCTAGCAATTGGCAGGTACACTTGGCAGGTGTCGGTGCACTCTTAATGCCAGTCGTAAGCCCAGATAACAATAAGGAGATTTGTGTCAGGACGGGCATCTGGTGTGAAAACTGCCAAATTATGTATGAAAACCCCTGAATAGTTTCTGAACTCCTGGGTTCGAGGCTCGGTGTTGCCACCGGTCGGCTGGGCGCCATCTGGCGGGCATAATTGGCAGAGCCTGCAGCAGATACAAATTGGCCACCGTATCTGCAGGGTGGGGACCGGACTATTTGTGGGTGGGTGGGTCTTCATACGCTGTGTAAGGACCCTGTTTGGCAGAAGTGACACCCAGACGAGAAAAGGAGGGCTGTACACGTGTAAAGAAGGCGTGGGCAGCGGCGTGCTCTCCTTGGATGCAAATCTGGAGTCTGTCAGCAGCGGAAGACAAATTGGATGTGCTAAATCGGGATGAAAAATGGGGAGAAAAATGCATGAAAAAGAAAACCCCTGAATATGCGAGCTAAAAAAGCAGAAAGTTGCAGGATGGCCTGAAAACAGCAGGAACAACAGTTGCAATAAAATTTTTTGCTATAGTGATCTGTGAATTTTGCAGTGTGCAAATTACATACACCTATGTATGAAAATGTTATGACTACTCATCTAATATGTTGTCATCTAAAGGAGTCCTGTGCTATCAGGTACCAGGACATTACCAGCAGGACATTTAACTTCTTTAGGTACCAGCAGGACTTTAACTGGTGGTGGACCTGAGGAGGGACAAGGCACCGGTGACCCCTGTGTCCATCAGGGGGGTCAGTGTGGATATTGTGGAGGATTACTGTAACGCTTATGTGGGCTAGACAGACAGGAGGGACGGACACAAATGCAGAGATGAATGAAAACAGAGGATTTATTAATAGACAAAGACAAAACAAAGGAATACAAACAAACCTACAGGGCTAACGGAAACTATGCTAATAGGACTAAAGAAACAAACGGGGCTACACAGGCTAACCGGGCAAAACAGGCTAACGGGGCTAAACAGGCTAACGGGGCTAAACAGGCTAACGGGGCTAAACAGGCTAAACAGACTAAACAGGTTAAACAGACTAAACAGACAGGCTAAACAAAGACTAAACAGATGAAACAGACTAAACAGGTTAAACAGACTAAACAGGTTAAACAGACTAAACAGACAGGCTAAACAAAGACTAAACAGACGAAACAGACTAAACAGGTTAAACAGACTAAACAGACTAACAGGGCTAAACTAAATGCTAACTAAACTAAACATACAAAGACTAAGCTAAACAGGAACTAAACAGGACAGAACAGGGACTAACAGAGCTAAAGCTAATATACAAAAGGCTAACACAGAGATAACACACAAAGGGCTAACAAACTGAGAAAAAGGCTAAATAGGAGCAGACAGAGCAGACAGACAGAGTTACCATGAAACAAATCCAATAATCCCCAACCAGCCATTCCCAGCTCCTCTCTTAAATACCCTGCAGCTGGGGCTAATTAGTTCAGGTAACCAATCATGAGAAGGGAGCTGGCTGGAGACACAGGAGAGGAGGCGTGGCACACTGGAGCACAGGAGCTCCAGAGCACACAGAGGCTCACAGTGTGACAGTAGCCCTCCCTGTAGGCACGACTCCTGGCGTGCCCAAAAACAAAACAAAAAATTCAAAAAGGAGGTCCTGGACCCTGAGGGGCAAATTTAAAGTCATTTAATATGCCTTGCGGTAGGCATGATAGGAGACCAGAAGCGCTGTCGGGGAGCGCCGACGAGAGTTCAAAAGCGCCGTCGGATGGCGCCAACGTGGGAACAGAAGTACCATCGGGGGGCGCCAACACGGAAACAGAAGCGCCATCTGGGGGCGTCATCTCGGAAACAGGAGCGCCATCTGGGAGTGCCGACGAGGAAACAGGAGCGCCGTCGGTGGGTGCCGATGAGGAAACAGAAGCACCTTCGAAGGACACCAACTCTGGAACAGGAGCGCCATCAGGGGGCGCCAACTCAGGAACAGGAGTGCCGTCGGAGGACACCAACTCAGGAACAGAAGTGCCGTCGGAGGACACCAACTCTGGAACAGGAGTGCCATCGGAGGGCACCAATTCGGGAACAGAAGCGCCATCGGGGGGCGCCAACTCGGAAACAGAAACCAGCTGCGTGGAGCCTGGCGAAGAGGCTTCGGGAGTCAGCTGCGTGGAGCCTGGCGAAGAGGCTTTGGGAGTCAGCTGCGTGGAGCCTGGCGAAGAGGCTTCGGGAGTCAGCTGCGTGGAGCCTGGCGAAGAGGCTTCGGGAGTCAGCTGCGTGGAGCCTGGCGAAGAGGCTTTGGGAGTCAGCTGCGTGGAGCCTGGCGAAGAGGCTTCGGGAGTCAGCTGCGTGGAGCCTGGCGAAGAGGCTTCGGGAGTCAGCTGCGTGGAGCCTGGCGAAGAGGCTTCCGGAGTCAGCTGCGAGGACCCTTGAGAAGAAGCATCCGGAGTCAGCTGCGTGGACCCTTGAGAAGAAGCATCCGGAGTCAGCTGCGTGGACCCTTGAGAAGAGGCGTCCGAAGTCAGCTGCGTGGACCCTTGAGAAGAGGCGTCCGGAGTCAGCTGCGTGGACCCTTGAGAAGAGGCGTCCGAAGTCAGCTGCGTGGACCCTTGAGAAGAGGCGTCCGGAGTCAGCTGCGTGGACCCTTGAGAAGAGGCGTCCGGAGTCAGCTGCGTGGACCCTTGAGAAGAGGCGTCCGGAGTCAGCTGCGTGGACCCTTGAGAAGAGGCGTCCGGAGTCAGCTGCGTGGACCCTTGAGAAGAGGCGTCCGGAGTCAGCTGCAAAAACACTGGAGAAACGTCATTAATCAGCTGCACAAATCCTTGAGAATCTCCTTGATTCAGCTGTGAGGACCCTGGAGAGGTGTCCGAAGTCAATTGTGAAAACACTGGAGAAACGTCATTAATCAGCTGCACAAATCCTTGAGAATCTGCTTGATTCAGCTGCGAAGACCCTGGAGAGGCACCCGAAGTCAGCTGCGAAAACACTGGAGAAACATCACTCAGCTGAGAAAACACTGGAGAAACATCGCTCAGCTGCGAGGACACTGGGGAGGCGTCCGAAATCAGCTGCTTGGACCCTGAATATGCGTCAAAAGTCAGCTGTTTGGACCCTGGAGAAACTGGACTCAGCTGCGAAAACACTGGAGAGGTGTCCGAAATCAGCTGCTTGGACCCTGGATATGCGTCAGAAGTCAGCTGTTTGGACCCTGGAGAAACTGGACTCAGCTGCGAAAACACTGGAGAGGCGTCCGAAATCAGCTGCTTGGACCCTGGATATGCGTCAGAAGTCAGCTGTTTGGACCCTGGAGAAACTGGACTCATCTGAACCTGAGTACACGGGACTGGAGCCGGCGAACCAACAGAAGGACCGCCGGAGCCCTTGGGGTCGAAACCGGAAACAGGACCTAAATAATTTTGGCTGGCTCCTAACGTGGACTTGGGACAGTCACGAGCTTTATAAGCGGGCACTGGCTCCTGGACCACATCCGCAGTGGGCACTGGGGAAAATTTAACCTCCCCAGTGGGCACTGGATGCCAGGTATAAGCTGCAGTGGGCACTTTGCTACATGAAAATTTGGTTCTCATGAGGCCCTCAAAATCCTTCACCGAGTTCAGCACAACTCCCCTGTCAGACCAAAGCTGCTTAGCCCACTCATGAGCAGCACCCCTCAGTCTAGACATCATAAATCGTACCTTGTCGATTTCAGTTGGCTGGGGGTCCAGAAGGTTCTGCAGGTAGAGCTGGCTCTGTAGAAGGAAGCCTTCAACACTATGGTTGCTTCCATCATAAGGAGCCGGCCTACTAAGCGGGAAGACCAGAGGAAACCTCATAGAGCCAAAGTCTGGGAAAACGTGAACAAGCAACATCTCGCTGTGTCCTAATTGGGGGATTATTCTGTAACGCTTATGTGGGCTAGACAGACAGGAGGGACGGACACAAATGCAGAGATGAATGAAAACAGAGGATTTATTAATAGACAAAGACAAAACAAAGGAATACAAACAAACCTACAGGGCTAACGGAAACTATGCTAATAGGACTAAAGAAACAAACGGGGCTACACAGGCTAACGGGGCAAAACAGGCTAACGGGGCAAAACAGGCTAACGGGGCTAAACAGGCTAACGGGGCAAACAAACAGGCTAAACAGACTAAACAGGTTAAACAGACTAAACAGACAGGCTAAACAAAGACTAAACAGACGAAACAGACTAAACAGGTTAAACAGACTAAACAGACTAACAGGGCTAAACTAAATGCTAACTAAACTAAACATACAAAGACTAAGCTAAACAGGAACTAAACAGGACAGAACAGGGACTAACAGCTAAAGCTAATATACAAAAGGCTAACACAGAGATAACACACAAAGGGCTAACAAACTGAGACAAAGGCTAAATAGGAGCAGAGAGAGCAGAGAGAGCAGAGAGAGCAGAGAGAGCAGAGAGAGCAGAGAGAGCAGAGAGAGCAGAGAGAGCAGAGAGAGCAGAGAGAGCAGAGAGAGCAGAGAGAGCAGAGAGAGCATGAAACAAATCCAATAATCCCCAACCAGCCATTCCCAGCTCCTCTCTTAAATACCCTGCAGCTGGGGCTAATTAGTTCAGGTAACCAATCATGAGAAGGGAGCTGGCTGGAGACACAGGAGAGGAGGCGTGGCACACTGGAGCACAGGAGCTCCAGAGCACACAGAGGCTCACAGTGTGACAATTACAAATATCTGGGGGTGCACATTGACAACAAACTGGACTGGACTAAGAACACTGATGCCCTGTACAGGAAGGGTCTAAGTCGTCTCTATTTTTTGAGGCGCCTGAGGTCCTTCAACATCTGCCGGACTATGCTCAAGATCTTTTATGAGTCTGTGGTAGCGAGTGCTATCCTCTATGCTGTTGCATGCTGGGGAAGCAGGATGAGGGTGGCAGATGCCAACAGACTCAACAAATTGATCCGCAAGGCCGGTGATGTTGTGGGTGTGGAGCTGGACTCTCTGACGGCAGTGTCGGAGAGGAGGATGCTGTCTAAACTGCAGGACATTATGAACAATGGCTCCCACCCACTTTATGATACAGTGATGAGACAAAGGAGCACATTCAGTGCAAGACTAATTCTCCCAAAATGCACCACAGGAAGTCTTTTCTACCTGTGGCCATCAAACTCTATAATTCCTCACTTAATGTGTGACACTATGGTTTATCTGTGCAATATTCAGTATTCATATGTGCAATAATAATAACGTAAGCATTTTAATTATTTAATTGTGTGTAAATAACTTTAACTTTAATTTTTTCTTCTTTTTTCTTTGTTTTAAGCTAGTAGAGTGTTTATTCTTTTTACATAAATGGGTGCTACTGTAAAAAACTGCAATTTCCCTCTGGGATCAATAAAGTATTCTGATTCTGATTCTGATTCATGTTGTGAGGTGAATTAGATTCATGTTGTGTTAGGTGTTTAGATAAACAGGACTCATCAGACCAGTCAACTTTAATTGCTTTGATGTTCAGTTCCAATGCTTCCATGCCTGTTGTAGATGCTTTCGTTGGTGGACAGGCATAAGGACGGCCACTGTGACTGGCCTGTGACTCAACAGCTCCATACACAGAAGGGTTTCATGCAATGTGTACCTGTGTGCCTAAAACAACCTGCAATTTAAGCAGGGAAAACTCCATCAAAGTCTAATCACTGAATGAACTTGATTTATTATATTGCCCTGCTATTATCAGTGGTTATGTAGTGGTTAACAGAACTGTAATGACTATGGCTAGCTGTGTAGCAACGCCAATACTTAAACAATGTTTACTAAATGTGTTGACGTAGGCCTATGTAAATTTTTATTGGCTTCTCTCAGCATGGGGCCAACATTATTGTGCCTCACAGATTATTACTGAAATCATGTTAAGCCATTGGTGTGGCTAAAAATCTGAACTTAATATTAAGTAGGGGTGACCATATACTGTTGGCCATATGCATGTAAAAAATGTTTTTAAATATTTTGTTTATGTCCTATTGCCCGACTGCGTCATTCTTTCTCTCCACCAATGCTGATCCCCGTTCTGATTGAGGAGAATGAAGCTAACCCACGCCCTCTCTGACACGTGGGCAACAGCCGTACGCATTTTATCACCTACACTTTGACGAGTGCTAATGCGGATCAGCACTGTGTACGGAGAGACGCACCCTGACAGCACTCTTTTCCCGTCTCTGTGCAGGCGCCATCAATCAGCCAGCAGAGGTTGTAATTGCATTAGTTATGGGAGAGACCCTATCCGACTTTTAATATCCCACCCCATCTGAACAACAGGCCAATCGTTGTTCATGTGGCCGC
This sequence comes from Trichomycterus rosablanca, assembly GCF_030014385.1. NCBI lineage: Eukaryota > Metazoa > Chordata > Actinopteri > Siluriformes > Trichomycteridae > Trichomycterus > Trichomycterus rosablanca. Next base: position 10,009,676 of record NC_086011.1, read on the forward strand.
TTAGCCCAGCCGGTAGGCAGAGCTGAGATTCGATACGATGTATTTGAGATCCCAGCTCTGATGTTCAGCGTGTGTTTTACCTCTGTGCCACCTGAGCGGCATGTATGTAAACATTTAACTAAAAGTGAGAACTAGGAGGTTACACAGCCATGGGGGTTTTTATAAGGGGCACCCACCTCCCCACGTCAATAAACATAAACATGAGTAATTACACTAGCCTTAAAACATCAGTCTTGTGTGCTGAACCAAGCCTCATGGATTGGGACTATATTGCTGCGTCATAGTGGAGGGAGATTTAATTGTATTGTATTTTATTGTAACCTTGGGTGTCAATGTGTGCTTAAATAGACACCGCTAGTTTAATAAACATGAAACAATGTTAGCATTATAGAAGTGAAAGATAACACAGACAGGGGAAATCCTGTGGCACGGGGGGAAACTACGGCGTGGGTCGCACACGCTCTCTCAGGCTGCGTCCAAAACCACAGACCAACGTACTGCTACGTCATAAACACATACGTTTGTTAGTTTTGTACTATATGTGACCAAATTATGTGGACACCTTACTAAATTTTTAATTGACATTATACATTATTGAGTACATTATGAAGTTCAGGGGTGGCACACGGGTAGTGCTACTTCCCCACAGTAAGAAGGGCTTGGTTTTGATACCCTGGCTGGGTGACCAGTCTTTCTGTGTGGATTTTCTTCGGGTGCTCTGATTTACTTCCCACAAGTCCAAAGACATGAAGTCAGGCCAACTGAAACAACCAGTATTCAGTATACCTGGGAGTAACCTTAGACCGTACCCTGAGTTATAGAGAACACATTAGGAAGACAAGAGCCAAGGTCTCAACCCGAAACAGCCTACTATGATGATTAACAAGCACTAAGTGGGGTGCCCACCCAAGCACACTGCGAACAACAGCATTAGCCTTGTGTTTTTCCACAGCTGAGTACGCCTGTCCAGTATGGAGCAGATCCTGCCACACACACATAATCGACCCTATCCTCAATGAGACCTGTAGGATAGTGACTGGGTGCACTTAAACGACTCCAGTACCCTGTCTCTATGCTCTCTCAGGCATTGCTCCCCCCTACATCTGGAGTGCAATTACCACCCAAATTCTGTTGTTTTACTCCAAGGGCATTCTGATGGAAACCTGTTTTCCCGCCAAGGTTAAGGATTAAAGTCGAGACTGCAGTGCCAATGATGCTGCTCCTGCCGGATGTGACGGGTCTGGAGTAATTGCACCAAGAATGACAAGAACTCACTACAGACTTTATTGAAGACTAGACCAAATAACAACTTTATTATTATTTATTTATTTATTTACTGCCAGTTATAACTTTTAGTTCATTTAATTCTGTGTTTGTATGATTTGTGTAAATCCTATTTATTTAAAGTATCCTCCAGACCACCCAAGAAGGATGGGCCCTGCTGAGTCTGGTTCCTCTCAAGCTTTCTTCCTGTAATTTTCAGGGAGTTGCTGATGCCCTCCCTGATGCCCTCAAGTCAGATAAAATCTCTCGGAATCTAGAACGAGCGGCCAAGGGCGCACGCACACGCGCACGCGTATTAAATCCGTTATCTGATATACAATCTAGCGCACTGTGCAGGGAACATATACTGTCTAATATACTGTCTAGTGCACTATGTAGGGAACATAAATCTGTTATCTGATATACAATTTAGTGCACTATGTAGGGAACATAATTAATTATGTAATACACTATCTAGTGCACTATGTAAGGAACACAAATCATCATCTAGTTATACTTTCTAGTGCACTACATAGTGAACATGAATGAGTTATCTAATACACTATCTAGTGCACTATGTAGGGAACATAAATCCGTGATCTGATATACAATCTAGTGCACTGTGTGGGGAACATTAACCAATTGTCTAATTCACTATCTAGTGCACTACGTAGGGAACATAAATTCATATCTAAAATACTATCTAGTGCACTATGTAGGGAACTTAAATCCGTAATCTGATATACAATTTAGTGCACTATGTAGGAAACCTAAATCCGTTAACTAATACGCTACCTAAAGCATTATGTAAGAAACATAAGTCTATTATCTAGTACACTATCTAGTGCACTAAGTAAGGAACATCAATTCTTTTCTAATATACAATCTAGTGCACTATGTAGGGAACATAAATCTATTATCTTGTACACTATCTAGTGCGCTAAGTAAGGAACATCAATTATTTTCTAATATACAATCTAGTGCACTATGTAGGGAACATGAATCTATTCTCTTTCACACAATCTAGTGCGCTATTTAGTACACATTAATGTGTTTGTGACGCGAACAGTTAGCAGCTCCTAAAAGTGCTGTTATCACCCATATCCTTTGGTGTGTGCGAGAGGTTTTTTAGGTTTTTGTTTTTGGGCTTGGGGGGTCGGGGTCGAGGTCCGGGGGTACCTACCTGAAATGAGTTTTTGCAACTTGGGATGTCTGGGACAGTGAGTGTAAAAACAAGGAGGTGGTGATAATGTTATGTCTGATCGGTGTACATTCAGTCGGTATAACTGAATATTTAGTAGGGGTGACTATATACTTTTGGCCATATGTATGAAAACCTTTGAGGTTTATCGTAAATAATAGAATTAAAAGGTTCTTTCGTTTTCAGTTTCTCTCATTACTGCATATTATGGTGAGTCGGTTCTTCCAATAGCATCCAAACACAGAGTGTGGGCGGTAAGGAGGGTAGCAGCGCGTGTTCTCTCAAGTGCGCGTGCTCAAAGCCGATGCCATTTAAAGCCTGTCGCATCGAAGCGCGCGCGCGTCACGACTCAAACGGCTCGAGCCATCGTAAAATTCCACGCACGTACACGTAGCTCGGTGTACCGCCATGGCGTCCGTGACTTTAGGACGACACCCGGCCCGGCACCTTCTCGACCCGGACAAGCTGTTCCTCCGCAAACAGGCGAACGAGGGCAAGACATTCACGCGCAAATCCTCGCGGGAGAAAATGACACGAGAACGCGCGGCAGGCGTAGCCGCAGTGCCTGTATCGGGGGTGCCGCTAGATAACAGACAGCTCTCGGATGGTGCTGCATTAGAGATGTGTGCTGTTACTGGTGCAGGACAGACGTGCATGGCACCGGAGTGTCAGACGTGTACTATCAGCCGCACTGACGGAGACAACGCAAACGCCAATAACAACGGCGGAATGAAAAGTTTGCCCAGACGAGGCTCAACCAAAAACGTCACCGGACAGTCCAGCAGGCGACCGAACACCAGGTCCCTGTCCGCAGACGGGGACACGCTGGAGGGACTCCAGCTCGAGCGCTTAACGCAGGGCAGACGCGGCGTCGTAAAGCTCATGCGCACTGACCCACCAAGGCGGCAAGCATGGTCCATCTTCGACCAAGCTGAGTCAGGGGTGAAAGAGGAGAAAGGAGTGGGGCATCTGTTGGCCCCCTGTAGGGTCACGCAGGACTGGTGCGACGCGTGCAGACGACTCGTCAAAACCACAGCACTCCGCTGTCAATGTGAGTTATGACCCGATTCTAAATGAGTCGTTCTACTAAACGACTCTTTTAATCGAATCACTATAAATAAATTACATTTTTTGTTACTTTACTAATGTTTAAAGATAGGATCCAGTGCAATAGTCCATTTTATCAGCTCCACTTATCATATAGAAGCACTTTGTAGTTCTACAATTACTGACTGTAGTCCATCTATTTCTCTGCATACCTTTTGAGCCTGCTTTCACCCCGTTCTTCAATGGTCAGGACCCCCACAGGACCACCACAGAGCAGATATTATTTAGGTTGTGGATCATTCTCAGCACTGCAGTGACACTGACATTGTGGTGGTGTGTTAGTGTGTGTTTTAAAATGCCGTGTCCACTCACTGTCCACTCTATTAGACACTCCTACCTAGTTGGTCCACCTCGTAGATGTAAAGTCAGAGACGATCGCTCATCTATTGCTGATGATTGAGTTGGTCATCTTGTAGACCTTCATCAGTAGTCACAGGACGCTGCCCACAAGGTGCTGTTGGATGGAAATTCTTGGTTGGTGGACTATTCTCAGTCCAGCAGTGACAGTGGGGTGTTTATAAACTCGGATCCACTCGTACCAGCACAACACACACTAACACACCACCACCATGTCAGTGTCACTGCAGTGATGAGAATGATCCACCACCTAAATAATACCTGCTCTGTGGTGGTCCTGGGAGAGTCCTGACCATTGAAGAACAGCATGAAAGGGGGCTAACAAAGCACGCAGAGAAACAGATGGACTACAGACAGTAATTGTAGAACTACAAAGTGCTTCTATATGGTAATTGGTTTTAATGTTATGGCTCAGCGGTGTACATATTGCTGCATTAGGGATGTCAAGGGGAACAGGATCATCTCTTAGCCCCGACAGTTCCACCACAGATTTTAATAGGTTACCAATAAAGATAAGTTGACAGGTGTTTCAAGAGGCATCAGATAAATAGGCTCAAGATTGTTAGGCTGTTTAGAAAGATGAAACTGGTCTAAATCGGGGGGCCCGGTACATAAATCAGGCTGGCTGCGCAATGCCATCTTTTTCCCAGTTGGCTCATTAGCCTCAGCACAATGGTGTAAATGTAAGTTGTAATCGATTCCCTGATGAATCATTTTTAATGATTTTTAGGGTCAATTGATTTGCTTTTAACAAATGCAAGGTTGTCAGTATATTAGTCATACTCCAGCCAGGGGTTCCAAGAGCCTTGATTTGTTGGCTGTTCAGGGTAGAGGTATACTGCATTAACCTGTCAGGCGCCACAAGGGCATCTATATGCCTCCCATGGCTCACTTTGGCTCCAGAACTGCAGCACTCCTATGTTAAGAGTCTTACTGTCAGACTTACTGTCCATTTTATCAGCTTACCACTTACCATATAGAAGCACTTTGTAGTTCTACAATTACTGACTGTGGTCCTTCTGTTTCTCTGCATGTCAGGACTCTCCCAGGACCACCACAGAGCAGGTATTATTTAGGTGGTGGATCATTCTCAGCCCTGCAGTGACAATGACATGGTGGTGGTGTGTTAGTGTGTGTTGTGCTGGTATGAGTGGATCATGTGTCCACTCACTGTCCACTCTATTAGACACTCCTACCTAGTTGGTCCACCTTGTAGATGTAAAGTCAGGGACGATCTATTGCTGCTGTTTGAGTTGGTCATCTTGTAGACCTTCATTAGTGGTCACAGGGCGCTGTTGGATGGATATTTTTGGTTGGTGGACTATTCTCAGTCCAGCAGTGACAGTGAGGTGTTTAAAAACTGCAGCAGCATTGCTGTGTCTTATCCAAACTAACACACCACCACCATGTCAGTGTCACTGCAGTGCTGAGAATGATCCACCACCTAAATAACACCTGCTCTGTGGTGGTCCTGGAAAAGTCCTGACTATTAAAGAGCAGCATAAAAGGAGGCTAACAAAGCATGCAGAGAAACAGATGGACTACAGTCAGTAATTGTAGAACTACAAAGTGCTCCTATATGGTATATGGTAAGAAGCTGATAAAATGGACAGTGAGTGTAGAAACAAGGAGGTGGTTTTAATGTTATGAAACCAAGGACTCGTTGACGTGCGAGAGGTCTAGTGCATTAACCTATCAGTTATGTTTTCTTTTTCGCCCTGCTGTTGCGCCTGACTTGTGTCTTAGCGTCCGAGTGTCTTATTGTTAAACAACTTCTATTCTTCATTCAACATCTGTAACCACTTATGCGTCAAGGTCACAATGTCCCAAAAACAATGGCTGCAAGTTTGGAATACTTCTTGGATCCAAACTTGCTTTAGTGTATCGAAGGGCATCGACATTGAAAACAGTACTTTAATTCTGACCACTTAAAGCTAGTGGCACGCTGGGTCAAATTAGGATCTACTGTATGTGTAAAATAATATGCGTATCCATAGTGATGAGCATTATGACATCATTAATCAAGTTCTATCAACTTGCCTGTGTTCCCTCCTCCAACTGCCAGTAGATACAGTTGAATAAATGAATGAATAAATGGGTGAATGATGTCCTGAAATGAACTGGTGCTTGTCCAGTTATTAGCTGGACTTCGCTGGACTGTATAGTAACAATGAGCCTAAAGACCAGTCGTGTCCTTGTGGCAAATGCACCACAGGCTGCTTGTAGAGAACCCCTGGTGTAGCTTTTACTTATGCCTGGTGTTTATAGGGTGGGTACAGACAAGGCCGTAATCACAATGTACGCCCCACCCCCAATATTCAGATATGGGTATGGTACATACTATGGTATGGTACCCCCCCCCCCCCTTAATATACTTATTTAAATGTAACTTAATGCTAGGATATACATCAGTTGTTGATATATAGCACCCCCCCCACACACCCACACACACACACACCCACCCCCGTATAATTCATGGCTACAGTCTTGGGTTCAGATAAAAATGACCAAATTATTATTATAATTTATATTATCAAGGTCAGGTGTTCCAGCCACACCCTTTGCTGTAAGTCATTCATTGACTGTTTTACTGCTGCTTTACCTACCTCATCAGGGTCGTGGTGGGTTTGACTCATTGGGCGAAAGTCAGGAAACACCCCATTCAGGTTGCCAGTTCATCACAGGTCAAACACACCCATACTTATCAGTAGCAGTTTTTGGTCGCTCCAATTAGCCTGAGTGCAAACCCACACGGGCACAGTGAGCCACCTTGACGCCCCCATTGCTAACACTCACTCACTGTCTTAACCGCTTATCCAATCAGGAGGGGGGGCTATCCCTGCTTTTCAATGGGTGCAAGGCACACAGTCCTGTCCATCACAGGGCAGACACACATACACACACCCATTCACTTATAGGGCAATTCAGTGTCTCCAATTAACCTGACTGCATGTTTTTCGACTGTGGGAGGAAACCAGAGCTCCCGGAGGAAACCCACGCAGACACGGGGAGAACATGCAAACTCCACACAGAAAGGACTCGGACCGTCCAGCCTGGGGATCGAACCCAGGACCTTCTTGCTGTGAGGCGACAGTGCTACCCACTTAGCCACCGTGTCGCCCCTATTGCTAACAGATGTACAGAATCAAGAATATAAAATAAGATATGCTTTTAACTTCATGAAATAGTATAGGGAAGGTCTTAACAGAAGCATACAGGCAGCTATAGATACAGAGAGCGCATGAGAGCATGAGGGGAAGACAACTCCATATCATTGCCTATGGTATTGGAAAAAAAAGCCTTTCCAAGAAGGTCATAATCAGGTGTCCACATACTTTTGGCTATACTCCTGTGTTTTTGTGAAACACAAAAACAAATATGTACACGGGGGCAGATTCAGTACAGAATGTTATATCACCCAGTCATAACAGTTCATCTGGTATTTCCTGCTGTAGGGGGCTGTTTTTGCATCCTGAATCATCTTAACATCTTCAGCATTTCATCAAAACCATCCTTGAGTTACGAGCAGGGGGTTTTGCAAAGGGTCAGGCAGAATGAAAGTGTAAGGGGACTTCCCCAGCAGGGGTCATTGTTTGTTTTGGATTGGTGCATTTGTCATGTACTGACAGGCCTCCAGCTATTTCTCGGTATGTATGTAGGTTTCTCTTTATGGATGGAAGTAGAGCAGAAAATACACATTTGGTATACTAATGGAAGGCACATTAACCCACTTTTAACAGAATGGAGTGATGCTCTGTAAGAAGGGCACACTATGGCCAAAAGTATACCTCTACACTCACTGTCCATTTTATCAGCTCCACTTACCATATAGAAGCACTTTATATTTATACTGTCCATCTGTTTCTCTGCATGCTTTGTTAGTTCTTTAATGGTCAGGACCCCCACAGGACCTCCACAGAGCAGGCATTATTTAGGTGTTGGATCATTCTCAGCACTGCAGTGACACTGACACGGTGGTGGTGTGTTAGTGTGTTCTGTGCTGGTATGAGTGGATCAGACACAGCAGCACTGCTGGAGTTTTTAAATACCGTGTCCACTCACTGTCCACTCTATTAGACACTCCTACCTAGTTGGTCCACCTTGTAGATGTAAATTCAGAGACGATCGCTCATCTATTGCTGCTGTTTGAGTTGATCTTGTAGACCTTCATCAGTGGTCACAGGATGTTTCCCACTGGGTGTTGTTGGCTGGATATTTTTGGTTGGTGGACTATTCTCAGTCCAGCAGTGAGAGTGAGGTGTTTAAAAACTCCAGCAGTGATCATACCAGCACAACACACACTAACACCACCACCATGTCAGTGTCACTGCAGTGCTAAGAATGATCCACCACCTAAATAATACCTGTTCTGTGGTGGTCCTGACCATTAAAGAACAGCATGAAAGGGGGCTAACAAAGCATGCAGAGAAACAGATGGACTACAGTCAGTAATTGTAGAACTACAAAGTTCTCCTATGTGGTAAGTGGAGCTGATAAAATGGACAGTGAGTGAAGAAACAAGGAGGGGGTTTTAATGTTATGGCTGATCAGTTTACACAACATGTAGACTACAATGAAATAGTATTTTCATATATATCAGTTATTGTTTGGATGCTGGGGTCTGAGCACAGAGTCTGTGATTGTACAGAAACCCTGGAGCTAACAGGGTGAAGAGACTTGCCTAATTAAGAACCCAACAGTGGCTGCTTGGATTCAAACCAACAATCGTTAGATTGATAGCCTAAAGCTCTACCCACTGACGCGCCACTGTGTCTAAATTAATTGGCCGATTCTACTGCCTACTGCCTAGGCTACTATTTATTAAGTATTTTTTTCTGGCCTGTGACTCCTTGTATGGAGTATTTTTCCTTTACTCCTCCACTGCAATCTATTTAAATTTTCCAGAATGATAAGATCCAGCATTTTTATTTTTTCCAGTGACTCCACCATTCCAGAAAGGATATGAGTTCATAAGGTTGTCCTGATATAATGAAGACATTTAATCAGATTTAAATTAGGAGTCGCCCATTATTCTGTGATTACACGGTATTCCTGATTTTACTTTACTTACAGTGTGGGAATGAATGAGTATCTACAGGTTGTGACATGTAAAAAACAAATTCAAACGTGTATACAATACCATAAATACCCGGATGCAGGGTTGTAGTTTCGCTCTACCATTCTTATCATACCATAAGCCTGTTTTGTCTTGGTATTGTTTATTTCTTAAGCTGTTTTTTGTTACATTATTGGTACGATCCATAGTTTTTCCATAGTTTATGACATCAGCGTTTTATTTCATTTTATTTCAGCTTTCCTGTTTCTCTACCATAGCTGCTTCCAGAAAACACCCACACACAAACACACAGGGCTTGGTGCCTGCTTTACAGATACATACTGTTAATAGCAGCTAATAGCAGTTTATCATTAATAAATAAAAACACTAGGAGTTTATTCACGCATACACAATAGCACTGTAAAAATGTCGAGCTTTACCATCCTGTTGCACTATGAAACTACTGTAAAATATTTCAGTAGTAATACTGAATGGTTGGTGTGTATATACATGTACAATGATCAGCCATTGTACACACATTGTCCATTTTATCGGCTTTACTTATCATAAAGAAGCACTCTGTAGTTCTACAATTACTGACTGTAGTCCATCTCTTTCTCTTTCATGCTGTTCTTCAATGGTCAGGACTCTCCCAGGACCATCATATAGGTATTATGAGTGGATAAGACACAGCAGCGCTGATGGAGTTTTTAAACACCTCACTGTCACTGCTGGACTGAGAAAAGTCCACCAACCAAAAATATATCAAGCCAACAGCGCTCCGTAGGCAGCGTCCTGTGACCACTGAAGAAGGTCTAGAAGATGACCAACTCAAACAGCAGCAATAGATGAGCGATTGTCTCTGACTTTACATCTACAAGGTGGACCAACTAGGTAGGAGTATCTAATAGAGTGGACAGTGAGTGGACACGGTATTTAAAAACTCCAGCAGCGCTGCTGTGTCTGATCCACTCATATCAGCACAACACACACTAACACGCCACCACCATGTCAGTCACTGCAGTGCTGAGAATGATCCACCACCTAAATAATACCTGCTCTGTGGTGGTCCTGTGTGGGTCCTGACCATTGAAGAACAGGGTGAAAGCAGGCTAAAAAGATATGCAGAGAAACAGATGGACTACAGTCAGTAATTGTAGAACTACAAAGTGCTTCTATATGGTAAGTGGAGCTGATAAAATGGACAATGTGTGTAGAAACGAGGAGGTGATTTTAATCTTATGGTTGATCAGTGTATGTGCTCTGTATGGCCAAAAGTATGTGGATACAGCTTCTAAATATTGAGTTCAGGTGTAAAAAAATCAACAATGTAAAATCTGTTATATGCTTCCAACACTGGGGCAACAGTTTGGGAACGGCTCTTTTCTGGTCCAGCATGACTGAATCTCCAGTGGTTCCTTAACAACTTTGTAATGAATTGGAATGCCAAGTGTTAGCCAAGCCTTCTCTTATAACCTCAGCACCCAACCTCACAAATGCTTTTAGCACAGTTGGTGCTCAATGGTCTGGCTGAGATCCCAAACCTTTTAAAGTGTGATAAATAATGTGTAACAATACTATTGTGTTACTATACTATTGTGTTGTGTGGTTTGGGACCTGCATTGCCATTTTTGGACAGTGCAGATGATGATGTGTCATTTTCGTTCAATTGACAAGTCACCTGTTCCCTATTAGCATCAATTTGCTTCAGGTGGGAGTCTTTCTATACATCATGGTTTCACAACCACAGATTTGCCAGCTTATCTGTTTGGCAAATCTGCTTTTTCTGGAGCTATAATACCGGGCCAGCTACTAGTATTTTTTGGGAACTTGGTGTCGCCTAGTGTTGCGACATTTATGGGTCTCAACAGGGAACCGCTCTGGGAAAGCTAATTGCTGCCCCTTTTCCTGAGCATACTCCACATGTAAATCCTTGGAGCTTGATTGGGTCGGAGTGCCGCTTGTTTATTGCAGTCCCCTGCTTGGGTTTAGGGTTGCCTAGGGTTCTGCGCTATCCCTGTTCTGTCCAGTATCTCCGCTGAGGGCTATGGATGTTTCTGTTATTTTGGCCACCTTATTTATTTGCATTTTAATTTCAGCCAAAATCCTTCACCTTCTAAAAATATGTCAGGGTTAAGAGCCTTGCTCATAGGCCCAACAGTGGCAACCTGGCAGTGGTGGGGCTTGAACCAGCGACCTTAGGATTACTAGTACAGAACCTTAACCACTAGTCAACAACTGCCCTGCCATGACATACTCCTAAATGTATTTTTTTTTTTTTTTTTTAATCTTGATTATTATTATGGTCTTGTCTTGGTATTGACTGAAACTACTTGCTGTCGGTTTGTGCTGGTGTTTAGCTGGTATATTTACGTTTGTTCAACCTGGAATACAATGCTGAAGGCATCACAATAGTACAACAGTAATGGGCCTGTGATATTGTCTGACACATGCAGATAGAGATGGACAGTTTTTCCTTGCCACAGTCGCCCTCGGCTTGCTCAACAGGGGTTTTTGTATCTGTTGGTCCTGGATTTTGTAAAGTTGCTTTGAGACAATGTATATTGTAAAAAGCGCTATATAAATAAAGTTGACTTGACTTGACTTGACTTGACTTGACAGTGGGGCGAGTGTGTTCCAGAGAGATAAAGTTAGCATGAGTGAGTGTGTGTTTGTGTGGTAATGTATTGCTGAACCTGCATTGGGTCAGCATCTGATTATTAAGACAAGTTGATGACTGCTGTGAATCTGTGAAATTAAGCACATTTTCCCGTGAATTTACAAGGGCCCTAGGTGTAGCTAAGACTCCGATCCAGAGTGCTAAATAGTGTGCTAAATCCAGAGATTTCATTTGGATTCAAAGCTAGACTATGGAAAGAAATACAGGTAGCTTACTTTTAGTGTATCATAGTGTACTGCCAATGCCAGCCCTTTTGTCTACTACTGCCTGACCTCATAATGCACTTTTGACAATTTCCATGGATTTGGTATGGATTATTTAACAAGGTAATGTATACACAGATTAGGCATAACATTATGACCACCTTCGTAGTATTGTGTTGGTCCTTCTTGTGCTGCCCCATACGCAACAAACTGTGATGCACTGTGTATTGTGACACCTTTCTATCAGAACCAGCATTAACTTCTTCAGCAATTTGAGCTACAGTAGCTCGTCTGTTGGATTCGCTCCCCACGTGCATCAATGAGCCTTGGCCGCCCATGACCCTGTCGCCGGTTTACCACTGTTCCTTCCTTGGACCACTTTTGATAGATAGTGACCACTGCAGACCGGGAACACCCCACAAGAGCTGCAGTTTTGGAGATGCTCTGACCCAGTCGTCTAGCCATCGTGTCAAACTCGCTCAAATCCTTACGCTCGCCCATTTTTCCTGCTTCTAACACATCAACTTTGAGGATAAAATGTTCACTTGTTTCCTAATATGAACAGATAATCAGTGTTATTCACTTCACCTGTCAGTGGTGATAATGTTATGCCTGGTTGGTGTAGGTTTCTACATACTTTTGGCTGTATTGCTGTATATAGGAGGAGCTATGCTGCTGGTAACAGTAGTGGGGGTTTGAATTCTACAGACAGTATGTGGCATTGTGGGAACCTAGACATACGTATGTGCACCCTTAGCGCTGTTCCCAAGCCAGAATAAATAGAAGGGTTGCTTCAGGAAGGACATTCAGCATCAAAACAGTTATTATCATTAAGATAATACGACTAATTCACTGTCTGCTTGTTTTGGGTGGTGGGGAAACCGGAGCGTCCAGAAGAAAACCACACAAACACAGGGATAGGATGAAAATATTAAGAGCCCATGAGTCAGCATGTACCTATCATCCCTTAGACCTTGTAATAGTTTGTGATCTATTGCTGACAGAGCTTCTGGCTACATGTCCTTGTCATTAATTCTGCACAATGAATCACGGGACAGTCTCAGGTCACTGCACGGCCTTCTTATTTTCAGAGCCCGTGAGGCAGAACATTGTCCTCTAATAGACTTATAAGTCTTTGAAGTGGACCGATCTCTGCGTCCCTGTGCTCTGTCACAGTGATGCTGCATGACAACCTTTATGAGTAACCATAACCAGTATACAACCCCAAATCAGAAAAAGTTGGGACGGCATGGAAAATGCAGATAAAATAAAACTGCAGTGTCCCTTACATTTACTTTGACTTTTATTTGATTGCAGACAGGATGAACCTGAGATATTTCAAGTTTTATCTATTCAACTTCATTTAATTTATTAATAAACATCCATTCCTGCATTTCAGGTCTTCAACTCATTCCAAAAAAAGCTGGGACAGGGGCAATTTAGGGCTAGTTATGAGGTGAAAAAACTAAATAATAATGTGATTCCAAACAGGTGATGTCAACAGGTGATTGTAATCGTGGTTTGGTACAAAAGCAGCATCCAGGAAAGGCTGAGTCTTTGATGAGCAAAGATGATCAGAGGATCTCCAGTTTATCAACAAATGTGTGAGAAAATTATTGAAATGTTTTAAGAAAATGTACCTCAAAGAAAGATTGGAAGGGTACAGTGCATAATATCATTAAATCGTTCAAGGAACCAGAAGGAATTTCAGTGTATAAAGGCCAAGGGCGCAAGCTTGAACTGAACGCCAGTGATCTTCGATCCCTCAGACGGCACTGCATCAAGAACCGCCACTCAACAACAGCTGATATAACCACATGGGTGAGGGATTACTTTGGCAAACCTTTGTCAATCACTACAATACAGAGTTAGATGCACAAATGCCACTTAAAACTTTACTGTGCAAAAAAGAAGTGGTTATGTTAACCATGTCCAGAAGCGGCGCCAACTTCTCTGGGCTCGGAGGCATCTAGGATGGACCATCACACAGTGGAAACGTGTATTGTGGTCAGATGAATCAGCATTTCAGGTCTGTTTTGGAAAAAAATGGACGCTGTGTGCTCCGGACCAAAGACGAAAAGGACCATCCAGACTGTTATCAGGAACAAGTTCAAAAGCCAGGGTCTGTCATGGTACGGGGCTGTGTCAGTGTCCTTGACAAAGGTCATTTACATTTCTGTGATGGCAGCATTAATGCAGGAAAGTACATTGAAATCTTAGAGCAACATGTGCTGCCTTCAAGACGTCATCTTTTCCAGGGACGTCCATGCAAAACCACATGCTGCACACATCACAAAGACATGGGTGCGGAAGAAGAGGGTACGGATACTGGACTGGCCTGCCTGCAGTCCTGACCTGTCCCCAATAGAGAATTTTTAGAGAACGACGACACTGTACTGTTGCACATCTTAAGACGTGTTTGCAGGAAGAATAAGACAAAATAAAAGCTGAAACACTAAATCGTTGGTATCCTCGGTGCCAAAACGTATTTTAAGTGTGGTGAAAAGGAATGGCAACATTTCAAAGTGGTAAATGCTTTACTGAAATGAAGTTGAGCAGACAAAACATGAAATATCTCAGGTTCATCCTGTCTGCAATCAAATAAAAGTCAAAGTAAATGTAAGGAACTCTGTGTTTTTTTATTATTTGCATTTTCCATGCTGTCCCAACTTTTTCTGATTTGGGGTTGTATAAACTTCTCTCTGAGCCTGACACAAAAGGAAAATAAACTTTTTTCTGAATTTTTGTTGTGGCTTGTCGGAGTAACTGAAGTCGGAAAGTCCCCAGCTGGTTGTGACTTGTCTTTTATGTGCATACTTTCATTTTCAATGGGCAGGCTTGATTATTTCGCTCTTAAATGTGTGATCACATGGTTTTTAAAAGGGACTATGCTTTTGGGATTCCTGCTATTGGCACATCCAGGATTTCCCCGAAGCTCTGTGAATGATGAGCTACTTCGCACAATAGATTGCCTCTCGCAGGTCCTAAATTTACCCCCGATGCTGCTTTGAAGTGGCCCAGCTTCCAACATGCTGTTATAGGGTGTATTTTTGAGTACGTAGTGGTGAAGGTAGGCTAAAATTAGAGCTCCGTTTCTAAACGTCTCCGTTTCTAAGTCGCATCCCCTAATTATACGCATCGAATAAGAGAGCCGCCAGTCAGCGGTTACGTCCGTGCCATAAACAGCACAGCTCCCGTCTATTTTCCGGTTGGTGTTGTTTTTGCTTTCTCTCTCTTCCTAGCTGCCTCTTGCTCAACCACCCACACATCCACAGCCCTCATGAAATGAGGATTTATATCCTTCCCAGAATTAAAAAGCCAGCAATCTGAGCGATTTCAAAGAGTACAAAAAGTAATACGACGGCCGCTCAGGTGGCGCAGCGGTAAAACACACGCTGTTCACCAGAGCTGAGATCTCAAATACATCATGTCGAATCTCGGCTCTGCCTTGCCAGCTGAGGCTGAGCGGCTACATGAACAACGATTGGCCTGTTGTTCAGATAAGGGGCGGGACTAAAGCTGGATGGGGACTCTCTCTCAGACTAGTGCGATTATTGCGATTACTGCACGGAGATGGGGAAGGAGTGCGGTAGGGGGTGTCGCTCGTCAAGTGTAGGTGATAAGATGTTTGATTGCTGTGCTCTTGTCGGAGGGGGTGTGGAGCAGCTGCGTCCTCCCCAATCAGGAGCAGGGACCAGCATTAGTGAGAGGATGATTGACGGGTAGAAATTGAATGCGCTAAAGTGGGAGAAAAAGGGGTAAAATACAAAAAAAGTATTACAACTAGCCTTTTTGGCCTAGTCCATGCTAACACAGGTCAATTTAAAAATGTAACTTTCCTGATCCATTGTGCTGTTCCATCCATACAAACACTGTGTTTTAAATACTTTAATACTCTTAATACACTCTTTGACAACACCTATTGATGGAAAAAATATGCCAGGAGGATAATTCTAAACTCTGAAAATTGAATGCTTTTATGTCATACACCGATCAGGCATAACATTATGACCACCATAATATTGTGTTGGTCCCCCTTTTGCTGCCAAACAAGCAACAAACTGTGATGCACTGTGTATTCTGACACCTTTCTATCAGAACCAGCATTAACCTCTTCAGCAATCTGAGTCACAGTAGCTCGTCTGTTGGATTGGACCACATGGGCCAGACTTCGCTCCCTATGTGCATCAATGAGCCTTGGTCACCCATGATCCTGTCGCCGGTTTACCACTGTTCCGTCCTTGGACCACTTTTGATAGATACTGACCGCTGCAGACCGGGAACACCCCACAAGAGCTGCAGTTTTGGAGATGCTCTGACCCAGTCGTCTAGACATTCTAGACAATTTGGCCCTTGTCAAACTCCCTATGCCCATTTTTTCCTGCTTCTAACACATCAACTTTGAGGATAAAATGTTCACTTGCTGCCTAATATATTCCACCCACTAACAGGTGCCGTGATGAAGAGATAATCAGTGTTATTCACTTCACCTGTCAGTAATCATAATGTTATGCCTAGTCGGTGTGTATGTACATTACAATGATGTTTTACGCATATCCCAGCTTGTTTGGAATCTGGGGTCAATGGGCACGTGAGCATCAGAACTGGACCACGGAGCAATGGGAGAAAGTGGTCTGGTCTGATGAATCATGTTTTCTTTTACATCACGTGGATGGCCGGGTGCGTGTGCGTCGGTTACCTGGGGAACACCTGGCACCAGGATGCACTATGGGAAGAGGGCAAGCCGGTGGAGGCAGTGTGATGCCTTGGGCAATGTTCTGCTGGGAAACCTTGGGTCCTGCCATCCATGTGGATGTTACTTTGACACGTACCACCTACCTAAGCATTGTTGCAGACCATGTACACCCAACAATATTCCCTGATGGCTGTGGCCTCTTTCAGCAGGATAATGCACCCTGCCACTAAGCAAAAATGGTTCAGGAATGGTTTGAGGAGCACAATGAGTTTGAGGTGTTGACTTGGCCTCCAAATTCCCCAGATCTCAATCCAATCGAGCATTTGTGGGATGTGCTGGACAAACAAGTCTGATCCATGGAGGCCCCACCTCACAACTTACAGGAGTTAAAGGATCTGCTGCTGACATCTTGGTGCCAGATACCACAGCACACCTTCAGGGGTCTAGTGGAGTCCATGCCTCGACGGGTCAGGGCTGTTTTGGCAGCAAAAGGGGGACCAAAACAATATTAGGAAGGTTGTCATACTGTTATGCCTGATCGGTGTATATACTACAACAGTATGGCAGAGCCTGGATTCAAACCTACAAACTTGCAACTGATGGCCCAATAGACATAGAGCTTAAACTTTTATTTCTCATGTTCTAATGATTGTGCTATTTGCTAACCCAAACCCTGGAGTATTTTTAAGCAGTGGAATCTCTTTCTTTCCTCCCCTGCATTTACACTTAATTACACATCTCTGCACATGGGAGGGATGTTGCATTTCTGCCTCTGTTCCTAATCCCTAATGCAGTACAACTGTGTTCATCCGACTGCAGCAGATGGATCACATAGATTACATCACTGCTTGCCAGAATAATTCAATTCTGTAATCACAATATACTGGGATCCCCCAATATTCAGATGTGCTTAAAATGTCCAACTCCTAATATACTGATGTAAAAATCTAAATAAACGTATTCCAATCACTAGCTTTGTGTAATGTTGGAATCCATCACTGTTTCAATGAGTTGTTAATCTATCTATCTATTGACACCCTTGAAAAAATATTTAAGATATAGACATAATGTTCAGACAAAATAACAATAATAATGATAATAATAGTAATAAGGTATTACATTAGAGAAATACATGTTGTATAAAGCATAAAAGGACCTAAAAGCAAATATACAAACAAGAAAATATGAACTAATATTAAAAATAATTCTTATATATTTTATAATTGTAAATAAAATTACAATTTTAAAAAAATAAATTATTAAATTTTTACATAAAAAATA
The DNA here is from genome assembly GCF_030014385.1 of Trichomycterus rosablanca. Classification (NCBI taxonomy): domain Eukaryota; kingdom Metazoa; phylum Chordata; class Actinopteri; order Siluriformes; family Trichomycteridae; genus Trichomycterus; species Trichomycterus rosablanca. The sequence goes on from NC_086011.1 coordinate 10,027,520, forward strand.
AATAGTTTTTTAAATTAATTTTTAAGATAATGAAACATAATTAGTAATAATAAATGTATTTAATCTTCTAAGTAACGAAATACTAAGGTAAAAGAAAATTGAATAAAAATAACAAAAAATGTTAATTAATGAATTACTTGATGTGATAATAATAGGTCTAGTGGATGCAATGCAGTAGCACTCGCCAGACAGGCAGCTACTCCAGTGCAGTGTCATTAGATTATGTTTCAATGATAATAATAATAAATCAAAACCTATTGGTGTTATTTCATTGTTTTACCTAATCAAATAATTACTTTCTCTCAAATAAATAAAAAAAACTTATTAGTACTATAATTAGATAATATTTTATTATTATTAATAATAATAATAATAACAATAATAACAATAACAATAATAAATCAAAACCTATTGGGTGTTATTTTATTGTTTTTACCTAATAAAATAATTTTTTTCCATCAAAAAAGTAGTTATTAGTACTATAATTAGATATTGTTTCAATAATAATAATAATAAAAAATAAAAATAATAATAATAATAAAATAATAATAATAAATCTAATACTATTGGGTGTTATTTTATTGTTTTTACCTACTCAAATAATTATTTTCCATCAAAAAAGTAGTTATTAGTACTATAATTAGATATTGTTTCAATAATAATAATAATTAAAAAAAAAAATAATAATAATAATAAAATAATAATAATAAATCTAATACTATTGGGTGTTATTTTATTGTTTTTACCTACTCAAATAATTATTTTCTTTCAAAAAAGTAATTATTAGTACTATAATTAGATAATGTTTTAATGTTAAATATAATAATAATAATAATAATAATAATAATAATAATATTATTATTGAATCCAATACTATTAGTGTTAAATAATTATTTTCTCTTAAATAAAAAAAAATTCTTATTAGTACTATATATAATGTTTCAATAATAATAATAATAATAAATCTAATACTATTGGTGTTATTTCATTGTTTTTACCTAATCAAATCATTATTTTCTTACAAACAAGTACTTTAATTAGATAATGTTTCAATGTTAAATATAATAATAATAATAATAATAATAATAATAAATCCAGTTATATTGGTGTTATTTCATTGTTTTACTTAATCAAATAATATTTTTTTCTCAAATAAATAAAAAAGTAATTATTAGTACTATAATAAGATAATGTTTAATAAAAAAAAAAAAAAAAAAAAAAAAAAAAAAAATAATAATAATAATAATAAATCCAGTACTATTGATGTTATTTCATTGTTTTCTAATCAAATACTTATTTTCTCTCAAATAAATAAAAAAGTACTTATTAGTACTATAATTAGATAATGTTTCAATAATAATAATAATAATAATAATAATAATAATTATAAATAAATGAAATACTACTGGTGTTATTTCATTGTTTTTACTTAATTAAATTATTATTTTCTCCATATAAAAGCAAAAAAAGTAATTATTAATATTATAATTAGATGATGATTAAATGATTAATAATAATAATAATAATAATAATAATACATACAGTTATATTGGTGTTAATTCATTGTTTTATTTAATCAAATAATTATTTTTCTCAAATAAATAAAAAGTAGTTATTAATACTATAATTAGATGATGTTTCAATAATAATAATAATAATAATAATAATAATAATAATAATAATAATAATGAATCCAATACTATTGTTGTTATTTAATTGTTTTTACCTAATCAAATTATAATTTTCCTTTAAAAAAGGTAATTATTAGTACTATAATTAGATGGCATTTTATTGATAAATAGACTAAATAATTAATAATAATGATTTATAATTATAAAAGTATTACTATTATTGTTTTCTTGAGTAATGATAATAATTAATACAGTTAATTAATTTAAAGTTGTTGTCAATAAAGTTAATGGTTATAAAATAATATAATCAATTAAAGGACTTAAAGGCTAAAGAAAAAACACTTTAAGCTTTTTGGCTTTTTAGCTGTTATTACTAACTGATGTAGCCTTTCTGCTTTTTGGGAGTATATGAAAGGGTAAGGTATATGCAGGAGGGTAAGGCAGGCTCTGTGATCCTTGCCTGACATAAAGACCTGTTATGATGTTTCTCCAACAAGTGCCCTTTATTTACCAATTCTCTGTGTGCTGAGTTTTGTTTTTATTCACTCTGGACTGTGTAGGTCGGACCCTGCCTCAGAATCCCCTCTCCATATGTTTTAGAGTGCAGAGGAACATTTCAGCGGTCAGGGCTGCACAGGAGGAACCTTGTTCAGATTTGTATCGAACAGGAGAGACATTGTGTCGGGTATCTCAAAGCCACATTCATTTACGCTGACAGATTCAGGAATCAAAGAGCAAAATGTGGCTGTTTGGATCTTAAGGTATTCAGAATGTTCTGAAATGTGCTAATATTATACATGGGACAAGGTTTAAGACTAAGACTTGGAAGCTGTATACTATGTGTATGTGTAAATTTGGGGGTTTCAATAATTTAGTCATCTAATAGGATGAAATCTCTACTGTAGATCTTAGGAATCAGTTAACAGTCATTAGTGTCAGACTTTGAAGTTAATAGTGTAACTAAATTTTTAGCAGCATTGTGGTACTTCTTTTTTATGTAGTAAATAGTTCTTAATATACTCTATATTATTTTATTAACATACACTGATCAGCCATAACATTAAAACCACCTCCTTGTTTCTACACACACTGTCCATTTCATCAGCTCCACTTACCATATAGGAGCACTTTGAAATTCTGCAATTACTGACCATCTGTTTCTCTACATACTGTTTTAGCCTGCTTTTACCCTGTTCTTCAATGGTCAGGACCCCCACAGGACCACCACAGAGCAGGTATTATTTAGGTGGTGGATCATTCTCAGCAATGCAGTGACAATGACATTGTGGTGGTGTGAGTCAGAGACGATCGCTCATCTATTGCTGCTGTTTGAGTTGGTCATCTTCTAGACCTTCATCAGTGGTCACAGGACGCTGCCTACGGGGCGCTGTTGGCTGAATATTTTCGGTTGGTGGCCTATTCTCAGTCCAGCAGTGACAGTGAGGTGTTTAAAAACTCAATCAGCATTGCTGTGTCTGATCCACTCATACCAGCACAACACACACTAACACACCACCACCATGTCAGTGTCACTGCAGTGCTGAGAATCATCCACCACCTAAATAATACCTGTTCTGTAGTGGTCCTGGGAGAGTCCTGACCATTGAAAAACAGCATAAAAGGGTGCTAACAAAGCATGCAGAGAAACAGATGGACTACAGTCAGTAATTGTAGAACTACAAAGTGCTTCTATGTGGTAAGTGGAGCTGATAAAATGGACAATGTGTGTAGAAACAAGGAGGTGGTATTAATGTTATTGCTGATCGGAGTATATTATACATTGGTGCAAACAGCGCCAAATGCTGTCCTTTATCTCTCTGTACTGTTAGGGCACATTCACATGAGAAGCGTTTTGCGCTTTGCTCACCACGAGCCTCAGCGCAAATTGTTGCTTTGTTCAGCACTTTGCCTGAGCGGTGAGGTAAAACGACATCAATGTGCGAATATGAGACGAATCTGCATTTGTGTGAAAGAACCGTCAAATTTACTCTGAATTTTCCTCCCCATTTCACTTTTAAACTTGTGTTATAGCTCGGGGTGCTGAGAAATGTGAGAGTCAGCTTTTCCGAGAGAGTCTAAAATGCTTATCGTTAAAAAAGCTTAATGTAACTTAATGTATTAAATGAACAACGCAGGAACACTAAACCTCTCTTAATTATTACTGATCATAAGTTCTCTCCACTATTGAAATTCCTTGCTTGTTGTTTTAATACAATAAGTCACGTTAAGCTTTGTTGGCGTTAAGTATTGTTCGTATTGCCTGAGTCACTTGACATATCAAACAGTTTGTCTCATTGAAGGCGCTTTGAAAAGATTAAAAGCAAACTAGGTAAATGTTCAATCAGGTGAACTTTGAGCGCCTTAAGTTCAGCAACAAGCCAGGGGTGTCAAATTCATTTTCATCTGCATTATGGTGGCCCTCAAAGGGCTGATTGTAACATATCCTGCTGTGATTGCAGTCTGCCTTAAGTCTTGGACAATTTGTTGGTTTTCTTGGAGGCTAAATTCTGTGTTTGGTGTCAAAATGCCAAATGTATACTGTATATTTATAATGTATATCTACATTTATATTGTACTCCTTTACCACAGACACGGCCTCATAACACAAGAGACGTACCGGTTTTTCTTCTTAAAGCACAAACTTGTATTCACTTTCCCATTTTTTATTAAATTACCTTCCTTTTGCTTCAGTTTTCTGTTCTTGTACATTTTGGGATTACAGTAGACCCTTGACTTACGAATTTAATTGGTTCCGAAGTGCTGTTCTTAAGTCAAAATGTTCGTTAGTTAAACCTATTTTTCCCATAAGAAATAATGTAAATAGAATTAATCCATGCCAGACCCCCCAAACCCCCCCTTACCTAACCTTTCTAATGTCTTAAATGGTCTTTTTTGTTATAAATACAAGTATTTTTTCCCTTAAATCTTAAATAATAGAATAGACATTACTTTAATAAACAATAATAAACAATACACAGTAGTACTGTACATAAAAACACACACCACATTTCAGTACAGTACATGTGCTGTATCATACACCATAATAAATTTCCTTCTTTTTTTATATAAAATGTATCTACCAGAAAGAATAACTCTCATATTTCTCTATTATTTCCTTCTTTATTTTAATAGTGTTGTACAGTATTTTGTGGTGTAATTGCACGAAAGAAAGAATACTTTACTGAGCTTTTACTTCTTCTCTCTCACTCACTGTCCCCTCTGTCTGATACACAGTCACAGCTACTGGCAGGAGTAATTATACAACAACGAATAGTAATAGATTTTTTCATTTTCTCACCACTACGCTTATTCTGCACATTCTTTTGGGCCATTTTGATACAGAATTTTACAAAATATAAAGAAAACACTGAAAAAAACACTGTCCGCTGTCCGAATGTTTGCTCACTGTATATATATAGAGAGAGAGACGGTCGGTGTTAACTTGTTCGTGATGTCACGTGTTTCGCGAATTTCAATTTGTAATCCGAAATTTGTTCATACGTTAAGTTAAAAATGATCTTTTGTAACCCAAAATGTTTGTATGGTAAATGGTTCGTAACTCAAGGGTCTACTGTATTTGTAAATATTTCTCAACATCACTTGTTGGAAAACAGCCTCAGTTCAACGCTGATGTGGAAACACTGCAATCTAGTGGCGGGATGTGGGATCACTTTGCGGGTCACAAAATCGGCATGCATTGTGGGAGATGCAGTTTATGTGCGATTTTAAGCTCTCGCAGGCCACATAAATGACGTGGCGGGGCGGATTTGGCCCACGGGCTTCGAGTTTAACACATGCTTTAAGCTAAAAGAGCCATTTGTGACTTCAGGCACTTGATGTTCTAGTTCATTCTAAACTTGGATAGATGTAAAAGTCAGAGCCAAAAAAAGACAGAATGAGGTAAAGAAAACGTCTACGTTATTAGGTGTGGAACTGGAGATGAGATATCCCTCAGGACTCTCGGTGTGTGGGACACCCATGTGTCTTCACACTCCATCACGAACACTCACACGCAGGAAGTGGAGCAGGAAGTGATGGCATGCAGAGAAAGCAGGCGGGATGAGAGAGGGATGAGAAAGATGCGAGGGCAGGGTAGGGTGCCTGTAGCTTTAAGAAGGCTATGAAAAGCCCTCTGCAGAGAGGATGAGTGGGCGCTGCATCAGCTCTGCACTGCGTGAGAAAACAGTAGGACAGCACTCAGTGAGAGAGGCAGAATGACAGACTGCGAGAGTGAACGGGGCTGTATCGGACGGGCCAGATCGAGCCTCTAGAAGCCCGGCGCTTGCCCTGCGATGGTGGACGCACGCCAAACTCTGGCAGCCCGAGTGCAGCGCCACGGAGCTCCAGGTGCCCGGCGCCAGCAGGTGCCATGGGCACAGGCGGACGGAGATAGCGTCACCCGCCATGAGGCCGGCAGAGGAGGCAGCCGTGTCCGGTGCGTGCTTCGGCCACGTCTCGCGGCACCTCAATCGTCTCTTCCGGCGTCTTCCTAAGTCACGCTCCTGGTCCGAGGGACTGAGGCTGCTCAGGAGGTCCAGCAGCAGCGGCACCCTCGAGCTATCAGGTAATGAGAGATACAGAAGGACGGTTGGCATATGGATAAAGGTCTGGGAACATTATTCAGTTAACTTGCTTGACTTTTGGAGAATGTGAGAGTTTGGATAGGAATTAAAGAAGCTGCAAGTGCTGTATGAAGACAGGTGGACAAACAGCTGAGAGAATGTGTATCAGGGCAGGGGCAGGAACAGTCTAGAAGGGTGCTGACGAATAATTGGGGCATTGCTACTGAAGATAAATGAGTCCAATGCACTACTTCAACACTAAGATCTCAAGCTCTTGAGTTTGGATCCTAAAAATTTACTGCGCATGAAGGAGGGAGGTCAACTGGGCTTCAATACCAAAGTACAATTGTACTTCTGCTGTCTGGTGGAGGTGCCTGTACCAGTGGCGGAGTTCATAGCGTGCCACTGGTAAGTGAAAAGATGTGGCCAGCAACTTTGGAGCAACTTTCGCCCCCACGTTGGATAGACTCAGAATATGAATTTTGTCCCTCTGTAAAGGGACTGTGAGACAGCAGCATGAGTCTGATGCTTTGTTACCCCCCTTTCATGCTGTTCTTCAATGGTCAGGACTCCCACAGGACCACCACAGAGCAGGTATTATTTAGGTGGTGGATCATTCTCATCACTGCAGTGACACTGACATGGTGGTGGTGTGTTAGTGTGTGTTGTGCTGGTACGAGTGGATCAGACACAGCAGTGCTGCTGGAGTTTTTAAATACCGTGTCCACTCACTGTCCACTTTATTAGACACTCCTACCTAGTTGGTCCACCTTGTAGATGTAAAGTCAGAGACTATCGCTCATGTATTGCTGCTGTTTGAGTTTGTCATCTTTGAGACCTTCATCGGTGTTTACAGGACGCTTCCCACTGGGTGCTGTTGGCTGGATATATTTGATTGGTGGACTATTCTCAGTCCAGCAGTGACAGTGAGGATTGCTGTGTCTTATGCATTCATACCAGCACAACACACACTAACACACCACCACCATGCCATTGTCACTGCAGTGCTAAGAATGATCCACCACCTAAATAATACCTGCTCTGTAGTGGTCCTGGGAGAGTCCTGACCATTGAAGAACAGCATGAAAGGGAGCTAACAAAGCATGCAGAGTAACAGATGGACTACAGTCAGTAATTGTAGAACTATAGAGTGCTTGTATATGGTAAGTGGAGCTGATAAAATGGACAGTGAGTGTAGAAACAAGGAGGTATATACATAAGTTTTGGAGCACTTAGTGATCACATTCAAAGCTTGTGAGGTTTAATGCTTCACTGCTGAACTGCTGTTTCTCATATACTGTACATTCCCATTTTTAAATAATACTTACATTAAAAGAAGCTCTAGCAGATTTGTTGGAAAGATGGCAGCCTAGGATAGTCACAAGAAGTACGTCCCAGTGCTTTTTAATATATCCTATTTTACTGCTGATATATCTATGGAGTTTGTACGGTTCTTTGCTGGATTCTATGCACCTGGTATTAATAGTTGTTTCTGAAATTGTAAAAGTGCCTTGCTAACAGCTGGACTACTAGGCTAAAAACAAAACTCATTGTTCATATTTGCTTAAGCAATGGAACGTTAGATGGAAAGGGCCATTTCAAATAACATCACAGCTGTGATTTGGTCTCACACCATAGATCATTACAACATGTGACCCTAAACAGAAGTGATTAATAAAATACATAAATAAAAACAAACAAAAATTGATAAATTGCTGTAGCAGAAGGTAGCAGGGACAGATTGTAATAGAAGAATGGATAAGTGGATGGATAAATGTGGTAGACAAAGTCATTGGAACATATCAGGTGAAATATCTGCTGGGAGGAGGGGGGTAGGAAACCTGAGAGGTTAGTGGGATGAGGTAAGCAAATAGAACCACCAGGAATGGAAGATCAGTGAGGATGTGGATGAAGCAAATGTGGAAGAAGAGGATTGAGAGATGCTAAAATGCTTTGGTAAAATATTAGATATTATTTCATTCAAGTTGTTATGTTGTTGATTTATCTCAAAGTTGTCCCAAGTGATGCACCTTACCCATAGCCAATATGCTGATCTGCAGTCCTTAATTTCCTTTATTAAGAAATATAACAGACATATACACTGATCAGAAAAACGATGATTAGGTGGACTTTGTGTTTTGCTGTTTTCCAGTAAGGCTGCAATGCTCTGCAGTGATTTTCTCCCTCCCAAAAATAGCCTGGTTCTAGTCCATAGGGAGCATCACATTTTCTCCCCCCTTACTCTTATTTCCTCTCGTTCTCTCTAGTCGTTGTTTCCCATTAAAACCTAAAACGGTCTGAACTGAACAGAGAGGCGCTGCTTTTCATCGACCCTCTATAGTGTAGATGTGACAGTCTGACAGGAATGTGCCAGAGTCAGGGGATCTGACATGTTACTGCACCGTCAGCCGATTCATGATTACCTGGTATGTCGTCTGTGTGGATAAAGCTGCAGTGCAGATGATTGACCTCAGGGCTGTTGAAATCAAGACTTGAGCTTTTGAATCTTTTCCTCTAGTTTATTTCAAAGATGTTTGATGGAGTGAGGACCTGGGCTCTATTGGGAGTTCTTGGTGAAACTGGTGAAACCATGTGTTAACCTTGTTTTATTTAGTAGTACAGTCATGCTGCAACACCAGTAATGGGAAGCATATCATTTACATTTTCAGCATTTAGAAGATGCTTTTATCCACAGTCTAAGCAATTGAAGGTTAAGGGCCTTGCTCAAGGGCCAAACAGTGGCAACTTGACAGTGGTGGGGTTTGAACCAGCAACCTACTGCTTATTATTTAAGATAAGATAAGATATACTTTATTTGTCATATACACATATGTACATACAGTACAATATCACAGCTTGTTTGGGTCCCCTGGAGCAGACAGGGTTAAGGGCCTTGCTCAAGGACCCAAGTGTTTATTTAGTGGCTGCATAGCAGAGCCTGGATTTGAACCCCCAATCTTCCGGTTGATAGCCCAAAGCTCTACCCACTAGGCTACCACTGTCAGTACCTTAACCACTAGGCTACAAAATTTCAGTACCTTAACCGCTAGGCTACAACTGCCCATTTACAGTGTATCACAAAAGTGAGTACACCCCTCACATTTCTGCAAATATTTTATTATATCTTTTCATGGGACAACACTATAGAAATACAACTTGGATATAACTTAGAGTAGTCAGTGTACAACTTGTATAGCAGTGTAGATTTACTGTCTTCTGAAAATAACTCAACACACAGCCATTAATGTCTAAATGGCTGGCAACATAAGTGAGTACACCCCACAGTGAACATGTCCAAATTGTGCCCAAAGTGTCAATATTTTGTGTGACCACCATTATTATCCAGCACTGCCTTAACCCTCCTGGGCATGGAATTCACCAGAGCTGCACAGGTTGCTACTGGAATCCTCTTCCACTCCTCCATGATGACATCACGGAGCTGGTGGATGTTAGACACCTTGAACTCCTCCACCTTCCACTTGAGGATGCGCCACAGGTGCTCAATTGGGTTTAGTCCATCACCTTTACCTTCAGCTTCCTCAGCAAGGCAGTTGTCATCTTGGAGGTTGTGTTTGGGGTCGTTATCCTGTTGGAAAACTGCCATGAGGCCCAGTTTTCGAAGGGAGGGGATCATGCTCTGTTTCAGAATGTCACAGTACATGTTGGAATTCATGTTTCCCTCAATGAACCGCAGCTCCCCAGTGCCAGCAACACTCATGCAGCCCAAGACCATGATGCTACCACCACCATGCTTGACTGTAGGCAAGATACAGTTGTCTTGGTACTTCTCACCAGGGCGCCGCCACACATGCTGGACACCATCTGAGCCAAACAAGTTTATCTTGGTCTCGTCAGACCACAGGGCATTCCAGTAATCCATGTTCTTGGACTGCTTGTCTTCAGCAAACTGTTTGCGGGCTTTCTTGTGCGTCAGCTTCCTTCTGGGATGACGACCATGCAGACCGAGTTGATGCAGTGTGCGGCGTATGGTCTGAGCACTGACAGGCTGACCTCCCACGTCTTCAACCTCTGCAGCAATGCTGGCAGCACTCATGTGTCTATTTTTTAAAGCCAACCTCTGGATATGACGCCGAACACGTGGACTCAACTTCTTTGGTCGACCCTGGCGAAGCCTGTTCCGAGTGGAACCTGTCCTGGAAAACCGCTGTATGCGTATTTTACCGCTGCGCCACCTGAGTGGCCTAAGCACTGATCTTTATTATCCTCCGCCTCATTGTGTAGGCACCTACCTCCTACCTCCCTCGGAACAGCAAATCATTGTCCGTGTAGGCGCCCATCAGGCCGACATCAGAGCTGAGATTTGAACTCGCGAGCTTGAGATGACAGCACTGATGTGCTAGCATGCTTTTTGCAAGATAAAATGTTTACTGGCTTTTTAGGACTGTGATATGTCACATTCATATTTGACTTTGACCATAACTACTGCATTTAGACTACTTTGAACCATCTCTTATTGTCAGTGCAGCCAGACACCCACTTGACAGGTTGCCAGATAAAGTAAAAATCATTTCCCTGTTGACTTGGATTAGAATCTTAGTGTCGTTCAGTTTTTAAGGTTGGAGGTGCAGTAAAAGAGGCAAATGAATACAAACAAAACCACTTTGGGCAAGTTAGATGGCATTTGGGCAGCCCTCTATAGACTTTAAGGCTGTTATGTAAGTTGTGCCTTTCAGCTTCCTGACGTGTTTTCTTGTCACAGATGCTTGAAGGATAATGTCAAGGGTACAAGGAACATTCAGTGTCCCATTCAGTGACCCATATAAATGTGTGTTTGGAACACACTGTACATAAAATCTGTGCCATTGCATAACTGTATTTATAAAGCTTTATGAAGTTTTGTACACAGTGTACCTCATTTTATTCACTATAGATCTGAAAGTATGTAAACACCTCTCCTAACTGATCAGCCATAACATTAAAACCACCTCCTCATTTCTACACACACTGTCCATTTTATCAGCTCCACTTACCATATAGAAGCACTTTGTAGTTCTACAATTACTGACTGTAGTCCATCTGTTTCTCTGCATGCTTTGTTAGCCCCCTTTCATGCTGTTCTTCAGTGGCCAGGACCCCCACAGGACCACTACAGAGCAGGTGTTATTAAGGTGGTGAATCATTCTCAGCACTGCAGTGACACTGACATGGTGGTGGTGTGTTAGTGTGTGTTGTGCTGGTATGAGTGGATCAGACACAGCAATGCTGCTGGAGTTTTTAAACACCTCACTGTCACTGCTAGACTGAAAATAGTCCGCCAACCAAAAATGTCCAGCCAACAGCTCCCTGTGGGCACCGTCCTGTGACCACTGATGAAGGTATAGAAGATGATCAACTCAAACAGCAGCAATAGATGAGCGATCGTCTCTGACTTTACATCTACAAGGTGGACCAACTAGGTAGGAGTGTCTAATAGAGTGGATAGTGAGTGGACATGGTATTTAAAAACTGATCCACTCATACCAGCACAACACACACTAACACACCACCACCATGTCAGTCACTGCAGTGCTGAGAATGATCCACCACCTAAATAATACCTGCTCTGTGGTGGTCCGGTGGGGTCTGACCATTGAAGAACAGGGTGAACAGGGTCTCTTTCTGTATTTTTAAGGGATTTTCTCTTTGCCACTTTCGCCCTTGACTTGCTCAACAGGGGTTTTTGGTCTGTTGGTCCTGGATTTTGTGAAGTTGCTTAGAGACAATGTTGCTGTATAATAGGATAGGATAAACTATTTTTATGCTATAAACAATTTAGCCAGGACAGTACTAGTAGGGCAGAACTGATTTGTTGGGTGAACGACATCAAGTGCAATTTTGAAATTACCAAATTGTTTAGTATGATCCATGATGTTTGCTAACAGAGACTGAGCTAATACCCTTGACAGTCACATCTATTCTAACTATCTAACTGTTTCTTAGATAAAGTTATCAAGTCAATACATTTTACAACCAGGCTAATATGCTAAGTGGTTGATAGATGTGTGGTTGTGTAGTGTGCTGATAAGGTCCCAAGTAAATACAGGAGCTTTATGAGTCTGAGGCTACTGCTAGATACATTTCCTTTGTGTAGGTTATCTGCATGTTTGACACTTCCACTCCCGCTCTCCATCAGATCTATTGACCAGGTTTGCATGATGCGTGGGGCCTGTATAATTCATGTTTTGCTCTATTAACAGTTTAATCATTGCTATCTTTGGCTTTGGCTATACTTTAGCAAACCGAGCGCTTCAGAAATCCCACTACATCAATGTTTCAGTGTCTTTCACACAGCCTGGCTTAATTTATGGACTATAAGTGCCAACCACATTATCGCCAACTTAAAACAACAGTTACTGAATCTAAATTAGGAGCTTTAAATACTCTCCATGGCCAAAAGCATGTGGGCTTTATTTAAGCCATTTAGCCACATCCAGTACTAATGGGTGTATAAAATCGATTCAGCTCAATTGGGGAAAGCTCCTTTCTTTGTCAGTGTGACTATTTCCCTGTGCACAAAGCGAGTGGAGGAACTTCGGTTGGCCTATCTAACCCCATAGAACATTTTTTGGGATGAATTTGGGATGAGTGCAAACTAGGCTTTTTGTCTAACATCAGGGCCTGATCATACACCGATCAGCCATACATTAAAACCACCTCCTTGTTTCTACACTCACTGTCCATTTTATCAGCTCCACTTACCATATAGAAGCACTTTGTAGTTCTGCAATTACTGACTGTAGTCCATCTATTTCTCTACATACTTTTTTTTAGCCTGCTTTCACCCTGTTTTTCAATGGTCAGGACCCCCACAGGACCACCACAGAGCAGGTATTATTTAGGTGGTGGATCATTCTCAGCACTGTGACACTGACATGGTGGTATGAGTTTTTAAATACCGTGTCCACTCACTGTCCACTCTATTAGACACTCCTACCTAGTTGATCAGCTGCCCATGGGGCGCTGTTGGCTGGATATTTTTGGTTGGTGGACTATTCTCAGTCCGGCTGTGACAGTGAGGTGTTTAAAAACTCCATCATTATTACTGTGTCTTATCCACTCATACCAGCACAACACACACTAACATACCACCACCATGTCAGTGTCACTGGAGTGCTAAGATGATCCATCACCCAAATAGTACCTGCTCTGTAGTGGCCCTGGGAGAGTCCTGACCATTGAAGAACAGCATGAAAGGGGGCTAACAAAGCATGCAAAGAAACAGATAGACTACAGTCAGTAATTGTAGAACTACAAAGTGCTCCTATATGGTAAGTGGAGCTGATGAAATGGACGAGGAGGTGGATTTAATGTAGTGGCTGATCAGTGTATGTTTGTGCAAATGCCTGAATGAATTATGCAGATGTAGTTGGCGCGTTGTATTATCAGTAGTTGTCATTTCCAGTACGATACAGGCCAATCTTTGTGAGGAACATGTTGACTTTGGCTCAGAATGGAAACAGAGCAGTGTTCATGTTGGGTTGGGAGAGGATGGACAAGAAGGTGTGGGAGTCGACCGGCCGGTCTTACTGTAATCAAAAGAGCTGACACGCTAGCTAGAGTTACAGATATTCAGATAGTATCCAGACTACAGAAATATTCTGTTTATCTTTGATGTTTTGGAAATATCCTTCTCTAGAAAATATTGCCCTTGTGTTTAATGACCAACTTTATAGTATTTTATAAGTATAACCAAATTTAGAATTTGATGTCTGGAACACACTCAAAAAAAGTTGGGACTAGGGCATGATTACCATTGTGTTACTTCACCCTTATTATTAATTACACTTTAACTGCTTAGCAGTCTGTGGTCACTGTTGTCTGATTCTCCTCTTCATGAGACAGATCAGGACTGTGGGCATTGTCTCACAGAAATAACCTCAGACTTCCCAGAGAAAGGCGTCCACATCAACGGTGTCTTCACACATATGCAAGTCACCCATGCTATGGGCATTGATCCACCTCCATACCATGACGGATGTTGACTTTTACACCTTTCACTGATAATAGTCTGGATGGTCGTTTTTATCTTTTGCATTGGGAACTCAACTATTTCCCCCCAAAAAGAACAAGAAACATGATCTCATCTGACTGTCTTTTGGTCCATCTGAGATGAGCCAGGACTCAGAATTGATGATTGGCTTCCCTTTCGTGTAATAGGTTCAGGTTGCATTTTTTGATGCAGTGGCAGACTGTGTTAAGTGACAACAGTTTTCCTACATATTCCTGACCTTATGTGGCTATATTTATCAGAGTTACGTTATGGCTTGTCATGCACTTTTGTGTGAGGGATGTAAAGTTAAGCACATTCAACAGTCCTTTTCAGCCTTGATCTTCACAGACTTACGATCTCCTAATTATCACAATACTATGTACATAGTAATAGACCTCAATTATTTGCAGTCTTTAAGATGACTGGAAAATGTATCTGCATTTATTCAGTTTGCGTCACACAGATGATGTGTTAATGAAATGCTTGATTGGCTTTCTAATGAGTCAGTGTTTTACTTCACAACTGGGAAAAGTTTGGAGGTTTTTAATTATAAGCACATTTACAAAATAACGGATTATATTCCTAATGGGACACACGGTTATAAATGTAATAGCATCTGGAAGAACAGAAGCTAAGGTAAGCAGAGTTATGATTTTTTTAAATTTTTTTTTTTTTTTGCTGTTTTGGATTTTGGCCGCTGTGACGTGATTTATCACGCGCTTTTGTTTTGCAATGAAAACAAAACGTATCAGTTTAAGCTTTTAACTGGTAACTTCTTGTTACGGTTCTTGTTATTTGCACTATGACTAGGAAAGTAAAGGCACTAAGTAAAACAGCAAAATACAGTTGCTAATCTGTTGTTGTTTTTTATCTGAACTTATTATTTGTTTATTTCTAGGCTACATTTCCAATATATGTTTTGTGTAGATTATATTATATTAAATTATACTGACTCGTGACTTGACTTGGACTCTAGCCTAAAGCCTCGTGACTTGACTTGGACTCATATTTTGTGACTTGTGGACAACAAAACACTACGTCCTTATGTGGTTTAATATGTGACATTAACATTTTGACACTTGGACCTTTCTCTGCTTTTAAATTAACTGCCCCAAATGACTTAAAAGCACCATTTTAACTTGACTTTCTAGGTAAAGATTAAATGTTCAGGTTATTAGACTATGTATAACCACTAGGCATAACATTATGACCACTGACAGGTGAAGTGAATAACACTGATTATCTCTTCATCACGGCACCTGTTAGTGGGTGGGATATATTAGGCAGCAAGTGAACATTTTATCCTCAAAGTTGATGTGTTAGAAGCAGGAAAAATGGGCGAGCGTAAGGATCTGAGCGAGTTTGACAAGGGCCAAATTGTGATGGCTAGACGACTGGGTCAGAGCATCTCCAAAACTGCAGCTCTTGTGGGGTGTTCCCGGTCTTCAGCGGTCAGTATCTATCAGAAGTGGTCCAAGAAAGGAACAGTGGTAAACAGGCGACAGGGTAATGGGCGGCCAAGGCTCATTGATGCACGTGGGGAGCGAAGGCTACTGTAGCTCAAATTGCTGAAGAAGTTAATGCTGGTTCTGATAGAAAGGTGTCAGAATACACAGTGCATCACAGTTTGTTGTGTATGGGGCTGCATAGCCGCAGACCGGTCAGTTAGGAAAGGTGGTCATAATGTTATGCCTAAAGCCAAAAACAAATCAGAGAGGAAAAGCTGTGTCAGCTAAACAGTACCCTTATCTAACAGGACCAGCAGCCTTGTGTCAGAAACAATATGAGGAAAATGCTGATAAAGAAAAGCAGAAAAGGTACACACGATGGACAAACAGGCAACAGATTTCTCTGTTACTTCCCAAAGAAAGCCCCTTTATTCCACGTACAAAGGGAATTTCTGTTTTACAAAGTAAAAACAACTGAATTGTAGTTATGTATAAATGGAGAAGTGACATTTTAATATGAGAAGTGATACTTAGTGAGGGGTAGGCCCAGGGATTTGATTAGCCTACGTAGTCACCCAAGAAAACATCATTTTTAAGGGGAAATCACACACATGCTAAAAGATTAAGTTCCTTAATATGGAATCGTCCATTAAATTTCCAAGGACGAAACTTCACCAGTATAGAGGGTCATTCTGAAAAGTTCAGATACTTTCATTATGTCACTGTCAGATGATGCCAGCTCTCCTACAATCGCTTTGACAAATGTCTGCCCTGCTAGAACTGCCTCGGTCAACAGTAAGTGGTGTTATTGTTTAGGAGAAACAGCACCAAATAGATCAAGTGTTGAAGGTATAGTTTAAGAATTTTTTTATTAAAAGCTTCATGGATAGGCCGCTCACGCTAGCCTGCTTTCACCCTGTTCTTCAATGGTCAGGACCCCCACAGGACCACCACGGAGCAGGTATTATTAGGGTGGTGGGTCATTCTCAGCACTGCAGTCACACTGACATGGTGGTGGGGTGTTAGTGTGTGTTGTGCTGGTATGAGTGGATCAGACACAGCAGCGCTGCTGGAGTTTTTAAATACCGTGTCCGCTAACTGTCCACTCTATTAGACACTCCTACCTAGCTGGTCCATCTTGTAGATGTAAGGTCAGAGACGATCGCTCATCTATTGCTGCTGTTTGAGTTGGTCATCTTCTAGACCTTCATATTCTCAGTCCAGCAGTGACAATAAGGCGTTTAAAACTCCAGCAGTGCTGCTGTGTCTTATCCACTCATACCAGCACAACACACACTAACACACAACCACCATGTCAGTGTGACTGCAGTGCTGAGAATGATCCACCACCTATATAACACCTGATCTGTGGTGGTCCTGTGGGGGTCCTGACCATTGAAGAACAGGGTGAAAGCAGGCTAGCATGAGCAGCCTATCCATGAAGCTTTTAATAAAGACTTTTTAAGCTAACAATAATTCCAAAGGGAGTTTTGTTCATACTATATCCAAATAATACATGCTCTGTGGTGGAGAGTCCTGACCATTGAAGAACAGCATGAAAGGGGGCTAACAAAGCATGTAGAGAAACAGATGGACTACAGTCAGTATTTGTAGAACTACAAAGTGCTTCTATATGGTAAGTGGAGCTGATAAAATGGACAGTGAGTGTAGAAACAAGGAGGTGGTTTTAATGTTATGGCTGATCGGTGTATGTATAAATGGAGAAGTGTCATTTTGATATGAGAAGTGGTACTCTCATATTGTGCCCGCTAGATGGCGCCCAGCTTCGAACCGGGGTGTTCAGAATCTTGGCGCTGGTGTGCTAGTGGAATATCCTGTTCTATTATAGCATGACAATAAATAAGACAGTAAATAAATAAAGAAATGGTTTATGGAAACACTTGACCGGTCTGCACAGAATTCTGACCTCAACCTAATGCCATTAACAGGATCTAATATGACCATAGTGCTGTAGTTAATTATATGGAAAGGTGAAGGGGCAAGAAAGATGTTAATGGTCTGATCTAATTCTACTGCACTGCTAGTAGTCACACCCATCCCATAAACCCATTCAAGACCATTGGGATGAACTGGAATGCTGAATACAGGTCAATCCTTCAACAGCAGTGATTGACCTCACTTAAGCTTTAATTCCCAAGAGTCTCTACTTTCTTGTGGTTATGGGAAAGATTGCAGCATAGTGTCGTGTCCTCTTCACTCCAAGGTTGCCTGTAACCACACTAAATTCCCCACATGTGCTTTCAGTAAAAGAAAGGAACAAACAACTTAGCTTTGTTTCAACTTCTGGAACAGTGTGTTTTCTCCGGATCGATTGTGATGGAGTGCTTTTCTACATCGCAGACAGACACAGTTACCTCTCAGCTTACAATCCCCCTGGCCCTGTCTGACAGACATTCATGGATCCTTCTCTGTCTGCATCCTGCAGGGCCAGATGCATTCAAAGAGCTACTTAATCCCTGCTCATATTTTGCTTTACAGTCTGCCCCCCTCGTGTTCTGCCTATTAGTGCCCAGGCTGATGCTAAACATCCTCCTTCTACCGTACTTTATTAGGTTAAGGAGGTCAGCCAATAGCAAAGGGTTTGGAACTTAGAAAGCTGGAGTATTGAAGTATATGTTTGGCATAAATCATGTCTTGGACAAGAAGCAGATTAAGGATTCAGTCACTAATGCCACTAAAGTCCAATTTAAGAGCTTTAATAGGGGTCACTGGTAATCCACCTAATCCTATTTTAGGTGTTTAATTGAATTATTTAGGATTGACTATATACCTTATTAGGATACATCGTATATGGACCTCAAGGAAAAAAAACAATAGCTTCTGCTAGTTTCTTTTTTTTTTTTAATTAAACTTTCCCCCTTTTTCTCCCCCTTTAGCTCAGCCAATTGTTCAATTTGCATCGTGCTTCCTCTCTGTCTATGCCTAACCCTGCCCTGACCGAGGACATCAAAGCTAACCCACATCCCCTCCGAAACATGGGCAGCAGCCGGATGCATTTTTGCCACCCGCACATTGATGAGTTTGGCGCCACCTAGCATTGCATGTGGAGAGACACACCCTGAGGGCACTCTTCCTCATCTCTGTGCAGGCGCCTCTAATCAGCCGGCAGAGGTCGCAATCGCATTCTGACAGAGAGAGACCCACATCCGGTTCTTTGCCCCACCCCCCAACTGAGCAACCGGCCAATCGTTGCTCATACAGCCACTCAGCCTCGAACCGGTGAGGCAGAGCTGGATTCGATACGAGGTACTCAGAATCCAGCTCTGGTTGCAGCGTGTCTTTTTACCGCTGCGCCACCTGAGCGGCTTCTGCTAGTTTCTTTGATATTTTATTTTGTTCATAATTATCTGTATTTGTAACGGTGGGCAGGGTGAGTAGGCAGGACCCTGTGTGCAGTAATTATGAATAAAAAACAATAAAACTATAAAACACTGTATAGATTATTAAAAAAAACTATGAACATGATAACAAGAACAAAGACTAAACTAACCCCAATGCTAAGCTATGCTAACTACTTAATTAACACAGATAACAAAGAAGCTAAAGCCTGGGAGCCTCATACCAGCACAACACACACTAACACACCACCACCATGTCAGTGTCACTGCAGTGCTGAGAATGATCCACCACCTAAATAATACCTGTTCTGTGGTGGTCCTGTGGGGGTCCCGACCACTGAAGAACAGGGTGAAAGCAGGCTAAAAAAAGCATGCAGAGAAACAGATGGACTACAGTCAGTAATTGTAGAACTACCAAGTGCTCCTATATGGTAAGTGGAGCTGATAAAATGGACAGTGAGTGTAGAAACAATAAGGTGGTATTAATGTTATTGTTTTATATATATATAAACTAATATCAATGACCAAATTACAGAATTCTAGTACTGACTGACACTCCTGTCAAATTTCATTTCAACATCTTTGTGTGGCCTGGAGTTGAACTAAATAACTGGCGTGAATTTGACTCTCTCTAAGGTCGAAGGTTAAAGGCAGAGCAGGATGGAAGCCCTCCCAGATACACGTTTCCTGATCCTGGATTATGCTGTTTGCTTTGGACTGCCTCTACTGATCTTCATTCCTTGAAACCAGTGCCACCCACCCGATGAACACTGACTCTTTAAAAGATGACCTTTATTTTTCCATGAATGGTATCATTGGTGTGTGAGAGTTCTGGACATTCCCAGGTCCTGCTATCATTCAGTTGTCCCACCCTGATATTGTAGTTGATGCGCCTTAATGTGGCTGATATAGATAACTCACCAAGCACTCAGAACTGTCCATTCTGTCACCCTGCTATCTACTGCACCATATCACCGTCCGCAGAGTGGAACATAGACATGAGTGTCACTGTAGTTGTGGCTATGTGTAAACTTGAGTACATACTTGTATTCTACATGGCCAGAAGTATCCGAACACCCAAATCTCACGTCAATTTATGCTTGTTTAATGCACCATTTGGTCAAAATGATGTGCACACCTTATCTAATTATTGAGTTCAAGTGTTGAGTTCATTGCTACCAGATGCTGGTACACTGATCAGCCATAACATTAAAATCACCTCCTTATTTCTACACTCACTGTCCATTTTATCCGCTCCACTTACCATACAGAAGCACTTTGTAGTTCTACAATTACTGACTGTAGTCCATCTGTTTCTCTACATACTTTTTAGCCTCTTTCGCCCTGGTCTTCAATGGTCAGGACCCCCACAGGACCACCACAGAGCAGGTATTATTTGGGTGGTGGATCATTCTCAGCATTGCAGTGACAATGACATGGTGGTAGTGTGTTAGTGTGTGTTGTGCTGGTATGAGTGGATCAGACACAGCAGCGCTGCTGGAGTTTTTAAATACAGTGTCCAAATAAAGTGTCTCCTACCTAGTTGGTCCACCTTGTAGATGTAAAGTCAGAGACGATCGCTCAACTGTTGCAGCTGTTTGAGTTGGTCATCTTCTAGACCTTTATCAGTAGTCACAGGACGCTGCCCATGGGGTGCTGTTGGCTGGATATATTTTTGGTTGGTGGACTATTCTCAGTCCAGCAGGGACAGTGATGTGTTTAAAAACTCAATCTCCACAACACCTCCACAATATTGCTAGCCTGCGCCCTGTGCTCTCACACAAAGATGCTGAAATTCTGGTACATGCATTCATCTTGTCCCGTTTAGAATACTGCCTTTGAACGTCCTTGGCCTTCTCAAGAAAATCATACGGTCTCTTCAACATGTTCAAAGCTCTGCTGCTCAAGTTCTTTTATATTTTTAAAATACTCTTTTATATTCGCCCATTAATAGTCTTTATTAGAGTCAGAATACACAGATCAGGCATAACATTATGACCACATTCCTAAAATTGTTTTGGTCCCCCTTTTGCTGCCAAAACAGCCCTGACCCGTCGAGGCATGGACTCCACTACACCCCTGTAGGTGTCCTATGGTATATGGCACCAAGATGTTTACCAGCAGATCCTTTAACTCCTGTAAGTTGTGAGGTGGGGCCTCCATGGATCGGACTTGTTTGTCCAGCACATCCCACAGATGCTCGATTGGATTGAGATCTGGGGAATTTGGAGGCCAAGTCAACACGTCAAACTTGTTGTTGTGCTCCTCAAACCATTCCTGAACCATTTTTGCTTTGGGGCAGGGTGCATTATCCTGCTGAAAGAGGCCACAGCCATCAGGGAATACCGTTTCCATGAAAGGGTGTAGATGGTCTGCAACAATGCTTAGGAAGGTGGTACGTGTCAAAGTAACATCCACATGGATGGCAGGACCCAAGGTTTCCCAGCAGAACATTGCCCAAAGCATCACACTGCCTCCGCCGGCTTGCCTTCTTCCTATAGTGCATCCTGGTGCCATGTGTTCCCCAGGTAATCGACGCACACGCACCCGGCCATCCACGTGATGTAAAAGAAAACATGATTCATCAGACCAGACCACTTTCTTTCATTGCTCTATTGTTCAGTTCTGATGCTCACGTGCCCATTGTTGGCACTTTCTGCGGTAGACAGGGGTCAGCATGGGCACCCTGACTGGTCTGCGACTATACAGCCCCATACACAACAAACTGTGATGCACTGTGTATTCTGACACCTTTCTATCAGAACCAGCATTAACTTCTTCATCAAATTGAGCTACAGTAGCTCGTCTGTTGGATCGGACCACACGGGCCAGCCTTCGCTCCCCAAGTGTAACAATGAGCCTTGGCCGCCCATGACCCTGTCGCCGGTTTACCACTGTTCCTTCCTTGGACCACTTCTGATAGATACTGACCACTGCAGAGAGGGAACACCCCACAAGAGCTGCAGTTTTGCAGATGCTTTGACCTAGTCGTCTAGCCATCACAATTTGGCCCTTGTGAAACTCGCTCAAATCCTTACGCTCGCCCATTTTTCCTGCATCTAACACATCAACTTTGCAGGATTTGTTATGCCTGGTCGATGTATAGAACGGTAAAATTCTCTATATAGATATGTAGTTATATAAATACATGTAAAAAGGGTTTGCTCCATGCTGCACGGCTTGAAAAAACCTAATGTATTCAGTACCAAGCTCATTCGAATTTAAATCTCGGCCAGTTCTGAGAAATATCTCTGGCGGTGAAGATCTGTTGTCATGGTTATGGGTATTGAACTAAATAATGCAGTCTCTTGTTTGTTGAAGCCTTGTGTTCTGTACACAGCTGATCTGAAGTCAGTGTTGTAATTGCACTATAATAATTAGGACTGGGAATGGATTCAGGAGCTGATCCTAGATCAGAAATAAGCACATCATTTGGAGTATCTTGTATTCGAAGCCAGGTTTCCAGGGCATGATGTTTTATTATGCAACTGCTATTGTTTGTTAAAATGTTAAAGCGTAACACTTATGCCAAAAGGAAGCTTCTTGGCAAGCTGTTTGGGGCAGCTGGCTAAGCTAATATTTAATGACCGCTGATCTTTGTAAATTCTTGCATTCTGTCGCCATCTATTGGCCAACTGTAATACATACACCTGCTGAATCAGTACAGTCAAATTATTACCAGTTAGTTTACTACAATCTCAGTAAACCTGTTGTCGGTGTGTCTGGTCCATACACTGATAAGCCATAACATTAAAACCACCTCCTTGTTTCTACACTCACTGTCCATTTTATTAGGTCCATTTACCACATAGAAGCACTTTGTAGTTCTGCAACTACTAACCAGTCCATCTGTTTCTCTACATACCTTTTTAACCTGCTTTCACCCTGTTCTTTAATGGTCAGGACCCCCACAGGACCACCACAGAGCAGGTATTATTTAGGTGGTGGGTCATTCTCAGCACTGCACTGACACTGCAGAGTGGATCAGACACAGCAGCGCTGCTGGAGTTTTTAAATACCGTGTCCACTCACTGTCCACTCTATTAGACGCTCCTACCTAGTTGGTCCACCTTGTAGATGTAAAGTCAGAGACGATGGCTCATCTATTGCTGCTGTTCGAGTTGGTCATCTTCTAGACCTTCATCAGTGGTCAAAGGACGCTGCCCACAGGGCGCTGTTGGCTGGGTATATTTTTGGTTGGTGGACTGTTCTTAGATCAGCAGTGACAGTGAGGTGTTTAAAAACTCCATCAGCGCTGCTGTGTCTGAATCACTCATAGCAGCACAACACACACTAACACACCTCCACCATGTCAGTGTTACTGCACTGCTGAGAATGATCCACCACCCAAATAATACCTGCTCTGCAGTGGTCCTGTGGGGGTCCTGATCTGGTGGAGCTGTTAAAATGGACAGTGTGTATAGAAACATCTATCTATCTATGCTATCCTACTGACATCTATCTACTGGATGCTACTGACACTTGTGTATGTATCCCGATTTAACAGACTGCAGCTACACCTGTCACCTGAAATGCGAGGGTCTCGTTCAGGTCGACTGCAATCAGAGGGACGTACAAAAAGAAGAGACGACAGACGACTCCACTGGCAGCTCAAATTCTACCCCACCTCCAGATAAGGTATGCTTACTCGGATACTTTAAATTGTATTGGGTTGGTTGCTGAATTTAGGGCAGCACGGTGGCTCACAGCAAGGAGGTCCAGTTGTAGCCTAGTGGTTAAGGTTCTGGACTAGTAATGGAAAGGTTACTGGTTCAAGCCCCACCACTGCCAGGTTGTCACTGTTTGGCCCTTGAGCAAGGCCCTTAACCCTCTAGTGCTTAGACAGTACACTGTCACAGTACTGTAAGTCTGTCTGCTAAATGCCGAAAATGTAAATGAGGTCTTAGATTTGAGATTTGATTCCCAGGTGAAGCGGTCTGGGTCCTTTCTTTGTGGATGTTCTCCCTGTGTCTGTGTGGGTTTCCTATGGGAGTGTCAGTTTCCTCACACAATCCAAAGACATGCGGTCAGGTTCATTGGAGCTACCAAAATTATCCTAGGTGTAAATGTGTGTCTGCCCTGTACCCACCGCGACCCTGAATAGGTTAAAGCTGTGGTAATACAGACAGTGAATGAATGGACGGTTGCTGACTTTTATTCATAGAATGTAAACTTGTCTACCAGGTTATTAAAATATTTACTGCTTATTGCAAATTCATGTGACATAAGCTCAAGTTACTTAACTGTCTAAAGTGTGAATTCACTTGCTGGCACTTGTAGCAAGGGGGCGCTGTTTGACTCGGTATGATTTCTATGTGCGTTTATGTCTGGGGGCTGCCATGGAGGAGCTGGTCGAGTAAAGGTCTAGGTAGGGTGACCATACGTCCTCTTCTACTTATTCTTTATTTTTATTATTGTTTAGGGCTAAACGCTGAATGGAAAGGAATAAGATTATCTGGCCATAAAGGCATTTGTTAGTTGTCTTGTTAAAAAGTAGCCATAAATGTATAAGTTCAATAACATAGTTGGATGGCTATTGATGCATTTGTCAACTATTTAAACCTCTACTCCATACACATTGGCATAATACCACCAATTACATGATTACATCCTTCACCCTTCTTCCGCTTCCCTGGACCAAGTGTCATGTTTTTTGAAAACCAAAATATGGTCACCCTATCTTAGAGCCAAAATTAGCCGCAAAACAGTGCAGACATATTAACATTTACATTTTTAGCATTTAGCAGACACTTTTATCCAAACAGTATACAGTTTAAGCAATTGAGAGTTGAGGGCCTTGCTCAAGGGCCCAACAGCAGCAACCTGGCAGTGGTGGGGTTTGAACCAGCGACCTTCTGCTTACTAGTCGACTACCTTAACCACTAGGCTACAACTGCCAGGTAAAAAATAAAACAGCTTTGAATATTAAGACATTTGGTTAGAAATGCATTCATTTACATTTACATTTTCGGCATTTAGCAGACGCTTTTATCCAAAGCGACTTACAGTACTGGGACAGTATACAGTCTGAGCAATTGAGGGTTAAGGGCCTTGCTCAAGGGCCCAACAGCAGCAACCTGGCAGTGGTGGGGCTTGAACCAGCGACCTTCTGATTACTAGTCCAGTACCTTAACCGCTAGGCTACAACTGCCAGGTAAAAAATGAAACAGCTTCAGGACTGTGTTGTGTTAAGACCTCAAACAGTAATAAAACAACAATGTGCCAGAGAATAGCGCCTGCACAGCATTGGCTTTGCATTGCCATTAGTTTACATAAGGTCTGTTATTTTGTGTTAGATATACACAACATTTTGTGTTAAATATACAAACCACATTCCCAGAAAAGTTGGGACATTTTGTAAAATACAATAAAAAGAATTATCTGTGATTTTTTAAATTGTTTTTTGAATCTTTAACCAACAAAAGTAAAAAGAAAAGATTTCCAATGTCAACTTCATTGTATTTTGTAAATATAAACATGTTTAGAATCTGATGCCTGCAACAAAATGGGGCAAACACACACACACACACACACACACACGCTTAAGGCAATTTTAGTACAGTTGTACCTTAAAACACAACGTCAGTTGGTTCTGGGAGTGGAGTTGAGTTTAAAAGGCGTTGAGTTTTGTTAATGTGTTCCATTGTCCCGTGGACTTGCATATATTTCAGGCTTATGTCAAATAATGGGGTTGTTTTTGACACTTATACACTGAAAAAATATAATAACAAATATAATATAAAAACACTGAAAAGCTGATTCCTACAATTTCTCAGAAGCCCGAGCTGTAACACATGTTTAAAAGTGAAACAGTAGGGAAAATCCAGCTAAACACAGATTCATGTGGTTTTCAGAGTGAATCTGACGGTTATTCTACACAAATGCAGATTCGTCTCATATGCGCACTTTGATGACATATTACCACGCCGATCAAGCCAAGCGCTGAACAAAGCGACTTGGAAGTATAATAAAAATTTATATTAAGGTTATAAAGTTATAAAGTTATGGTATTCAATCCATACCAAAAAAGAATAATGATTATTGTGTTGTTTGCAAGTAAAAGGATTGTTACTATTCCCTCGCAACCAGTAATCAGCAAAGTAAAGTAAAAATATGCTATTCTCAGAATGAACAGCACAGCTGGAATGTTTTCCAACCAATAAGATTGTGTTCAAAACTAACTGATGATTAAATGTTCAACATATAATAAATGTATAACCACAGCTACCACAAAAAGCCAAACATAACCCCTTCTGCAGATTATACAGATTACCACAAAATGCATGCACTGTCTCTTATATTTGAAAGGATTTCTTCTCTTAAATGGTTCTGTAAACGTGAATATCATAATTACTGAAATCAGATTACCACAATTTCTAAAGAATAAACCCAGTTACCAAGGTACACAAAGACTGGGTTTGACCGGCATCTATTGTATCATGGCTTTCAGATGCCGATCTTACTTAAATTAGACTAGCTTGCTACTAGGGATGCTAAACTAACTAGATCTGTCATAATTTAATTACATCCCATGGCATTATGACATTAGCTAGGCCAAATTCTTTATTATACTAGATAAGGTAAAGCTGCCAGAAAACAGTCTATTCATGTCCAATCACTCTGTGGTTTTAATATGTTTATCTCAAAGGCTTTAGCATTAGGGGCTGAGTAGGTACAGCTACTGTAAAGATTCTATGTTGCTTAATTTGTCCAAGCGTCTTTGTAACTTAATTACATTCACAATCATGCAGCAGACAGAAATAGACAAAGCTTTTTTGTCACTCTTTTACTAAAAAAATGCACTGCTGTACCCCCAGTGTGCACTCTGTCACTGCTGCTGAGACTCATCCCTCAGCATGTCACGTCTCATTAATGTCTAGAAAGAAAACTTTTAAAAATATGATGCCAGTAAAAGTCAAAAAAGGTTCTCTAAAGCAATACCATAGCATACATGGAAGCAAAACCTCATTTGGTTTACTTTAGAACTATTTAATCAGTAGTTCTTTACATGTTGTATCCAACAGTCTTCTATAGTTAAATGCTAAGACCAAGTCAAGTCAAGTCAAGTCAACTTTATTTATATAGCGCTTTTTACAATATACATTGTCTCAAAGCAACTTTACAAAATCCAGGACCAACAGATACAAAAACCCCTGTTGAGCAAGCCGAGGGCGACTGTGGCAAGGAAAAACTCCCTGAAAATTACAGGAAGAAACCTTGAGAGGAACCAGACTCAGCAGGGCCCATCCTTCATGGGTGGCCTGGAGGATACTTTAAATAAATACACAATTTACACAAATCATACAAACACAGAATTAAATGATTTAAAAGTCATAACTGGTAATAAATAGATAAATAAACAATTAAATAATAATAGAGTTGTTATCCGCTCTAGTCTTCAATAAAGTCTGTAGTGATTTCTTGTCGTTGCAATTACTCCAGACCCGTCACATCTGACAGGAGCAGCATCGTTGTCCCGGCAGTCTCGACTTTAATCCTTAACCTCGGCGGGTAAACAGGTTTCCATCAGAATGCCCTCGGGGTAAAACAACAGAGAATGTAGTTAATAATGTACAATGCTAGTTGACAAACAGTTTTACAGAGAGTTTTAGACTCCGGCAGCCCTAATTATTACAGCATAACTAAAAGGGAGAGCGAGCAGGTAACAAGGTCATGAAGGCTTTCACAGGACATCAGCGCCCATCTCCCCACCGTCATCAAACCTGAGTGATCGGACAAGAGAGGCAGGACGACAGCAACCCAACATCCCTGATCACCACAAGTTTCTATGACCAAGAACCCCCAAGCTCTGCGCCTTTGTCTATACTAATTAAAAGCCTGAGAAAATAAATATGTTTTCAGTCTAGACTTAAACATTGAGACTGTGTCCGAATCCCGAACAGAGGCAGGAAGATTATTCCAAAGTTGTGGAGCTTTGTAAGAAAATGCTCTTCCACCAGCTGTGGTCTTTTTAATTTTAGGAACTATAAGTAACCCTGCATCTTGTGAACGAAGTGGACCACACTTATCAGTAATCTCAGTAAGTCAGTAATCTCTGCATATTTTTAATCAATACCAGTTATTGATGATGTTCCTGACAGCCCTTCCATCGCTCCTCAGTACTGCACCCTTGGTATCCCTTCTGACCCCGGGCTTACCATTGAACCACACATCAAATCCTTGACCACGTCAGCATATTTCCATCTACTCAATATTGCTTGTCTGCCAAAGATGCTGAGATCCTGGTGCACACGTTCATCACATCAAGGTTAGACTATCGAAATTCCTTGTTTTATGGTCTACCATTACAGCACATCCAAAATTCTACAGATAGACTCTTGGTCCCTATCAAGAGATTTGCACATATTACACCCCTCCTTAATTGGCTGCACTGGCTACCAGTGACTAAACCCATCTGTTATGGAATACTGCTTTTAACCTGTAGGCCTCGCACTTACTTACCTGTCAGACCTGATCTCGCCAACTAAGGTCCTCAGATTCAGGCCATTTAACCGTCCCCAGGTTCAGGTTGTCCACTATGAGTGGCAGGTCATTCACGGTGGCTGCCCTCTCTCTGGAACTCCTTACCGTCCATTATTTGCTCTGTACTTTACTTTCTACCTTTAAAGCCCAGCTGAAAGAGATCTGCACATATTACCCACCATTCTTCATTGGCTTCACTGGCTACCAGTGACTAAACCCATCTGTTATAGAATTCTGCTGCTAACCTGTAGGCCTCATGCCTACTTACCTGTCAGACCTGATATCGCAAACTAAGGTCCTCAGATTCAGGCCATCTAGCTGTCCCCAGGTTCAGGTTGTCCACTATGAGTGGCGGGTCATTCAGGGTGGCTGCCCTACTACTCTTGATTAGATTCTATTCAATTTATAAAGTGACTTTGGGTTTGTGGAAGACACTGCAAAAGTCTAACTTATTATTAGTATTATTATAGTACAAATTTCACCTAAACACTGTCCTATCTAAGGCTAGAAACATCTACAGTGTTTAGATGTCTTTCCATTTAGAGTTAATGACTCTCACTGTGGTTCGGTGGAGTTCATGAGCATTACAAATGCCTTACAAACTATCTGTTTTACCACCGCTTTATCCTATTAAGGCTCGCAATGGGTCTGATTCGCTGGGCAAAAGGCAGGAAACACCCCGAACAGGTCGCCAGCCCATCACAGGGCAACGTATTTAAGTGATATAGGGGGTTGAATATTAGACTGAATGTGTTGTATTTATTACTCAATTTTTCTCATGTAGCATGTCTTGTGTAATGATCGAAAATAATAGAGAAAACTGGTAATAGCATTGGTGTTTTACACCACTGTGTGTGTTTTTCTACCGTATAGTCAATCCGGATTGTTACATGCTTCCAGTTGTACGGGTAAAACTCTAGTAACCTTGACTTTCCAGTAGTACACACAGGCTATTTACGCGCCTTTTATGCTTCCTTTTCCTGTTTCTCATGTGTGAATGCAAACCACAAACATCAGCCTGTGATCTCAGACAGAAACAGTTACATGTTATAAATGCACACGCTGCTGGTGCATTTTTCTGTGCATTTTGTTGAATCTCAAACGGTGCAGTAATGCAAGATGTTCTACTGTATTTCAGCAGAAAGTATTTGTCTGTGCTTCAGTCTGTTTGTGTGTGTGGGGCTTGATGCTTATCAAGGAGCTAAGCTTTAGATAGACAGTGCTTCCTGTTTGTATTCTAATGCAAGTCTCACACGAGATCTTCCTGGTCATGCTGCAAAACTCACAACTCTCACTGTTTTTCCCTTTCAGACACTCCAGATTCTGATTTATTCTCAGTTGTCTTTATGTTACGGTGATGGAGAAATTTTACATTAATTATACAATATTTATTGTTTCTACACTCACTGTCCATTTTATCAGCTCCACTTACCATATAGAAGCACTTTGTAGTTCTACAATTACTGACTGTAGTCCATCTGTTTCTCTGCATGCTTTGTTAGCCCCCTTTCATGCTGTTCTTAAATGGTCAGGACTCTCCCAGGACCACTACAGAGCAGGTATTATTTGGGTGGTGGGTCATTCTCAGCACTGCAGTGACACTGACATGGTGGTGGTGTGTTAGTGTGTGTTGTGCTGGTATGAGTGGATCAGACACAGCAGCGTCCACTCACTGTCCACTCTATTAGACACCTACCTACTTGGTTCACCTTGTAGATGTAAAGTCAGAGACGATCACTCATCTGTTGCTGCTGTTTGAGTTGGTCAACTTCTAGACCTTCATCAGTGGTCACAGGACGCTGCCCACGGGGTGCTGTTGGCTGGATATATTTTTGGTTGGTAGACTATTCTCAGTCCAGCAGCAACAGTTAGGTGTTTAAAAACTCAAGCAGCGCTGCTGTGTCTGATCCACTCATACCAGCACAACACACACTAACACACCACCACCATGTCAGTGTCACTGCAGTGCTGAGAATGATCCACCACCTAAATAATACCTGCTCTGTGGTGGTCCTGTGGGGGTCCTGACCATTGAAGAACAGCATGAAAGGGGGCTAACAAAGCATGCAGAGAAACAGATGGACTACAGTCAGTAATTGTAGAACTACAAAGTGCTTCTATATGGTAAGTGGAGCAGATAAAATGGACAGTGAGTTTTAATGTTATGGCTGATCAGTATATATATATAAAATGTTCTAATTAATGACAGACCTTTGGTGGTTCTGTAATTACATCTGACCATTCAAGCATGTGTTCCATGTGCTATTTAATGGGTGCAGCCAAACTATCCCCATTTATATGTACACTATAAAATCACCAGGTATAGTCATTCATTGGGAATAAAGACTCACAGTTAGTGGCACATTAAATGACGTAATAGGATTTATTTGTATATTTATGTCTTATTTTTTTTAGAAAATCCACAATAACCTTATAAGATGTATAAATATAAGAAGATTGTTACACTCATTTATAAAACCACAGAATTCTTACTGTCACACTTTGGGAGCAAGACAGGATAGAAATTAGAGCCTCTGTGCATTATTAAACAGAGAGAAAGAGAACATGTCATGGCTGTCGGTGAAGGGTTTGACACACGGCTCATATGAAGGCTTTTGACGCTGCATTTAACACCAGCGTGTAAGAAGAGCCGAATTCAATCAAGAGGAACTTCTGCCCCTAGTTGCAAAACAGGGGACTTTCTTTTATTACTCATAAGTTTCCCCGTTTATATTACTGATTTAACCTTACCCACAATCAACACTCAGAATGTTGGGCTTCTAGAAGGTGCAACTATCAAAGCTTTAGTTCTGTCATCGAGAGAAACTGAATCCAGACAATGCCTGTTATTTGTGGCCCAGAGTCAAGGAGAGTCCTAATTTCTGGAAAGAGATCAGTGGGTAGCACTGTCGCCTCACAGCAAGAAGGTCCTGGGTTTAATCCCCAGGTGGGGTGATCCAGGTCGTTTGCATGTTTGCATGTTCTCCCCGTGTCTGCGTGAGTGTAGAAACAAGGAGGTGGATTTAATATTATGTCTGAACTCATGGCCTTGCTCAGGGGCCCAACAGTGGAAACCTGGCAGTGGTGGGGCTTGAACAATTTGCCCTTTCGGGAATACTAGGATGTGGATCTATTAAATTTTCCCATGCTACAGTTTGGCAAATTGTGCTCCAGAGGTCTACAAGACTTCATGGTCGTTCAACAAAGGTATTGCTGGCAAAAAAATGTATTTAAATGTCAAAAGATGTGCAAAACAAATTATTGGTATGACCACAGCCATTAGATGCAGTATTACAAGTGCATGGTCTGAGCAGTACATCTACATTTGGGTTGTTGATCGCAATGGTTTTGGTCGCTTTACTGTTTAAGTATTGATTAGTGGCTACCAATCACAGAGCTAATTCTAAATCGACTTAAATATCCAACTTCATTTAACACCAAGCACTGCCCAGAGCCAAAATTAAATCCTATAATCAATCTTGGACTAACAAATAAGACTGTCCAGTCTAGTGGCTGTGACATTGCTATTAAAATTTGGCAGTAGCAGTTCTAGTAGCAGTTCTAGTGTACACTGATCAGCCATGTTTCTCTACATACTTTTTTTTAGCCTGCTTTCACCCTGTTCTCAAATGATCAGGACTCTCCCAGGATCACTACAGTGTAGGTATTATTTAGGTGGTGGATCATTCTTAACACTGCAGTGACACTGACATGGTGGTGGTGTGTTAGTGTGTGTTGTGCTGTTATGAGTGGATCAGACACAGCAGTGCTGCTGGAGTTTTTAATTACCGTTTCCACTCACTGTCCACTCTATTAGTCACTCCTAACTAGTTGGTCCACCTTGTAGATATAAAGTCAGAGATGATCGCTCATCTATTGCTGCTGTTTGAGTTGGTCATCTTGTAGACCTTCATCAGTGGGCACAGGACGCTCCCCATGGTTGGTGGACTTTTCTTAGTCCAGCAGTGACAGTGAGGTGTCCACTCATACCAGCACAACACACCCTAACCACCATGTCAGTGTCACTGCAGTGTCGAGAATGACCCACCACCCAAATAATACCTGCCCTGTAGTGGTCCTGGGAGAGTCCTGACCATTGAAGAACAGCATGAAAGGGGGCTAACAAATCATGCAGAGAAACAGATGGATTACAGTCAGTAATTGTAGAACTACAAAGTGATTCTATATGGTAGGTGGAGCTGAAAAAATGGACAGTGAGTGTAGAAGCAAGGAGGAGGTTTTAATGTTATGGCTGATCAGTGTATTTCTACTCAAGGATAATTTTCTCTCAGGATTGATTTTTGTCCTCAAAAGCAGCTGCAAAAAGCCCCCTTAGAATTTCTCTGTCTCCAGTGGGGTAGAACACAGATAAACCTATGCCGTGCAGGAGGGGACTCTCTTCTTTAGGCAGGTCAATATTCAAACCCCATGTGAGCAATCTATAACTCCTTCATCTTCTCCTGTCAGCAGTTCATCGGTTATGAAAATATAACCAACGGCTTGAGCTTCAGGTCATTTGTCATGCACTTATAGTAATAGCTATGGCTTTTTTATCTACAGCTACCTGCACAGTTCAAAATCACCCAACAGGATCTATGAACGTGTTTGTCATTTATGGCTCTGGGTACAAGGAGCTGGGTTGTCTTTGTTGTATTGACAGGAAATGCAATAAAACTGGCCTGTCTGTCCAGCCTCAGCCATCGCTTGATGGGAATCGAATGAAGCACAGACACGGGAAATCGAAAGTGGCTTTCTGCCTTCCCCCATTGAAAGAGGTCATCTGTTTATCTTTTTTTTTGTGCAAGGTCTTTTCAGCACGCTTTGTAAAGAATGGCTTTCCTGTCAGATAAAGCAAGTCTGCATGACTAATGGTATGGAAAAAACATGTTGGTAAACTTAAACATTTGCTTGATTTCCTAAAGGATTTATTAGGTTGGCGACTATTTCATATATATATATATATATACAGTGGGGCCAAAAAGTATTTAGTCAGCCACTGATTGTGCAAGTTCTCCTACTTAGAAAGATGAGAGAGGTCTGTAATTTTCATCATAGCTACACTTCAACTATGAGAGACAAAATGAGAAAAAAAAATCCAGGAAATCACATTGTAGGATTTTTTAAGAATTTATTTGTAAATTATGGTGGAAAATAAGTATTTGGTCAATAACAAAAGTTCAACTCAATACTTTGTAACATAACCTTTGTTGGCAATGACAGAGGTCAAACGTTTCCTGTAAGTCTTCACCAGGTTTGCACACACTGTAGCTGGTATTTTGGCCCATTCCTCCATGCAGATCTCCTCTAGAGCAGTGATGTTTTGGGGCTGTCGCTGGGCAACACGGACTCCACGGACTCCACCAATTTTCTATGGGGTTGAGGTCTGGAGACTGGCTAGGCCACTCCAGGACCTTGAAATGCTTTTTACGGAGCCACTCCTTCATCGCCCGAGCAGTGTGTTTGGGATCATTGTCATGCTGGAAGACCCAGCCACGTTCCATCTTCAATGCTCTAACTGATGGAAGGAGGTTTTGGCTTAAAATCTCACGATACATGGCCCCGTTCATTCTTCCCTTAACACGGATCAGTCGTCCTGTCCCCTTTGCAGAAAAACAGCCCCAAAGCAAGATGTTTCCACCCCCATGCTTCACAGTAGGTATGGTGTTCTTGGGATGCAACTCAGCATTCTTCTTCCTCCAAACACGACGAGTTGAATTTTTACCAAAAAGTTCCATTTTGGTTTCATCTGACCACATGATATTCTCCCAATCCTCTTCTGGATCATCCATATGCTCTCTGGCAAACTTCAGATGGGCCTGGACATGTACTGGCTTAAGCAGGGGGACACGCCTGGCACTGCAGGATTTGAGTCCCTCTCGGCGTAGTGTGTTACTGATGGTAGCCTTTGTTACTTTGGTCCCAGCTCTCTGCAGGTCATTCATCAGGTTCTCATGATCATTTTGACCCCACGGGATGAGATCTTGACCCCAAGGGAGATTACCAA
The DNA here is from genome assembly GCF_030014385.1 of Trichomycterus rosablanca. Taxonomy (NCBI): domain Eukaryota; kingdom Metazoa; phylum Chordata; class Actinopteri; order Siluriformes; family Trichomycteridae; genus Trichomycterus; species Trichomycterus rosablanca. The sequence goes on from NC_086011.1 coordinate 10,061,997, forward strand.
TGGTCTTGTATGTCTTCCATTTTCTTACAATTGCTCCCACAGTTGATTTATTCACACCAACCTGCTTGCCTATTGTAGATTCACTCTTCCCAGCCTGGTGCAGGTCTACAATTTTCTTCCTGGTGTCCTTCGACAGCTCTTTGGTCTTGGCCATGGTTGAGTTTGGAGTCTGACTGTTTGAGGCTGTGGACAGGTGTCTTTTATACAGATAACGAGGTCAAACAGGTGCCATTAATACAGGTAACGAGTGGAGGACAGAAGAGCTTCTTAAAGAAGAAGTTACAGGTCTGTGAGAGCCAGAAATCTTGCTTGTTTGTTATTGACCAAATACTTATTTTCCACCATAATTTACAAATAAATTCTTAAAAAATCCTACAATGTGATTTCCTGGATTTTTTTTTTCTCATTTTGTCTCTCATAGTTGAAGTGAAATTACAGACCTCTCTCATCTTTCTAAGTAGGAGAACTTGCACAATCAGTGGCTGACTAAATACTTTTTGACCCCACTGTAACTAGTTTCTCTCTGGATCCCTTGAACAAGATTTGTTCCAGCTCAGCCGCTCAGGTGGCGCAGCTGTAAAGTACGCTAGCTCACCAGAGTTGGGGTTTCGAATACATCGTATCGAACCTTAGCTCTGCCTTTCCGACTAGGCTAGACGGCTGCATGAACAACTGTTGTTCAGGGACTAGAGGGTAAGAAAGTCGGATCATAGGTCCTCATAACTGGTGCAACTGATGGCGCCTGCACAGGGCTGAGGAATAATGCTGATGGGGGTGTGGCCCTCCATGCACAGTGCCCGTCAAGTGTATGAACTCGACTCGTGCAGGTGAAAAATGCATTCTGTACTGACTGTACGTACCGGAGGGGGCGCAAGTCAGTTGAGGGGCGTCCTTAGTCAGCAGTGAAGGGTTGAATCAGTAAAGAGGACGGTATCAGGGTAATTGGACATGACTAGACTGGGGGATAAAAATATACAACCCCTGGCAAAAATTATGGAATCACCACTCTTGGAAGATGTTCTGTCAATTGTTTAATTTTGTAGAAAAAAAATAAATCACAGACATGCCACAAAACTATCATTTTTCAAAATGTCAACCTTCTGGCATTAAGAAACAATAAAAAAAAAGAAACAAATATAATAGTTGTGGTCAGTCACAATTGCTTTTTTTAGATCAAGTAGAGGAAAAAAATATGGAATCACTCAAATCTGAGGAAAAAATTATGGAATCACTCTGTAATTTGCAGTTTAAAAACAAAACATCTGCAGCAGATTAGATTTGCTAATTATTCTTCAGTTTAAAAAGAGTGCTTACACCTCGGAGAGCTGTTGCACAAAGCAGATTGTCATGAATCATGGTTCCAACACAAGATATGTCAGTTGAAACAAATGAGAGGATTATAAAACTCCTTCAAGAAGATAAATCATTGTGGAATGTCGCAAAAGATGTTGGTTGTTCCCAGTAAGCTGTGTTTAAAATCTGGACCAAGTACAAACAAAATGGGAAGGTTGTAAAAGGGAAGCATACTGGTAGACCAAGTAAGACATCAAAGCATCAAGATAGAAAACTTCTTGAAAACAGGAAATGCACAACAAAACAAATGAGAAACAAGTGGCCGGAAAGTGGAGTCAATGTCTGTGACTGAACTGTAAGAAATCACCTAAAAGAAATGGGATTTACATACAGAAAAGCCAAACAAAAGCCATTATTAACACCTAAAAAGAAAAGAACAAGGTTAAAGTAGGCTAAAGAAAAGCAATCGTGGACTGTGGGTGACTGGATAAAAGTGATCTTCAGTGATGAATCGCGAATCTGCATTGGGCAAGGTGATGATGCTGGAACTTTTGTTTGGTTACTGTCCAATGAAATTTATGAAGATAACTGCCTAAAGAAAACATGTTAATTTCCACAGTTGTTGATGATATGGGCCTGCATGTTGGGTAAAGGCACAGGGGAGATGGTCTTCAATAAATGCCAAAGTCCACATTGAAATTTTGGACGCTTTTCTTATTCCATCAGTTGAAAGGATGTTTGGTGATGATGACTTCATTTTTCAAGATGATAATGCATCTTGCCATAGGGCAAAGGACGTGAAAACTTTCCTTCAAGAAAACATATAATGTCAATGGCATGGCCTGCAAATAGTCCGGATCTCAATCCATTTGAAAATCTCTGGTGGAAATTGAAGAAAATGGTCAATGACAAGGTTCCAACCTGCAAAGCTGATCTGGCAACAGCAAGAGACAGTTGAAGGCAGATTGATGAAGAATACTGTTTGTCATTAGTTAACTCCATGCCTCAGAGAGTTTAAACCATTATAAAAGCCAGAGGTGGTGCAACAAAGTAATAATGGTGCAGTGTTTTCTAATGATTCCATAATTTTTTCCTCAGATTTGAGTGATTCCATATTTTTTTCCTCTACTTGATCTAAAAAAAAGCAATTGTGACTGACCACAACTATTATATTTGTTTCTTTTTTTATTGTTTCTTAATGCCAGAAGGTTGACAGTTTGAGAAATGATAGTTTTGTGGCATGTCTGTGATTTATTTTTTTTCTACAAAATTAAACAATTGAAAGAACATCTTCCAAGAGTGGTGATTCCATAATTTTTGCCAGGGGTTGTATATATATATATATATATATATATATATTTAAAAAATCGTTGCCTCAAAAGCCTAAACACAACTCAGATGAGGTTTTTAACCCCCTTACTGCTAGTTTAGCTCTTGCTAAGCTCTATCCATCGGTGTAAACCAACAGACAACAGCTATCAGATCAACAAGCTTGGAGGAGAGCACTAATCGCTCAATACCATCCCACTTATCTAGAACGTTGGGCCATTTATGCTGTCCTGTACTCTTGTAATTCATGGCTATGGTTTTGTCAGGGCTTAAACTCCACATAAAATGCATTAAGAAGTTTCTACTCTTAATTAGATACACCCAAGAGGCATAACATTGTGACCACCTTCCTAATATTCTGACACCTTTCTATTAGTACCAGCAGTAACTTCTTCAGCAAGTTGAGCTACAGTAGCTCGTCTGTTGGACTAGCCTTCGCTCCCCACGTGCATCAATGAGCCTTTAACCTCACCTCATTTCTTCTGGGTCTGTGTGTGTTTCCTATGGATACATGCCATATTTAACCCAACGACATGCCAGTAGTTAAACAGACTTGTACCTGTGGACTTAAATAAATGAGAACCTTCCAACAAGAAGGAGGAAACTGGTGCACAGATAATTGCTGATGCCATTAGCTAATAAGCTTTTTTAAAATGTGTTTAATCCTCCTTTGTTACCTCTCACCTGCTACAAACCTGCTTCCCACCTGCTATAGAAAACGATAGAGTGATGCTCTGTGATGAATTGGTGCCATGCCCAGGGTATACTTCCATCTTACACCCTGAGTTGCATGTTTACTCACTGAAAACCTGCCAAATGAATCATGAATGACTAAATGAGGTGTGTTTTGGTCTCGAACCCTGCAGAAAGGCACCCAAACAGAAATACTAGCTTTGTCATAATGCTGCACTCATCTGGTCTTGAATATTCAAAGTCAGGGTTAAAGGGTGAGATCAGACATGTCTGGTGGGACCTAAGTGAGGTCGGAGGTCACGGTAATCCTTGACCTGCTGATGTTTATGTTGTATAATTTTGATGCCAGTGTAACGGTCTGGTGGTCACATGGTCATGTCTTTTGGCCTAAATGTGGCCTATATTGAATGTGGCCCTTCTGTATTGTAAGTGTTGGAACTCATAGTACTTCCATCACACAGCAAGAGATTAAATATTAATACAGTAATAATGGTACAAAAGATTTTCCAAAGGCTATGAAGACCTATCTTCATTTCAATAGGGGCAATTATAATTAAGTGGTCCATATTTAATGAACCAACAAAGCTGTCTTTACCCTGTCAGGTTCTGTTAATATCTCCTTCCATTTGGCATCACTCCCAATTTAGACTTCTTCATGAGCACAACCACTTTGCATACTGGATGGTATGTAAAATAAAACCGTATCCAGAAAGGTCATGTGAGGTATATCGCTGTTTGTGTGCGTCTCCTCCATTAAGAGGAAGTGGCTATGGTCGAGCAGTTGCAAGCAGGAAGAAAGACAAGAGAGGGAGGAGGCAGCACGATGGGGGTTTGTATAGTGAGCTCAAAGGCAGATAGCAGCTTCGACTACACATGGTAGAGCGAGAGAGAGAGAGAGAGCGCGCAAGAGAGAGGTTGTACGTCATCCCTACTCTCGCAGTCTGTGAAGCAAGCAAGAAGCAGGCAGAAGCAGGTTGATTCGCAGGCGCCACTCTTCCACGCCGGAGCTTCTGAGCTTTTATTCATCGATCCCAGCTGATGCAGCAGTCTTGGCTTGCGACAGCACGCCTGCATAAGCACTTCATCCAGCAGCGACAGGTCTTCCTCTTTTCTTTTGACGCTTGCCTCAGATGATTGACAAGTCCTGATCTGAAGGATTTTTTAAGTGCACAAGGACTGACTTCCTACAAAGCTTTTTTCTCTATATTGCCTGTACTTAAGTTCCGGGAGTGACCTGCTATAGGCTAAATCCAGTCCTGTTTAAGGGTTTTTTCTGGCTCTTCTCAGAATAGGTTGCATCGATACACGGAAGTACCCTGACAGCTCAGCACTCTTACTCTGGATTATCTCTGGATCTGACAGAATTAAAAAGCTTCTAGTACTTGACTTGATGAGTGCTCCTCGTCTCCAGTCCAAGTGACCGCTCTTCCTTTCTGCTGCCTGGAGCCTGGGATGGTGCCGGGGGCCTGTGGAGGCCCCGCAAATGACCGGCAGCAATAGCATGAGCAGCGGCTACTGCAGCCTGGACGACGAGAATGACGACTTCACCTTCTTCACTGCCAAGACCACCTTTTTCCGGCAAGCCCAGGCCAAGCAGGTGGACAAGGTAATACAGGGGAAGGGATTTTTTTAAATAGAGAATGCTAGGGTCACTAAAAGAAGAGAAGTGCGCCTTCTCGGATGTAAGATGTGTAGTGCGGAATTTAGGTTGTGTGCAACTCTAGCTGTGATAATGTCTGGACTTTCCACTTTGGTTAACCTTAAACTGTCTTTGGCTGCTTTTTTGTACCTACCTGCCCCTTAAGTGATTAGATTATCTATTTGCAAAGTTATAATATTTTATTATCTTTTTGTTGATGTCCAGTGCTAATGTTAGCTAATAAGCTAGTTTGAGCCACCTTGGCATCTTTGTAATGTTCCACCATATTGTACAAAATGCAACAATGGTTACGTAATGCAAAAATGGAGATGTAAACTTTACGAATGTGCAATAAATTTTTACATTTACATTTTCAGCATTTAGCAGACGCTTTTATCCAAAGCGACTTACACAATGAGCAATACAGTCGTAATAACACATAAAGGCGTATTGAAAGGGGTTTTGTGGCATCTAATAGTAACAGATTTCATTTTATATAAACAGTATAAACGGCAAGCTTTCCGTTCCATTCTCCTAAGGTCTTTGTGGGTTTTTACTAGATATCATGGGTGAAATACACCGTATACACCAATCAGCCATACCATTAATACCACCTTCTTGTTTCTACACTTACTGTTTCTCTACATGCTTTATTAGCCCCCTTTCATGCTGTTCTTCAATGGTCAGGACTCTCCCAGGACCACTACAGAGCAGGTAATATTTGGGTGGTGGGTCATTCTCAGCACTGCACTGACATGGTGGTGGTGTTAGTGTGTGTTGTGCTGGTATGAGTGGAGTTTTTAAACACCTCACTGTCACTGCTGGACTGAGAATAGTCCACCAATCAAAAATATCCAGCCAACAGCGCCCCGTGGGCAGCGTCCTGTGACCACTGATGAAGGTCTACAAGATGACCAACTCAAACAGCAGCAATAGATGAGCGATCGTCTCTGACTTTACATCTACAAGGTGAACCTACTAGGTAGGAGTGTCTAATAGAGTGGACAGTGAGTGTATTTAAAAACTCCAAACTCATACCAGCACAACACACACTAACACACCACCACCATGTCAGTGTCACAGCAGTGCTGAGAATGATCCACCACCCAAATAATACCTGCTCTGTGGTGGTCCTGTGGGGATCCTGACCATTGAAGAACAGCATGAAAGCAGGCTAAAAAAAGTATGTAGAGAAACAGATGGACCACACTGATAAAATGGACAGTGAGTGTAGAAACAAGGAGGTGGTTTTAATGTTATGGCTGATCAGTGTATGTATACTGCACTTCAGATCCTTAATTTGTTAATCACAAATGTTCTGTGATGTCATTGAACTTCGTGGCTTGGCCTTTAAATTGTGGTTAGTGATTTTGATTGACTAGCAGTTTAATAACAAAAGATAAAAAGTCGACTCAATTGTGTGTAAGAAGTACAAAGACTGACTGAATTATTTACTTCAGCTTCAGTTACAAATAGAACTAGACATATGCCAAAACGTATGATGAAAAAGTCTGTACTAAAAGCTAGTTTGTATCATTGTTAAAGAACTTGCTATCAATGTAAGTCATTATGTTTTAGACTGTGTAGTGCAGGAATGTAGAGAGTGAAAGGCCATTTGGGATTAGGTCCCCCATTTAATAGGGTGCAAATAATACATAAAAACACACCAAGTGCATCGATTTTCTTTAGCATCGTGTCTTCATTTCCTTTCCTACTTTGCCATTCTTAATCAAGGCTAGACATATTTGTTAAATGAGGCATCCTTGCTTATTAAACCATCACTAATTTATAATGTGTGACCAGCTGGTGTAATGTCAGTGGCATTCATTACAACACACTGACTGTCTGTCTGATACCTGTATAAAAGTCCATAGACTTTACTATTGTTATGTGTGCCGCTCAGATAGCGCAGCGGTAAAATACGCTAGCACACCAGAGCTGGAATTTCGAATACATCCGGCTGGGCTGGGCGGCTATATGAACAACAATTGGCTTGTTGTTCACACGGGGTGGGTAAGCCGGAGCTGGGACCTCATACCTGATGCAATTACGACCTCTGCTGGCTGATTGATGGCGTCTGCACAGAGTTGAGGAACAATGCTGATCAGGGTGTGGCTCTCCGTACACAAAGCTGATCCGCATATGAACTGGCCTCGTGCAGGTGAAAAGATGCAGTCGGCTACTGCACACGTGTCGGAGGGTGTGTGTGTCAGTTCGCTCTCCTCAATTGGGGCAAGGGTCAGCACCAGTAGAGAGGAAGCATAAAGCATTTGGGTAAAAATTGGATGCGTTAGCCTTATTTATATTACCAGATAGAAAGCTGTCATAAAATATAGTATATTGGCAAACATATATGAACTCCCGTGTTAACTACTGACTTACTTCTTAAAAAGTTGTCTTCTAATGTTTTAGTAATGTTTCACTCACAACTTCTGGCAACCGTGGCTCCGTGGGTAGCACCGTCAAGTCACAGCAAGAAGGTCCTGGGTTCAGTTCCCAAGTGGAGTGGTCCAGGTCCTTCAGTGTGGAGTTTGCAAGTTCTCCCTGTGTCTGTGTGGGTTTTCATCTGTATGCTCCGGTTTCTTCCCACAGTCCAAAGACATGCAGTCAGGTTAACAAGAGCTACCAAAATTGCCCTTGGTGTGGACTGTGATGAACTGGCGACCTTTCTGGGGTGTTTCCTACCTTTTGCCCGGAGAACTGCACCCAGGGCAACCCTGAGTAGAATAAAGCAGTGGTAAAACAGACACGAGTGTAGAAATGAACGTTTTATGCCTTCAACTTTATGGCAACAGTTCAGGGAAGGCCCTTTTCTGTTTAAGCATGAGTGTGCCACTGTTCAAAGCAAGGTTCATAAAAACATGATTTAATGAGTCGAGGGGGAACTCCAGTGGTCTGCACAGAACTGTAAGCTCAACTCCGTTGAACATGATTGAGATGAATGTCAATGGTGAGCCAGGACTTCACTTTTCTGGCACTAATGATAGACATATTTAAAGTTATGTTTAAACTTATATTCTTAATATTTTTCCCATAGGATTTAGTCTCTTCAAACATAGATACATCTGTTTTATGTAATTCCAATTAAAATTGAGACTTATTTCTTTAAAATACAAGGGTGAGATAAAACACTTGCACTGTCATATTACGTTACAGTGAAGCTTCACTTCCAGCTCATTAACTGTATATCTCGACCTTCAAGGCACCTTATCTGTATTACAATGCAACACAGAAAATACACACACCCTGATCTTAAAATTGATTGTAAGGAGGTTGTGTAAACATGGTGTGTATTTAGTCTGTACATGTTCATGTTCTGCATTTATTATAACAGAAACCCAAAATAAGAGCAAATTTTACTTTTAAAAATATAAATAAACTGAGTCATAATTAATATAAAAAATTACATGACAGGCCGCTCAGGTGGCGCAGCGGTAAAAATACGCTAGCACACCAGAGCTGGGATTTCGAATACATCGTATCGAATCTCATCTCTGCCATCCGGCTGGGCTGGGCGGCTATATGAACAACGTTTGGCGGATAGGGACCTCATACCTGATGCAATTACGACCTCTGCTGGCTGGTTGATGGCGTCTGCACAGAGTCGAGGAATAATGCTGATCAGGGTGTGGCTCTCCGTACACAGGGCTGATTCGCATGTGAACTTGGCTTGTGCAGGTGAAAAAATGCAGTCGGCTACAGCGCACGTGTCGGAGGGGGCGTGTGTCAGTTCGCTCTCCTTAATCAGGGGTGGGGGTCAGCACCAGTAGAGAGGAAGCATAACAATTGGGTAAAAATTGGAGAAAAGTGAGAAAATGCATTAAAAAACGTATTAAAATAATTTGTTTTGTTGCTAGTGGAACTGGATGAAATGATTAAGAAATAAAATCATGCTTTAAAACTGGACATTACATTTGAGGAACAGCTTTTTTAAAGTTGTGCCCTTACCTTCTTACACCCATAATATGGGTGTGTTCGAAAACCTAGTGAGCTCTCTACATAAATAGCATTTTACGTCATCCTATGCGCTCTCCCGAGAACGAGGCTGCTCGAATTCTTAAATGCCTTAATATCCTCACTAGTAAGGTATATTAAAATTTCAACAGTATTTTGACTCAAGAACTAGTGAGCATCCGATGCTGCCTTAGTGGTGAAGGCAATCCCAGCATTCAGTGCGGCACAACTTTTCTCACTGGGTTTCCTCTCACAGTCCAAAAACATGCAGTCAGGGTAGTTGGAGACACTGAACTGCCCTATAGGTAAATGTGTGTGTTTGTCTGCCCTACGATGGACTGGCGCCCCGTCCAGGGTGTTACTGTGTGCCTTGCGCCCATTGAAAAGCTGGAAAATGCTCCAGCAAACCGACCCCCCCTCCCCCTCACCGCGACTGTAATTGGATAAGCGATTATGTATAAACTTGCACAAGTGTCGTTTATTTGCATTTAACAGTTTTCGGTACACAGATGGAGATGTTAGTTGACATGCTAGTGCGTTGTGCCACCCCATCCCATTGGTTTGAATGGCATGAGGCTAACTGTGTTAGCTTAGTGAGCGAAAACAGATGGAATCGCTGTCTGAGTAGTGTGTTCGAATAAACCTGCCTTATAAGTCAATGATTTATTAGAATCCTCTCTACTTAGGCAGCTTCTTAGGCAACTATGTAGGCAGTAAGTCAGCAAGGGAGCTCACTAGGTTTTTGAACACACCCGATATTATAGGATTATACTGAAAAGTCAAGTCTGTGGCAGTAAAACTATATATTTGGCTGACCAAGATAAAGCAATGGTCAAACAGACATTCTTCTTCTCCTGGCCCTTTGTCCCGCTTGGTTGCGGGGTCAGCTCTTCGGCGGATCATGATCCGCGCATCGATTTGGCACAATTTTTACGCCGGATGCCCTTCCTGACGCATCCCTCCCTATTTTATCCGGGCTTGGGACCGGCACTACAATGCACTGGTTTGTGCACCTGGGGATCGAACCCAGGACCTTCTTGTTGTGAGGCGACAGTGCTACCCACTAAGCCTCCGTGCCGCCCCAATGGTCAAACAGACATTGAATTAATGAATTACTTCTGCCGAGTAGTCAAAGACCAATCACATACAGTATGTTAGTGTTTTAATTATTCAGTCAGGGCGGCACAGTGGCTCAGTGGGTAGCACTGTCGCCTCACAGCAAGAAGGTCCTGGGTTCGATCCCCAGGTGAGGCGGTCCGGGTCCTTTCTGTGTGGAGTTTGCATGTTCTCCCCCTGTCCGCGTGGGTTTCCTCCCACAGTCCAAAAACAAAAGTGCGGTGAATTGGAGACACTAAATGGTCCATAAGTGTGTTTAATATTTTAAAACTTGTGAAGTGATGAACCTTGTGTAGTGAGTAACTACCGTTTCTGTCATGAATGTAACCAAAGTGTAAAACATGACGTTAAAATCCTAACAAATAAATAAAATAAATAAATTATTCAGTCACTGAAAAAAACAGTTGCAGAAATGTGTGTCTTAATGTCCAAAAGTATTTTAACACCTATTGTAAGCTTGTATATAATCTTATTTCAAACCATGAGCATTATTATGGAACTTTTTCTGCTGTTTAAAATGGGACATGAAGGACATAAATATTACAATACCCTACCTACAAATGTATTTTCACAGGTTTTGGTAACTATTGAATACATTACTGAGTATATGTCAATTGACTAATACTAAAATACACTATGTTGGACATGCCAAGGCTCTGTGCAGGCCACTCGAGAACCTCTATAGTGAATTGTTCAAACTATCTTTATGAATCTTGTTTTGTGCACAGTGGCACAGTCATTGCGAAAAGAAGAAGAACCTTCCTCAAACTGTTGCCTTTAACAGGAAAGCTTAGTAATAATAATAATCCTTTATTTTATATAATGTTTTAATACCACTGTGAAACACACAATTATTTGGAGGGTGGGTCTATACGCACTTGACTATACACTGATCAGCCATAACATTAAAACCACACTAACACACCACCACCATGTCAGTGTCACTGCAGTGCTGAGAATGATCCATCACCCAAATAATACCTGCTCTGTAGTGGTCCTGGGAGAATCCTGACCATGAAAGGGAGCAAGGTCCTGGAGGTTTTCAGGTTAAAATCTTTGTTCCATGTACTCTCTGTAAGGATTCGACCCCATGCCCACTAGGGTTCATTCAGGTACCCAGGTACCTGTTAGCTGTGGGTGTGCCCTAAATACAATGGCTATACTTTTATTTTAGGGTGTACATACGTCCAATTTTAGGGCAAACTGACCAATTTTTCAGTCCAGCGCAATGCTTGGATGGACACGTATTTGTCCTCCTTTGATAATTAATTTTTCTGTCATTGGCTTATGAACATGCCAAAAGAAATTTCTTGCATTTCATTGGTTCACAGCCACCACTTTCCGTGACGACGTCCACCACAAAATGCTAGTTAATCACTAAGTTTTAATAACTGTTCATTCTGTCAACATGCCAAAACAAAAACAACGTACAGCTCTGAGTGGTTGGTTCACCATTTTTTTTATTTTGAAGGGCAGGAAAGATGATTTTTATTACTTTCTGTACTAAGGTACTACTGTACAAAATCGACTCTAAATGTGTTGAGTAGAACATTTGTTAATATGACAGTTTTCTAGTTCATTTGGTTGCATCGCAATTGTATCAATTAAGATTGGGGGTTATGGAAGTGGCCACCCACTTTACACCGACCAGGCATAACATTAGGCACTACATTAGGCAGCAATTGAACATTTTATCCTCAAAGTTGGTGTGTTAGATGCAGGAAAAATGGGTGAGCGTAAGGATTTGAGCGAGTTTGACAAGGGCCAAATCGTGATGGCTAGACGTGCACAAAAGTGCAGCTCTTTTGGGGTGTTCCCGGTCTGCAGTGGTCAGTATCTGTCAAACTTGGTCCAAGGAAGGAAGAATGGTAAACCGGCGACAGGGTCATGGGCGATCAAGGCTCATTGATGCACGTGGGGAGCGAAGGCTGGCCCGTGTGGTCCGATCCAACAGACGAGCTACTGTAGCTTAAATTGGTGAGGAAGTTAATGCTGGTTCTGATAGAAAGGTGTCAGAATACACAGTGCATCACAGTTTGTTGTGTATGGGGCAGCAAAAGTGGTTGAAAACCTGTCTGCTCCCACTGTTGTAGAATAAATGTTAGACGAACCTAATTCACCCTTACCTGCATTCAGACCTACTTCAGCCTTGACAGGTTTGAAAAGAGCTACGCTTACTCTATAAATTATTCACTCAGTCTAGGAATGGTGTGCATGACCGTTTTAGTTCTTAGGGTTGCCAGGGATTGCTTCTGTCTGCACTTCATTTGCTCATACATTAAATGGTGCGTTGCTTGTATTACATGGCTGTGTATCTTATACCTGGTTAAGAAAGACTGTTTGGGTTGCCAGGATGTGGTTTTTGTATGACGCTGGTTGCCAGGATGTGGTAGTCTGCTCAAATCAGGTTTTCAGGTTCAAGCAGATCTTCATTGCAGCGTTGGTAGTGTAACCTGAACTAGGAATCATTTTTTAAGATCTTGTATATGCGGTTGCAAGAAACCATTTGTAATTGGTCAGATTTTGCATGAATTACTAGTACAATATGGCTTTACCTTTATTTAACACATAATGATCAATATTTATAATAAACAAATTAATTTAATTTGTGGTCATTGTCTGGTTACATCGTGCAACTAAGGTTTATTAAGCTTTGAGTAATTGACTACCACGCTGCCCATTTGAATACAATTTCTTGATCCTATTGCTGTCCAGGTCATAGGAAAGCAGAGATCATGATGCTCCCTCCACCATACTTCAAGGTTGGAAAGAGGTTTTGGATGTTGTGTGTATTATTTAATTTGGTCCTGGATTTTGTAAAGTTGCTTTGAGACAATGTCTATTGTAAAAAGCGCTATATAAATAAAGTTGACTTGACTTGACTTGAATTTACACCTCACACACACCGATCAGCCATAACATTAAAACCACCTCCTTGTTTCTACACTCACTGTCTATTTTATCAGTTCCACTTACCATATAGGAGCACATAAATGTAGTTTTACAATTACTGACTGTAGTCCATCTGTTTCTCTGCATGCTTTGTTAGCCCCCTTTCATGCTGTTCTTCAATGGCCAGGACTCTACCAGGACCACTACAGAGCAGGTATTATTTAGGTGGTGGTGTGTTAGTGTGTGTTGTGCTGGTACGAGTGGATCAGACACAGCAGCACTGCTGGAGTTTTTAAATACCGTGTCCACTCACTACCCACTCTATTAGACACTCCTACCTAGTTGGTCCACCTTGTAGATGTAAAGTCAGAGACGATCGCTCATCTATTGCTGCTGTTTGAGTTGGTCATCTTTGAGATCTTCATCAGTGTTTGCAGGACGCTGCCCACAGGGCGCTGTTGGTTGAATATTTTTGGTTGGTGGACTATTCTTAGTCCAGCAGTGACAGTGAGGTGTTTAAAAACTCCAGCAGCACTGCTGTGTCTGATCCACTCATACCAGCACAACACACACTAACACACCACCACCATGTCATTGTCACTGCAGTGCTAAGAATGATCCACCACCTAAATAATACCTGCTCTGTAGTGGTCCTGGGAGATTCCTGACCGTTGAAGAACAGCATGAAAGGGGGCTAACAAAGCATGCAGAGAAACAGATGGACTACAGTCAGTAATTGTAGAACTAAAAAGTGCTCCTATAAGGTAAGTTGAGCTGATAAAATGGAAAGTGAGTGTAGAAACAAGGAGGTGGTTTTAATGTTATGGTTGATCGGTGTATCATTTCAGTAGCACGGTGTACACCCATCGTTCACTGAACTAAAACGTAAAAGGCTCACATGAAGTATCGGTGCCTACTTTCCTCTCATGTACAGTACATTACATGTTGCAGACCACACTTTGAAGCTTAATCCTGTTCAAACAGACACCTACAATTCGGCACCGCCCACAGAAGCATTGTCGTTAGCTTCGGCAGGCCTCTATCAACAGTCAGATGCTAACATTTGAATAGGGAAAGCTATACAAATATTAAAGAGCGCTGTGCACTGTGTGGCTTTGCTCTCTATTACAGCAGAATGAGCTGCCTGTGTAATACACTAAAAATAATTCATCCCAGCTTTGTGATTCTTTAAGATGGTATAGTAGTTGATGCCAGGAAAGCCAGAATATGCTAGAATATGCTAGAAGCAAACTTCATTTTACATTCTGTTTGTAGTTTATGCAAATGATATATAGGCAAACGGGTGTTTTTGTCAGTTTCAAACTGACTGTAGCACTCAGGACCCTGCTGTCAACCACATCTGTAGCGTATTTGTGTAACACTTGGCAAAGGTTGGAAGCTTATTGGCATCATGAGCCAAATACTCAATAAAAATGATTTAATAATTTCATTGCATTTCACAAACTGCTATCTTGCTTATTCTGGTCAGGGTCGCAGTTGGTCCGGTTCCACTGGGAAGAACCTTGTGCAAGCCAGGAATACCCTGGACTAACCCTAACCCACCAGACACAGCCATTAATGTCTGTTTAGATGCCCAGCTGGCAGAAAGAACCACCGAGATTTAAACTCAGATCTGCACCACCCATTTCTGGAAAATATATACAGTGGGGGAAATAAGTATTTGATAAGTTTACCCCCTTACAAAGACTTGAACAGTCTATAATTTTTATGGAAGGTTTATTTTAACAGAGAGAGACAGAATATCAACAAAAAATCCAGAAAAAAAACATTAAATAAAAGTTATAAATTAATTTGTATTTAATTAAGGGAAATAAGTATTTGATCCCCTACCAACCAGCAAGAATTCTGACCCCCACAGACCGGTTATGTGCCCATGAGGCACACAAATTAGTCCTGTCCCTGTATAAAAGACTCCTGTCACAGAATCAGTTTCTTCCATTCAAATCTCTCGACCACCATGGGCAAGACCAAAGAGCTATCAAAGGACGTCAGGGACAAGATTGTAGACCTGCACAAGGCTGGAATGGGCTACAAGACCATCAGCAAGAAGCTTGGTGAGAAAGAGACCACTGTTGGTGCGATAATTCGAAAATGGAAGAAATACAAGATCACAGTCCATCACCCTCACTCTGGAGGTTGGTAGGGGATCAAATACTTATTTCCCTTAATTAAATACAAATTAATTTATAACTTTTATTTAATGTTTTTTTCTGGATTTTTTGTTGATATTCTGTCTCTCTCTGTTAAAATAAACCTTCCATAAAAATTATAGACTGTTCAAGTCTTTGTAAGGGGGTAAACTTACAAAATCAGCAGGGGATCAAATACTTATTTCCCCCACTGTATTTATTTATTCATTCTTTTGTAATTACTCCATCATAATCAGCATTGTGTTTGTTCTGGTGCCACCCAGAAACACTTGCTTACACAAGCACTCATGGACATAAATACCACTGCTGCACAATCGTGTTTGGTAGTATTAGATCAGAGACTGAGTGCGGACCATGATTGTAGCCAGTAAAATTTAAGTGAAGACGAAATACAGAAGACAGAGACAAGATCTAGACCAAGTTGTTGGTCAGTTGTTCAGAAAGTTGTAATTGTTCAGACCCTAGAAATTATTGGAATGTTAGAAACCACACAGGGTGCAGGCAGGCTAAACTGGCACATGCACTGTGCTTGTGTAATGTCTTCTAATCCACAGATATGGTTAAGTTAGTAAATAATATTAGGTGTCCACAAAAGTGTCTCAGATTAATCACTGAATTAAAAGCAAACCGGTTTTAAACCGGTCGTATATATTCATTATTTTTGCTCCTACACCGATCAGCCATAACAATTAAAACCACCTCCTTGTTTCTACACTCACTGTCCATTTTATCAGCTCCACTTACCATATAGAAGCACTTTGTAGTTCTACAATTACTGACTGTAGTCCATCTACGTATTTCTCTGCATGCCAGGACCACAACACACACTAACACACCACCACCATGGCAGTGTCACTGCAGTGCTGAGAATGATCATCCACCTAAATAATACCTGCTCTGTAGTGGTCCTGTGGTGGTCCTGACCATTGAAGAACAGCAGGAAAGAGTCACACACTGATCTCCATGTTCCACCTGTGTACAGGTGCCTCGGGCTACTAACCAGACCCCACCGGTCTTTTCCCACATAGGAGACTACTGGCCAATTTTTTTGCCAAGTTCAGAATCCCAGTGCTGGTGCGCTGGTGCTCTAGCGCAGGGTTTTAAAACTTTTTTTCAAGTGACCCACATTTTGTCCCTGATTTTTTACGTGACCCAGGCAACACAAACAATACATCTTTCTCTCTGTGTACAATCTAGTCTCACTGTGGTTTACAAGATAACATAAACACTCCACATTCGCGTTGTTTTATTATTATTTTTATTAATTTATTTTTTATTTATTTATTTTTTTGGCTCCTGACCCAAAGGGTCGCAATCCAGGATTTAAAAAACCACCTGGACATCCAGACATTTAGCAGAATTAGCTTTTTGAATGAATTTTCTCCCTTATTTCCCCTATTTTAGTGCCTCCAATTTTTACCCAACTGCATTATGCTTCCTCTCTACTGGTGCTGACCCCCGCCCCTGATTGAGAAAAGCGAACTGTCACACGTTTTCTCCGTCATGTGTGCAGTAGCCGACTGCATTTTTTCACCTGCACGAGGCGAGTTTATATGCGGATCAGCCTTGTGCACGGAGAGCCACACCCTGATCACATTATTTCTCTACTCTGTGAAGATGGCATCAATCAGCCAGCAGAGGTCGTAATTGCATCAGTTATGAGGTCCCTATCCGGCTCCCTACCTGGATGAACAACAGCCAATCGTTCATGCAGCCGCCCAGCCCAGACGGATGGCAGAGCTGAGATTCGATACGATATATTCGAAATTCCAGCTCTGGTGTGCTAGTGTGTTTTACCGCTGCTCCACCTGAGCGGCTCAGAATTAGCTTTAACAAGAACACATCAAAGACTTTCTGATACTTAGCATGCACTGTGGAATGTATGCATCTAATAGATCGAGCTGGCAGAGCTCGAGTTTGGATCAAAATACAAATCAATACAAATGTTTCTGACTGATTAACTAATCCATCTGATGGAACACTTCCAGCCTGACATGACCGTGTCTCTGTGAATAATTCAATAGTGGTCTGTGAAAGGTTTACTGAGTGTAAAAATGGTGTAAATCATATGCTATGGCTTTTTAGTAAAAGTAAATTTTCCCTTGTAGAGCATGTAGCCGCTGAGCTGCTTCTGGTGCAGCAGCCATGCGTCAGTAATCATGCTGCATAATTAGCATCGTTAGCTTTGACAAGAAAGAAGAGTATATGCTCTGTGATCTGGCTGTGATGTGGAAGTGTTCACCTGCTGGAGATGCCACAGCAGGCTGTAATCTACGACAGCGGAAATCGGTCGCTTCTCTCGCAGTTTCCTCGACCCAGTAACAAGCAAGCGCATGTAGGAGGGTCAAAGTGACGAACGTCATTTTAATATTGCGACAAATTCGTTTCTATGCAGAAACAGAAGCGAGAGGGAGTTCGCTCCGGTGGGAGAGATATAGCTTAAATGCCAAGCCTAATGGAAGTCTGTATTGTGTTTATTTTATTCTGTACATAATTAATAACGCTCTGCTTACTGTAATAAATTGCCTTCCAGTGCAGCACCGTGTGTAAGAAAATGAGACCTTGAGAGGAAGTAAACCATGGTTTTACTGCATCCGTTATGAGATAAACGTGACTCTGCCGAGTCAGTCAGTTCCTCACGCTCCTTAATGATGATGCCTGACCGTGTGGGTGCAAGTGTTAAGAGCATCACCAGCACTGATGTAACATTAAACCCTTTTCCTATTCGGTGTCTTTTAAATATATTTAATTAGCTTTCCTTAGCTTACATATTCAATTCAATAGTGCTTTATTGGCATGACAAAAGCTTTGATGAAAAAATAAATTAACATGCTAAACAAAAGGTAACAGGTAATAAAACAATAACAAAATAACAAACAATAACAAAAACACTACTATTAGCATTATCAATAATAGCAATAACAACAATAGTAAAACATACTACAGCAGTACTCCCATTATCATTATTACTTCTAATATTAATAATAATAAAGACTAAACTGTGTGCTTGTGAGTTTATCTAATTCCATTATTACTTCTACCGCTTCTGTGATCACTAATAATAATAATTATAGTAATAACAAAATAACAGTAATAATAATAACATAATAATAATGATAGTAATAATAATGATGATAATAGTAATAACAAAATAATAATAATAATGATAATAATAATGATGATAATAATAATGATAATAATAATGATAATAATAATAATAAATAACAATAACATAATAGTAATAATAATAACTATAATAATAAAATAACAATAATATAATAATAATGATAATAATAATAATAATGATAATAATAATAATAATAAAATAACTAACAATAATAACATAAAATAATAATAATAACAGTAACATGATGATGATAATAGTGATAATAATAATAATAATAATGATGATAATAATAATAATAATAATAATTAATAATAAACTTGAGCTTGAGGTTCTGTATATCTGATCCCTAGTAAGGATATCATTATAACTTCTACCAGTACCTTCATCATTAATAATTATCAGTGGCAGCTTGGCAGTAGTAAAGCTTGTACCAGCTTCCAAAGGAAGGAAGCTGCTCATCTATAAATTTCATCCCTGTGTAGTCCATCACTGTCTGTGCAGTCAACATGACAAGGAAACTGTTTTGTCTTTGCGATCACTGACGTCTATTTGCAGAAAATTGACACAGCAACATTGAGTTTCTCTTCCATCTTTAGCAGGAACGATTATCTATGAACCAAAAACGAAGTGTAGCATTTTGTGGTGGGAGAGGTAATGTGTGTACTGCTCTGCTCAAAGCTCAATTCCTATGGGCAGTCGGCCCATTGCTTCACTTCTAGTTTGTATAAAGGTAAACTTTGCTCAACTTTTTCGTGTCGCCAACGTTTGCGCTGCCTGCTGTTGCCGGAAATCATCGACTCTATTGAAAATGAATAACAGCCGGTCTCTTTGTCGCATCGTATTGCTGCCAGTCTGAACGTAGGGTAAAGATTTACAGACCCTGCACTGACCCTTTGGGGTCGATTGTGAATGAGGATTTGGTGTGTTAGCTGCTGAAAGCCCAAGGTTGACTGCGAGGACATTGTGTTACCCAATCAGCTGAAGAGAGCCTTGAAGTATGGTCCACCTAACAGGTGCTGGGGACACAGAGATACCTCTCCTGTAACATATGTAAGCTAATACTTGTCCCTGACGTGCTGCAGGTGTGCTTTGTTATGCATAGCAGACTTCAGTTACACCCCCAAGGTCTTGTTACAACGATTTTCTGAATTGTTTTATACCCAAACAAACCTTCGGGCATTTGTTTGTGGAACAATGGACTATTAATTGGAAAGTTGAGAGGTCAAGGTCAAGCCCCACCATTGCTGATCTTCCATTGTTGGACATGTTAGCAGGGCCAGAAACTTAATTCACTGTCTGCTTTAACACCACTTTATCCATGGTGGGTCCAGTTCACACATGCACGCAGACAACTTCACACAAACAGGACCCGGACCGTTCCACCTGGGAATCATATCCAGGACCTTTTTGCTGTAAGGCAACAGTCACACTGCCACCCAGAAGTTTCTCCATGATTTTTTTCTAACATGACTGCAGGAATTCACTTCTATTCTGCCATTGAGGTTGTACCTTGCATTGACACATCATCTGTGTGACGCAAACTGAATAAATGCAAATAACAGCATTTCTTACTAAAAATAAAAATCAGAAGTCTTTAAACATTAGCGCCAATTCTGTAGGAGCGTTCCATGCACCCCAGTTGTTCCTGTGAAGTGCACTACGTAGGGTATATACAGTATACTGACTGTAGTCCATTTGTTTCTCTGCTTTGTTAGTCCCCTTTCATGCGTTTCCAGTCTTCCGACCTCTTCTTCACATGATCTTTGCGTTCCTTTACTTCTGTACAGGCGCCTCGGGCTACTAACAAGGCTCCTTACACAGCATCCAAGACCCCACCCTCTTATTTGGTCCGGTCTTTTCTCACCCAGCAGACTTAGTGGCTAGTTCTTCTACTAGGCTGGGTCTTCTGCAGGCACCGTCGCCCAGCCGACCGATAGCAGAGCTGAGATTCTAACCTGGACAGTTCAGCACCCCAGCGCTGGTGTGCTAGCGGAATATCCTGCTGCACCACCTGGGTGCCTTAACTTAAAATCAACGAATCAATCGAAGTTTTGACGGACCGTGGTAGCTTAGTGGATAGAGCTTTGGCCTATCAGGTAAAGGGTTGTAGGTTTGAATCCTGGCTCTGCTATGCAGTCACTGTTCTGCTCTTGAGCAAGGTCCCTCTTGGCACCAGGGGTGCTGTACAATGTCTGACCATTTTTTATGAGGTAACTTGTAGCTTAGCTAACTACATTTTTAAAATTTAATTTTTAAAATAACATTTTTTAAATTGCGCTCTTCTACGGGCAATAATCATTTTTAGTTTTGCTCAGTATAGCAACACTCATTATTTTTATCTGGGCTTGGGACCAGCACTTAGAGTGCACTGAGAAACGCCTCTTAATCGCTAGGCTGTTTTTACAGTTGTAACATTTTATTACATTGTTAATGATAAATACAGACATTTACTTTTATATTTATAAGTACAATGTCAAAATACATAATGTGCATCAATATGTTTATAAGGTAACTTCTAACTTAGCTTACTACAGTTTAAAATAGCTTGCTTTACACAGCAGGCGATACTAATTTTTAGTTTTGCTCAGTATAGCAGTGTTACAGGCGATGCAGGTGTTAGCAACATACAGTTAAAAATGATTTATTTTAACTGAAGGGAAATGCAGCAGTTACTGCTGTGAGGTGACACAGTTTGGTGGGTGTTTTTCAGTGTGTTTCAATGTGGGTCAGCACTCAGTGTGACAAAATATAACGTAAGCAGACAAGATCTGAAGCAAGTGAACATTCCACCCACTTCTTCACACAAACACATACACAACAAGTTCTAGCTGTATTTGATTAATTACTTCTTTTCCCATTAATTCTCGCTTACTGTAACGGAGTGGGTCGCACCTTCCACCTGAAATGTGAGAGGAAGCCCCATGCCTGCAAGAGTGATCTGAACCCAAGTGCAAATGTTTAAAAAAGGTAGAACAATACTGTGGCTAAAATCGCAAAGAAATCAAAATAATTTCTTATTCCGACAAAATAACGGAAACAAAGTAACAAGAAAGACACAAAAACGTCCGCAGCCCTCAACAGAGAAAGTGGATAGAACTGGGCTAGTGCAGATCTGGGAACTGGTGTTCACAATATGACAGGCTGCTCCGGCCGTCTGTGAAACAGTACACAAGTGGCACCCCAACACCACCAACTTGCCACCCAATGCATATGGGGTCTGCTCCATAAGGGAAAGACCATAAGGGTGGTTCCATCATGAGACCCAAAATGCATTGACACTAGTGTGAGTTTGCAAAAAGATATCATCTGCGCCTCTGTGCCCCCTCTGCTGGCCAAAATAGGAATGCGGAAGGATGCAGACTCAAACATAATACCAATCATGCCATAAAATGACACAAATGTGTTAAACATGGCATTAAAATCCAAACAAACACACACTATCACACACACACCATGTGCCCAGTGCCACTTGGAAACACTCGACGCAAGTCATGAACACACTTGAACATACAAGGCTGCAAGGTGTCACTCAGTCCTTTACCTATTTAAACTTTGGAAAATTAGGAGCAGCCAATCTACCTACTGCATGTCATTCAGCAGTAAGTTGCACAGCTGTAGTGAGCATTTAATAAGAACTTTCCCCTCCAGCAACAAGCAACATTAGGTCCATATTTTTGGCATTTGTTTGCCCATGTGCACGCTGGCGACCTCTGACAGGGGGGCTAAGGGCTAGCACATGCTGTATCATTGCACTGACCAGTGACAGATACAGAGAGAGAGCGTTAGCACGTTAGCATGTATAGAGAATAATGCTTTCCTCTCTCTATAGGGACAGTGGTAGCCTAGTGCGTAGAGCTTTGGACTATCAATTAGAAGTTTGTCAGTTCAAATCCAGGTTCTGTTTTGCAGCCACTGTCGTGCTCTTAAGCAAGGCCCTCAAACCTGTCTGCTCCAGGGCCCCGGTACAATGGCTGACCCTCTGACCTTAGCTTACCTGGCTTCTAAAACGCGAGGGAAAGCCCATTAATCCATTAAACCAAATAATGATTAATTATTATAATTAATTATTATTATATTAATAATTATTAATCGCAAATAAATCAGATGGCCAAAATAATGGAAACAAAGTCACAAATGAAAGACACACAACGTGCCTCCGTGCTCCCTCTGCTGGCCAAATTATGGAACGCACAAGGACACGACACTTAACAAATTCATTCAGCAGACAAGCCACATTACACTCTCACATGTCTCTCTCACACTCCAGCCTTCTCTAGCTTAGACGTGGTCAATTGTGACTGTTGAGTACCATGCTGGTGGCACTGCCAATACTCAAACTCAGAACTTGGGTATGGTGGGTTAAAGCAGTTGCAGAGACTCAACTCAAACTAATTACTCGACTTCAAGACTCATATCTTGGTGGTGGTAGCCTAACATATTAGCCTCTTGCAACACTCCAACCCACCTAAACGTTGGTATGTAAACCGTTTAGCTATTTCCTGTCTTGTGATTATATAAGGAGACAGTTTGAGGCAGAGATGTTCACAAGTCACAAAATACGAGTCCGAGTCGAGTCACGAGTCTTTAGGCTAGAGTCCGAGTCAATATAATAAACACAAAACATATATTGGAAATGTAGCGTAGAAATAAACAAATAATATGTAAGTTCAGATGAAAAACAACAACAGATTAGCGACTTAGTGCCTTTACTTTCCTAGGTACCGGTAGTTAAAAGCTTAAACTGACGTTTTGTTTATATCCAAAACACAGTAAAAAATCCTTAACCACTGCTTACCTTAGCTTATGTTGTTCCAGATGCTGTTAAATTTATAACCGTGTGTCCCATTAGGAATATAATCCGTTATTTTGTAAATGTGCGTATAATTAAAAACCTCCAAACTTTTCCCGGTTGTGAAGTAAAACACGAACTCGTTAGAAAGCCAATCAAGCGTTTCATTGACACATCATCTGTGTGACGCTGCAAACTAAATACACGCAAATAACAGCATTTCTTATTAAAAATTGAAATCAGAAGGTCTGATTGGTTCAGAAAGCGGTTCTTTCAATCATTAGCGCCAATTCTGTAGGAGCGTTCCATTCACATTAGTTGTTCCTGTGAAGTGCACTACGTAGGGTATTTCACCATTTTAAGTGAGATTGCAATCCAAAGGTAACGAAAATGTCCAAATGAAGTGAACTTCAAACTGTGTAGGGAGTAAGGAGCAATGCTTCATCACTACGCCGGAAGCTGGCTTGAACATTTACCCATTGCGTGCGTTGCGGGTTAAGACGGCCGGAGCGTTATTAGAGAGCAGAACGATCAGAATGATGTCGGATCATATTATGTATATACATATATACTGTACATATATATTAGGGCTGTCAAACGATTAAAAATTTTAATCGCGATTCATCTAATTTCATATAGTTAATCGCGATTAATCGCTTTGCTTTTTTTTTTTTTAAAGAAGGTGGTTTTAATGTTATGGCTGATCGGTGTACATACACTAACATACACAAAAACTCATTCACAATCAACACAGTCTTGTTCCCTGGGTTCTGACAACTCATTCTAGTGACTATATTACTTGCATCTTTGCACAATATTGCATTGTTTTTCTCACCTTATTCTACCTGCTGCTATATAAACCCTACACTGCTAACTGGATATCAGAATACGTTTTTATTAGGGCTGTCAAAGTTAACGCGATAATAATAACGCATTCCAGTGTTGCCAGATTGGGCGTTTTTTTTGGAAAACAATTTATTAGCATTTAAATAACACTTCTGTTTAAAAGAAAATATTCAGTTTTAAGAAGCACCAGCATTGTAGAAGGCTATTAAAAGTAAAGTCAATTTTCAATGCTGATTTGGCTTAATAGTGTTGGTCAGTCTGTATCATATTCTTGAAATGATAAAGTATTGCAAAGGAATATCTTTGAAATTCTTCCTTATAATGTTAAGGTTGCTATATTTCGGTTTTTCACTTGTCAGGGAAAATTAAGAGAGAAAAAAGCTTATTATTATCATGCGTGTGATATATATCATTTACGTGATCTGCGTATCACGTTACCACTGTGTGTTGTACGTCACTGAGCTGATATGTGTATCAGGTGACCAGCAGGTAACGGCGTGTTATGTTTAAGTGTGATGCTCCAAGTTGTGGATTAAGCAATAAAGACAACACGTTCTCCACATAACTAGTGTCATTTGTATTTCGTGGTTAAGTACAAAACATAACAATGCGGGTCTTTGTGATGTAATTCTACATGGCACTCACTGCCTGTATAGGTAAATTTTTCCTGTATAGAATTTGCGTTAACGGCACTTTTTTAAAATCGCATTAAATTGAGATCGCGTTAATGCGTTATTATCGTGTTAATTTCGACAGCCCTAATATATATATATATAGCTTTTGTTGTCCACAAGTCATTTTTTGCGAGTCACAAGTCGAGTCCGAGTCATTTGTAACGAGTCCGAGTTGAGTCTAAAGTCGCTGTGTGTGAGGCCAAAATGTAAGCACTGCTAAATGCTAACATAAAAATCTCGTTCAATTCCAGGCTGTTCCTTTGTGATATTTGTCACCCAATTCTTTAACTGCTGTTATATCATCAGTGTTTAGCTCTGAATGAAGCCACTTAAGAAGTCAATACAAAGAAGTGGAGAGCACAACCTCAGTCTATTGTTCTAATTAACAGCACTTTCTCAGTCCGCTAGAGGAAGGGTGGCCGATGGGTATTTTTAACTCTGCTCACAAATGCAGGAATTCCTGAGAGAATAGCTGGAATGTGTCGATAGGAGATGGTGGAAAGTGGATTCGCCACAGATTCAAATTCATGTGTCCTGTACTCAGCGATTACTTCCTGTTTGATTTCTTTGCAATCTGTGGATGAAAGGATGGGATATTAATAAACAAATTTTAATCACTTGCTTTAATACACCGAACTGGATTAGGAACGCCTGGCTAATAACGGGTTGGTCCACCTTTTTGATGTCGGGGAACAGACTCTACAAGGTGCTGAACATCCTCCATACACTTGACCCTTTGCTGACGCAGCTCTGTTAGCTGGTGCACGTTTTGTGGGCGAGTGGGAGCGGATTGCACAGCCCAATTCAGCATATCCCAGACATGTTCAATAGGGTTGCAGTCAGTCGAGTGCAACCCCAATGAACCCCAACCCCAAGGCAGTGTGGAGAATTCATTGTCGTGTTCCTTTAACCATACCTGAGTGATCCAAACCCAATGACACGGGTCATTGTCCTGTTGTCGGGAAAGACCATGGCCTAAATTGGTTGCGCTGGCCCACTGTTGTACTGACGTCGTTGCTACAATACCAGCTGCAACACATGACGCTCGCCTCTCAGATCAACCACACGTGGCCTTCCGGTGTGTGACCTTTGGCTGGATGTTTGTTTATGGTTCATCCACACTTGGTACACCCATGATACTGTGGTATGGAAACAGCTCACAAGTGTAGCTGGCACCACACCTCAGGGCTCCAACTATCTGTCTGAGGTTCAAGTTGCTTACCAGCATTTACCCATAGCTGGTAAATGTTGCC
Source organism: Trichomycterus rosablanca (assembly GCF_030014385.1). Taxonomy (NCBI): domain Eukaryota; kingdom Metazoa; phylum Chordata; class Actinopteri; order Siluriformes; family Trichomycteridae; genus Trichomycterus; species Trichomycterus rosablanca. The sequence continues at coordinate 10,087,773 of NC_086011.1, forward strand.
TTCTGTTGTACAGTGGACAGGTCAACACCTTAAATGAGAGCCGATTGTGACGTAACCACCAAATGGGGGCACCTAATCAGTGATTGTTTGCCACCTGCCAGGTTTTCCTAATCCAGTGATCGTTCCATGTATAAGTATATAGAAGACGGCAAGCTGACAAAACAGATTGTGTTGGTACATTGAGCTTGATCCTTGGCTCTGGTCAATGTCTGCTTAGGTTGCTCTTGGTACTCTGGTTTCCCCTTCACAAATTTGGTATTTGGTATCAAGTGGTATCATTGCCTAGTGAGATGCCTTGCTGACCACTGCCTATCTATAGGCAGATTGTTAAGACACTCTAGTTAGACAGCGATTATGTCATCGGCTGTCCCCGTCCATCGCCACAGTTTTAGCTTACTAAGCTAGCCTCATGCCATTCAAACCAACAGGCTGAGGCAGCACAAAGCCTTAGCATGCCAGCTAACATCTCCCTCAGTGTACCAAAAACTGTTAAATTATCACTGAATGCTGGGATTGCCTTCATGGTCAGAAAGACAGTCAGAATAAGGCATCTCAGTGGGCAGAATTTTGAGGCATCTAGGAACTAAGATAGTAGTCTTCATGGGAGTGCGCATAGGATGATGTAAAATGCTGCCTATGTAGAGAGCTCACTAGATTTTGAGACAGACCCCAAACTTTCCCTAAGTGTACTTAAAAAGCTAAGTGTGTGTGTGATTTCATATGATGGGTCCCTTCTAGAATCTACTCCCACCTGTTTACTAAAAACCCAAAATGAGATGTTAAAGTACAATGAGTAAAAACATTAGTGCATAACAATATCAGGGATTGCCCCACAGCCAGGGGTTACGGTTGTTTGTTCATGAATGGTTAGGAAAGAGTTTCAACGTTTCAACATTAAGTTGGTGACACATGAGGGAACAGTTCACATCTGCACTACACAGGCACTTAAATATATTCATACTTGTATGTATTCACATTTGTATGATGAGTTTGTGTCCAAAATAAATGATCTTCCACACTGACAGGAAATGCATTTCCACATATACTGTTAAAGATGAGGTTCATCACAAAACTGCCATGCTAAAGACATATGGACATTTAGATAATTAATTAAAAAAAAGCAAAATACACACAAACTGCAATATACACTAACCAGGCATATCATTATGACCACTGACAGGTGAAGTGAATAACTCTGATTATCTTTTCATCACATCACCTGTTAGTGGGTGGGATATATTAGGCAGCAAGTGAACATTTTAACCTCAAAGTTGATGTGTTAGAAGTAGGAACAATGGGCGAGCATAAGGATTTGAGCAAGTTTGACAAGGGCCAAATTGTGATGGCTGGACGACTGGGTCAGAGCATCTCCAAAACTGCAGCTCCTGTGGGGTGTTCCCAGTCTGCAGTGGTCAGTATCTATCAAAAGTGGTGGTCCAAGGAAGGAACAGTTGTAAACCGGTGACCAAGGCTCATTGATGCACGTGGGGAGCGAAGGCTGGCCCGTGTGATTCGATCCAACAGACGAGCTACTGTAGCTCAAATTGCTGAAGAAGGTAATGCTGGTATAATGCTGGTATATATTCTGATATAAAGGTGTCAGAATACACAGTGCATCGTAGTCAGGGTGTCCATGCTGACCCAATGGGCACGTGAACATCAGAACTGGAAAAAGGTGGCCTGGTCTGATGAATCACGTTTTTTTTTTACATCACGTGGATGGACAGGTACGTCACTTACCTGGGGAACACATGGCACCAGGATGCACTATGGAAAGAAGCGCAACTTACAGGAGTTAAAGTATCTGCTGCTAACATCTTGGTGCCAGATACCAGAGCACACCTTCAGGGGTCTAGTAGAGTCCATGCCTTGATGGGTCAGGGCTGTTTTGACAGCAAAAGGGGGACCAACACAGAAGGTGATCATAATGTTATACCTGATCGATGTGTATATGTATGCATATATACAGTGTATCACAAAAGTGAGTACACCCCTCACATTTCTGCAGATATTTAAGTATATCTTTTCATGGGACAACACTGACAAAATGACACTTTGACACAATTAAAAGTAGTCTGTGTGCAGCTTATATAACAGTGTAAATTTATTCTTTCCTCAAAATAACTCAATATACAGCCATTAATGTCTAAACCACCGGCAACAAAAGTGAGTACACCCCTTAGTGAAAGTTCCTGAAGTGTCAATATTTTGTGTGGCCACCATTATTTCCCAGAACTGCCTTAACTCTCCTGGGCATGGAGTTTACCAGAGCTTCACAGGTTGCCACTGGAATGCTTTTCCACTCCTCCATGACGACATCACGGAGCTGGCGGATATTCGAGACTTTGCGCTCCTCCACCTTCCGCTTGAGGATGCCCCAAAGATGTTCTATTGGGTTTAGGTCTGGAGACATGCTTGGCCAGTCCATCACCTTTACCCTCAGCCTCTTCAATAAAGCAGTGGTCGTCTTAGAGGTGTGTTTGGGGTCATTATCATGCTGGAACACTGCCCTGCGACCCAGTTTCCAGAGGGAGGGGATCATGCTCTGCTTCAGTATTTCACACTACATATTGGAGTTCATGTGTCCCTCAATGAAATGTAACTCCCCAACACCTGCTGCACCCATGCAGCCCCAGACCATGGCATTCCCACCACCATGCTTGACTGTAGGCATGACACACTTATCTTTGTACTCCTCACCTGATTGCCGCCACACATGCTTGAGACCATCTGAACCAAACAAATTAATCTTGGTCTCATCAGACCATAGGACATGGTTCCAGTAATCCATGTCCTTTGTTGACATGTCTTCAGCAAACTGTTTGCGGGCTTTCTTGTGTAGAGACTTCAGAAGAGGCTTCCTTCTGGGGTGACAGCCATGCAGACCAATTTGATGTAGTGTGCGGCGTATGGTCTGAGCACTGACAGGCTGACCCCCCACCTTTTCAATCTCTGCAGCAATGCTGACAGCACTCCTGCGCCTATCTTTCAAAGACAGCAGTTGGATGTGACGCTGAGCACGTGCACTCAGCTTCTTTGGACGACCAACGCGAGGTCTGTTCTGAGTGGACCCTGCTCTTTTAAAACGCTGGATGATCTTGGCCACTGTGCTGCAGCTCAGTTTCAGGGTGTTGGCAATCTTCTTGTAGCCTTGGCCATCTTCATGTAGCGCAACAATTCGTCTTTTAAGATCCTCAGAGAGTTCTTTGCCATGAGGTGCCATGTTGGAACTTTCAGTGACCAGTATGAGAGAGTGTGAAGCTCTCACTACTAAATTGAACACACCTGCTCCCTATGCACACCTGAGACCTAGTAACACTTACAAATCACATGACATTTTGGAGGGAAAATGACAAGCAGTGCTCAATTTGGACATTTAGGGGTGTAGTCTCTTAGGGGTGTACTCACTTTTGTTGCCGGTGGTTTAGACATTAATGGCTGTATATTGAGTTATTTTGAGGGAAGAATAAATTTACACTGTTATATAAGCTGCACACAGACTACTTTTCATTGTGTCAAAGTGTCATTTTGTCAGTGTTGTCCCATAAAAAGATATACTTAAATATCTGCAGAAATGTGAGGGGTGTACTCACTTTTGTGATACACTGTACATATGTATTTAGACATATCAAATATTTTTAATATATAATAAGCAATCAATATTCTTTATTAAATATTCTTTATTTAACTCTGTAGCCCATATTTTACAGGCCACGGATTAAACTGCTGATGCTGCACTGTTACTACAGAATTACTAGAGAGGTGTCCTACCTAGTTCTGACATTGAATAAAAGCATTTAATATCTTGCACTGGGTCAGTGGATTCTGCTGGCTCATATTTTTAGCATTACTCATCTACATTTTTAATGTAGACCAAATCAGCCACAATATTAAAACCAACTGTGTATTACTGTGTAGGTCCTTCTCATTCCACCAGAAACTGCTGTAACATCACGGCACCAAGGCGTTAACAGCAGATCCTTAAGTCCTGTAAGCTGCAAGGTGGGATCCTTCATGGATCTGACTTGTTTGTCCAGCAAATCCCACATTTGTGTGATTCAATCGAGATCTGGGTAATTTGCATGACAAGTCAACCTGCTAAGGGGTCACTGCGATTAGAGAATGTCGATGCCATGCGGGGGTGTTCTTGGTTTGTAACAATGTTACATGTCAAAAAAGCATCCACATAAATATCAGGACCCAAGGTTTCCAAACAGGACATTGCCCAAAGCGTCACGCTGTGTTCTACCCATAGTGCATCCTGGTGCTTACTTTTCCACAAATAATAGACACACGCATGCCTGGCCATACACATGATGTAAAAGAAAACATGATTCATCAGCTCAGGCCACATATTTCCATTGCCCCATCTTCTAGGTCTGATGCTCATGTGACTACTGCGGGCACTTTTGGTAGTTGACGGGTCAGAGATGGGCATGGGCACTCTGGCTAGTCTGCAGCTACGAAATGACTAATCAGAATCAGTATTAAATTCACCTATTCACCTGTATATGTCAACAACATAATAAGGAATGATGTTGGTCCCTGGTTGTGTCCATGACCATATACCATATTCCACATTCCAATGTTCCTTATTACCCCAACTAGTTACTAGAAACACTGTCATTCTGAGCTGATGGTTTACACTGATCAGCCATGACATTAAAACCACCTCCTTGTTTCTACACTCACTGTCCATTTTATCAGCTCCACTTACCATATACAAGCACTTTGTAGCTCTACAATTACTGACTGTAATCCATCTGTTTCTTGCCATGCTTTGTTAGCCCCCTTTCATGCTGTTCTTCAATGGTCAGGACCCCCACAGGACCACTACGGAACAGGTATTATTTAGGTGGTGGATCATTCTCAGAACTGCAGTGACACTGACATGGTGATGGTGTGTTAGTGTGTGTTGTGCTGGTATGAGTTGTGTTGGTATGATCATTGTCACTGCTGGACTGAGATTAGTCCACCAACCAAAAATATATCCAGCCAACAGCTCCCCGTGTGCAGCGTCCTGTGACCACTGATGAAGGTCTAGCAGATGACCAACTCAAACAGCAGCGATAGATGAGCGATCGTCTCTGACTTTACATCTACAAGGTGGACCAACTAGGTAGGAGTGTCTAATAGAGTGGACAATGAGTGGACACAGTATTTCAAAAAAACTCCAGCAGCGCTGCTGTGTCTGATCCACTCATACCAGCACAACACACACTAACACACCACCACCATGTCAGTGTCACTGCAGTGCTGAGAATCATCCACAACCTAAATAATACCTACTCTGTGGGGGTCCTGACCATTGAAGAACATGGTGAAAGGAGGTTAAAAAGTTATGTAGAGAAACAGATGGACTACAGTCAGTAATTGTAGAACTACAAAGTGCTTCTATATGGTAAGTGGAGCTGATAAAATGGACAGTGAGCGTAGAAACAAGGAGGTGGTTTTAAGGTTATGGCTGATCGGTGTAAATTACATAAACAAAACAGTGCATTTAGAAACATAGCCTTACTAATAGCATTACGAAAGCTAAGATGGGTATTTTGACATTTCCCAGTGTAGTAACGTTTCGTTCTAATGACAAGTTTTATGGTTCGGTGATGGACTTTTTTGTTTTTTTAAACATACTTTGAGTGGTAAAGTGGAAATTCCAACCACCAGTTTATGTGGGAGGTCACCAAAACTGAAACTCTGTAGCATAGACAACAAATTTTAATGGGGTTTAGGCACAAACCCATCAAAGACATCAGGACATTAAGGCATTAAAAGCCATCATTTCATTTTGTTTGCTTCTTTGCTTCCTTTATTTCATTAGTCAATTCTGGCACATGCTGTTCTATTAAATGCTACCCACTGGCAACCATTACGATAATTACCAGTCAACTGGGTACTTACGCTTACCTAGGCTCAATCAGATGATATTCCAGCACTCTAAAGATCCCTTTTTAAGAAATGATCTTTCTTTATCGTTCTCATTTCTTTGCATGCACGACAAATGACAAGGCAAGGAGCTAAAAATAGCCCAGCCTCTCTGTTGCTAGGGTTCCAATGATAGCAGTGACAATACTCAACCACCAATCCTCAACCACCAATCACCAATCCTCATAATGAGAACCATCACTAAACCTCATACATCAGATTGAAAGTCCTCAAATGAACACTCATCCACACACATGATGTTTGATTGTAAGGACCTAATCTGAGAGGACAGGTCACATGTTACATAAAACTATAATGACTAGGGTGACTAGGGTGATAAATGAATCAATAACCATGCAACTATGTTATTAAACTAAACATGCTAGCTGGTTGTGTCATCTAAGTCCATTGGTTTGAATGGCCTGAGGCTAACTCTGTTAGCTTGGCAATCTCTGTTTAAGTAGTGCATTTAAATAATCTGCCCTCTAACGTTCGATGTCTGCTGGAATCCTCTCTACTGGCAGCTCACCCAGTTTTCAGACAGACCCTTAGGGTAGGAGGGGTGTCGCGGATCCAGCCTCTGTGTGCTCCTGCTGGAGCTCCTGTGCACCTGACACGCCCTCTCGATTTGATTGGTTCCCTGCTTATAATTAGCCCCAGCTGCACCTCATCTGAGGGTATTGAAGAGGGGAGCAGGGATTCGGTCTGGGGAGACTATTTGATGTGACTCTGTTCTCTTTGGATTTATTTGATTAGACTCCGCCTTGCTTTTGCCTTGGACTCTGTCATGTTGGTTTTGCCTTTGTCTGTTTGTCTGTTAGCCCTAGCCCTGTTTAGCCCTGTTTAGCCCTGTTTAGCTCTGTCTAGTTCCTGTCTAGTTCCTGTCTAGTTCCTGTTTAGCTCTGTCTAGTTCCTGTTTAGCTCTGTTTAGCTCTGTCTAGTTCCTGTTTAGCCCTATCTAGTCCTGTCTAGTTCCTGTTTAGCTCCGTTCCTGTTTAGCTTTGTCTAGTCCTGTTTAGCTTTGTCTAGTCCTGTTTAGCTTTGTCTAGTCCTGTTTAGCTTTGTCTAGTCTTGTTTAGTTCCTGTTTAGCCCTATCTAGTCCTGTCTAGTTCCTGTTTAGCTCTGTTTAGTCCTGTTTAGCTTTGTCTAGTCCTATTTAGCTCTGTCTAGTCCTTTTTTAGTCCTGTTTAGTCCTTTTTTATTCCTGTTTAGTCCTTTTTTAGTCCTGTTTAGCTCTGTTTAGCCCTGTTTGGCTCTGTCTAGCCCAGTTTAGCCCTGTCTAGCCCAGTTTAGCCCTGTCTAGCCCCATCTAGATCTGTTTAGCCCAGTTTAGCCCTGTTTAGCTCTGTCTAGCCCAGTCTAGTCCTGTCTAGCCCAGTCTAGTCCTGTCTAGCCCAGTTTAGTCCTGTCTAGTTCTTTCTAGCCCAGTCTAGTCCTGTCTAGCCCAGTTCAGCCTGGTCTAGTCCTGTTTAGCCCTGTCTAGCTCTGTTTAGCTCCATTTAGCTTTGTCTAGTCCTGTCTAGTTCTTGTTTAGCTTAGTGTTTAACCTTTAGATTAGATTAGCATTGTTCATGTATGTTTAGTTTAGGTTAGCATTTAGCATAGGTCTTGTTAGTTTGTCGTGTCTAGTTCCTACCTGTCTTGTGTAACCTTGTCCTGTGTCTTGTCTTTTATAATCATTAAATCTTTGTTAATACATCTCTTCGTGTGTGTTCGCCATCTCATCATAGCCCATAGCGTTACTTAGGGCAAGTGTCTTGATTTTTGGTGTTTCCCCTGTTTTGAAGCCAAAGTTACAGTATTTCATTGTATAAAATGACAATAATTAATGTATTGTAATTCCAATAACTTTTTGAATCAAAATAATTAATAAATTCTGCAATAGATCCTGAAGGAGAAAAAAGGTCACACAAAAAAGACGTGTCACCAAACCTGGGCGTAACCTGATCTAGAAGGGTGCTCACCCGACGACCTGTTTAAACGTGTTTGTCTGGCAGGAACGCTGCAATCAATTTTCACCTCTTTTGTTTGTATCGCTTCTTGTAACATTTCACAAAACGGCTTCGCACGGATTCACGGTCCCAACGACCGACACAAAAGCCCAGGGTGATAGCTCCAGGGAAAGCTCTGGGGAGGAGCCAAATGTCCCAAAGAAGAACCAGTCTGAGGTATTACCATGATACAAAGAAAATCCTGTAGTAAATGTCTGTTTTTTGTCTCTGTACATTTCAGAATGCCGTCAAAGAGGAGGAAGAGGAAAACCCGCAGTCCCTCAGCGAGGAAGACATCAGAGCAAAGATAGACGAGTACAACTCCAAAGTGACTGAAAATGAAATGAAATCAGTAAGTAGATGTGTTTTCTTCCCTGCCTGTAAGACGTCTAGCTGAATCCAAATGCAAACACACAATGCAGCAGAAGCAAAAGTTTACATACACTTGTAATGAACATGGGTGTCTGTTCATTTCAGTGATTAAATGAATGGGACACACTAGTATGTCCTAAACATTATATTATTATTACATTATTTATTGCTTCATTTGAAGTCTGGTCAATATATTAATAAATATATAAATACAGCAGCTTAAATCATTTATTTTGGGCTGTTAACTTGTGTCATAACCTCCTAATTGATTAACGACTCATGTATGTAGGGCTAGTTTGACTGCATCTATTAAAAAGATACAAGGTACAGTAGTCTCTTTGCCAATTTTAAAAGAAAATCCAACCCCAAATCAGAAAAAGTTGGGACAGTATGGATAATGTAAATAAAAACACAAAGTTTCTTATTTTAACTTTGACTTTTATTTGATTGCAGACAGGATGAATCTGAGATATTTCATGTTTTGTCTGCTCAACTTCATTTCATTTATTAATAAACATGAACATCCATTCCTGCATTTCACACCCACAACACATTCCAAATAAAGTTGGGACAGTAAAGCATTTACCACTTTGTAATGTTGCCATTCCTTTTCATCACACTTAAAAGACGTTTTGGCACCGAGGATACCAAGTGATTTAGTGTTTCAGCTTTTATTTTGTCCCATTCTTCCTGCAAACACATCTTAAGATGTGCAACAGTACGGGGTCGTCGTTGTCGCATTTTTCCTTTCAAAATTCTCCACACATTCTCTATAGTGGACAGGTCAGGACTGCAGGCAGGCCAGTACCCGTACCCGTACCCTCTTCTTCCACAGCCATGCCTTTGTAATGTGTGCAGCATGTGGTTTTGCATCGTCTTGTTGAAAAATGCATGGACGTCCCCGGAAAAGACGACGTCTTGAAGGCAGCATATGTTACTCTAAGATCTCAATGTACTTTTCTGGATTAATGCCGCCATCACAGAAATGTAAATGACCTTTGCCAAGGGCACTGACACGACCCCATAACATGACAGACCCTGGCTTTTAGACTTGTTCCTGATAACAGTCTGGATGGTCATTTTCGTCTTTGGTCCGGAACACACGGTGTCCATTTTTTTCCATACTGTCCTAACTTTTTCTGATTTGGGGTTGTACAAACAGCCACCTAAATCTGAGAAGACAGTCATATAGTCAGTTCAAGAACCCCAACAAACCACTAAAACATGGCTAGTACTGTCCACAATCAATCAAGCTTTACTTGACAATAAGCTTGACATTTCTCTGTGTAACAAACTGTGCTGACTGCACAGACATTGATGGTCTACACAGGGATGAAATGATCCTCCAGGATTTTTATTTTTAGCGGACACGCATCTGATTTGTGGTCAAATTCTTTTTCCTATACGCTCTGTAGATAATAGCCAGTAAAGTATTTCCTTTTTTTGCTTGGCGCTAGTTAAAACGTGGCAACCAAACATGATGACACTGCCGGTGTGAACCAGGGATGAACGATCATTGATTCGTTTTAGCATGTGTACGTAACATGATTTAGATACATTTTATGTCTGGCCTGCACAGACCCCTGACCTTAACCCAATTAAACACTTTTGTGATGAATTGTGAGCCTGGCTTACTGATCCAAGATCAATACCTGACTTCACAAATGTTTCTTTATAGGCTCCTAAATGGGCACAAATTCCCACAGATACAGTATAACTCAAAATCTGGTGAAAAGCCTCTCTAAATGAGTTAAAGCTGTAAATGTCGTCAACTTTATATTAATGCTGGGTTTAGAATGACATGTCCAACAAACTCATGGTCAGGTGTCATATGTAAACATATAAACATATTTTTGCCCATCTAGTGTGCCATAATTAACCAGAACTTACACACACTCTTTTGTGTCCTCATTCAGGCTCTCAATGGCACATACACCGGTTTCATTAAGGTGCACTTAAAACTGCGAAGGCCGGTCACCGTGCTTTCAGCGGAAATCAAGGACTCGGGGAGCAACTCGGCGACGGCCGATATCTCAGACAAGCGCACATCCTTCTACCTGCCCAGTGAAGCTGTCAAACAGCTCCACATCAGCAGCGTCACCACCGTTAGCGAGGTCATCGAGGGTCTGCTGAAGAAGTTTCAGGTGCAAGACAATCCACGCAAGTTTGCACTCTATAAGCAAACACACCGCCACGGTCAGGGTGAGTCACATATTAATTAAAGATCTCATTAATTATTCTAACTGCGTATATCCTGCGGGTCCCTGTTGTCATAAGGTAAGGTTAAAGGTACAGGTAGAATATTTGTCCCAGCAGGTAAAGTGGGCACAGACATCAAGTTAATGCCTGGCCATATTATTATGACCACCAGCTATGTCCAGAGTGACCATCATGTACAGTACGGACAGCTGCTAGACGAGTTGGGAGTGACTCAGTAAGGTTGTCACCTGGTAGGTATCTGGAGCCATGCTGACTGCAGTGCGTCCCACAGCTGCTGGAGGGGGCGTGGGGGAGGATCCATAGAGCGAACACGACCATCAAGGTGGTCCCACAGATGCTCAGTATTGGTGGTAAATTCGGTTCATTTTATGGACTCGGGTTAATCTGAGTCACTCAGTAATCTGATCCGGTTCGATTGAGTCACCTGAGTCACTTGTACTGACATCTTGATTGCGATTGATTTACTGCATGAAAATGCATCCAAATATCACTTGTCTTCTGTGCACTCATCTTCTGTAAATAAATCCTTCTTTCTTAATTCTCCTGGCACCTCACACTTCTCTTATCAATGACGAGTGTAACCTTGATCATGGGGGATAGGGACAAGGAGGGGAAGAGGGGGACTCACCTACTAATCAGATGGGTATATTAATGGGTCATTAACAACAAATTGCCATGGTTACTTGACCCAGTCAGGCAGCCACAGTGGCACCAAAACAAACAGTAAGTAAATTACCATGGGGGAAGGGCTATGAAACTTCTTAAGTGTGACAGTTTTAAAGTAGCCTATAAGCATTTGCATTTTAATAATAATATAAATATATTCTGTTGTTGTTTTGATTACAAGAAAATATGCTGCATTTCTAATCTATACCACAACTACTGATCTTCTTCTTCCTCGGCCTTTGTCCGGTTCGGTTGCGGGGTCGGCTCTCTGCGGATCATGATCCACATTGATTTGGCACAATTTTTACGCCGGATGCCCTTCCTGACACAACCCTCCCTATTTTATGCGGGCTTGGGACCAGCACTACAATGCACTGGTTTGTGCATCTAGCGGCTAGTATACCACAACTACTGATAATAATAATAGCATGTGCATAAAATCACGTGTTTAATCATGTGTGTTTAAGCACTTGTTTATTGGAATATTTAACTTATTACTTAGATTCACCGACTGGAGTGAAGTCTGCGGTATTTCCAATGAGCCTGCTTACTCGTTTTGTGTACTGAGTAGCAGCCAGTCAGAGGACTCATAGGATCCGGGTTAATTAAGACCTCGGACTCGTGATTCCTGGTTCAGTACAAAGATTCGAATCATTAACCCGGGTGATTCAGGAACCGCCCAGCTCTAATGCTCAACTGGGTTCAAGTCTGGGGAATTAGGGACCAAGATCCCATCTGCCCCAGAGAACATCATTTTTACCCACTGTACTTTTACCCATGACAGCAACAAGGGATATGTGTGCAGACAGTCTATCACACACTTTATATAACATGACTTCCTTCATGAGCTACATGCTTCCGCCCTTGAAAGTAGCATGTGGTCATAATGATGTGACTCGACCGTGTAGTTCAGAAGAAATACATGTAATAGTAATTTTTTACAAAATCTTGAGAGTTCAGTCCTTCAATGGCGCCTTAATATTGATAATAGTGGACAAGACCAGATAAACATGCCAAAGATGCTTTTTGGGGGCTCCTTTACAAGTGCATTCATGTATTGTATGTAAGCCAGAACTATATTTTGACTTGCATATTTTCTATATTATAATGTACGAAAGATACACCAACCAGGCATAACATTATGACCACTGACAGGTGAAGTGAATAACACTGATTATCTCATCACGGCACCTGTTACTGGGTGGCATATATTGGGCAGCAAGTGAACATTTTATCCTCAAAGTTGATGTTAGAAGCAGGAAAAATGGGTTTGACAAGGGCCAAATTGTGATGGCTAGATGACTGGGTCAGAGCATCTCCAAAACAATAATAGTAAATGTTTACTATTAAGTACCTTGTTTACCTTGCAAACTCGGTGCTCAGTAGTCTAGTACATTTTATATGTATACACTAATCTGTTTGTTTCCTGTTTCTCTCAGATCTCACCCAGAAGCTTTCAGACTCTGAGCACCCGCTGCACCTGCGGCTGGTGGCGGGTCCCGACCCAGAAAGCCTCTCATTTGTACTGAAGGAAAATGATACTGGGGAAGTAGAGGTGGGTAACAGTTCTACACATCTGCAACATAGAACATAAGGGTGGGGCACAATGCATTGTGTTATTGTACATTATACAACAGTTAGTTCCGACCTTACAATCTGATTGGTTGAGAGGCGTTCTAACTGTGCTAATATTCGTGATAACAGCACGGTCTTTTCACACCACAACTGTATTACTCCGCTGACCATTAACGACAAGCTTCATGCACACAAATGCGCACGCAGGCAACAGGCTTTTTTCCCGATCGCGTTTTAAATCCGGTATCTGATATACAATCTTGCGCACTGTGTAGGGAACATAAATCTATTGTCAAATTCACTATCTAGTGCACTATGTAGGGAACATATATCCGTGATCTGATACACAATCTAGTGCACTATGTAGGGAACATTAATGTGTTCGTAACGCGAACAGTTCTTGTTCTTCTTACCCCCCTAAAATGAGTTTTTGCAACTTGGTATGTCTGCTTTGTAGTGTTAAACTTTATATTCGTTGTGGAACTACTTTTTGGCGGAAGGTATTGTCGATATTAAAGCATATTTATTATGAAATTCAGGACTTCTTTGATAAATTTTTTTCTTTATTTTGTAAAAAACTGTTATATAAAAGCAATAGAACACTTGAGGTCGTGTGTTATCGCGAATAACATCACGGCTCGCCTTCGGCTCGTGCCTGCGACCGAATCACAGCCGTGATGTTATTCGCGATAACACACTCCCTCTCGTGTTCTATTGCTTAAATATAACATTAAAACCACCGTCTTGTTTCTACACACATTGTCCATTTTATCAGCTCCACTTACCATATAGAAGCACTTTGTAGTTCTACAATGACTGACTGTAGTCCATCTGTTTCTCTACATACCTTTTTAGTCTGCTTTTACCCTGTTCTTCAATGGTCAGGACCCCCAGAGGACCACCACATAGCAGGTATTATTTAGGTGGTGGATCATCCTCAGCACTGCAGTGACACTGACATGGTGGTGGTGTGTTAGTGTGTGTTGTGCTTGTATGAGTGGATCAGACACACTAGCACTGCTGGAGTTTTTATTACTATTAGACACTCCTACCTAGTTATTTATTGCTGCTGTTTGAGTTGGTCATCTTCCAGACCTTCATCAGTGGTCACAGGATGCTGTCCATGGGGTGCTGTTGGCTGGATATATTTTTGGTTGGTGGACTATTCTCAGTCCAGCAGTGACAGTGAGGTGTTTAAAAACTCCATTATGCACTCATACCAGCACAACACACACTAACACACCACCACCATGTCAGTGTCACTTCAGTGCTGAGAATGACCCACCACCCAAATAATACCTGCTCTGTGGTGGTCCTGGGAGAGTCCTGACCATTGAAGAACAGCATGAAAGGGGGCTAACAAAGCATGCAGAGAGATAGCTGGACTACAGTTAGTAATTGTAGAACTACAAAGTGCTTCTATATGGTAAGTGGAGCTGATAAAATGGACAGTGAGTGTAGAAACAAGGAGGTGGTTTTAATGTTATGGCTGATCGGTGTATGTACATTTAAGATCTTTATAAACACACGTATTTAAAATCTTTAGTAAATTTCGTTTTTGTTTCTCAGTGGCATGCATTCTCCGTACCCGAGCTGCAGAACTTCCTGACCATCCTGAAGAAGGAGGAGAAAGAACGCGTTAAGCAGGTGGAGCATCGCTACGTGGCCTATCGTAGAAAACTCGTAGAGGCTCTGCAGGAGATGCAGAACAAACCCGGCTAAAGCACTGAGCATGAGGACAATCCCACAAAACTCAAACTCCCTCAAGCCCCTCCGACCTCCCTAATCACCTCTGAACCCTACAGGAGGGACTGGAGAGGGGTGCAAGGGGAGGATCAGGGTGAACACAGGAAGGGAAAAGTTGCCCAAACAGACACATCTCTCAGGAGACCAACAGCACACTGATGATGATCTGGGACTGTGTTCCTGACTGATGTGGTTTAGATGTTTGACAGTTTTTTTTTTGGTTTTGCTCGGGTCTGTCCAAGTTTCTTTGCAATGCTGCTACTGCTGCTGCTGCGAGTGTTACTTAAAGCATGTTTCCCCTTTCTAAATCTACTGGTGTGTCCATCAGGGATATCGCTTTTTAAAGATGGATAAAAATGCAATTTCTGGAGAAGTAAAATCACTGATGTAAAAGCTCAAGGTCAATCCAGGTTAACATCAAGATCATGCTGTATACATCAATACTACATGCCAAACATCTGGAATTAATCCTTAAACCTTTTTTGTTTTTAAATACCAATGGGTCGTATCCAGAGTTGATTATTTAATTAGACTTAAGTTGCCTGCCGTCTAGGCTGAGCAGCCACATGAACAACGATTGGCTTGTTGTTCAGATATGGGTGGGATGAAGCCGGATATTGTCTCTCTCTCTCATAACTAATGCAGTTACGACCTCTGCTGCCTGATTGATGGCACCTGCACAGAAATGAGAAAAGAGTGCTGTCAGGGTGTGTCTCTCCGTACACAGTGCTGAGCTGCACCGTACTCGTCAAAGTGTAGATGATGAGATGCATACGGCTGCTGCCACCGTGTCGGAGGGGGCGTGGGTTAGCTTCGTTCTCCTCAATCAGAGCAGGGATCGGCATTGGTGGAGAGAAAGCATGATGCAATCAGGCAATTGGACGCTCTAAAAGGGAGAAAAAGGGGAGAAAATGCATAAATAAAATATTTAAAAAATAATAAAAAATTTGATTTAAGTTTATGAGATAAATAAACATATATTAAGGCAAATTCTTCATGCATTTCTTACCAAGGGTTGCTGGGTCTTTCCTATGTGAAGCTATTCAACAGTTTGTAAAATTCCATCATAAAGTATTATAGCTAATTTGATTATTTTATTATTAATTAATTTTTTTTTTTAGATTTTTTTTTTCTAGTTTATTTATGCATTTTCTCCCAATTTAGTGCAGTAAATTTGTCTTCCCCTGCTGGGGGATCTCTAATTGCAGTCGGTGGGTATATTGCTGCTCAAGGAAGGAACAGTGGTAATGGGTCATGGGCGGCCAAGGCTCATTGATGCATGTTGGGAGCGAAGGCTGGCCTGTGTGGGCAGTAGACGAGCTACTGTAGCTTAAATGACCGAAGAAGTTAATGCTGGTTCTGATAGAAAGGTGTCAGAATACACAGTTCATCGCAGTTTGTTGCGTATGGGGCAGCAAAAGGGGGACCAACACAATATTAGAAAGGTGGTCATAATATTATACTATTCTATAACATCTGTGTACTTTTTTTCACCATAGAATTGACTATTAAAGTAAATAATTAAAAATAATACTATGCTAGTTAGCAGGGTGGAATTTCATTATATATTCAACTCTGAATACAACCCACTGGAAACAACGGACATAATTTTAGTGACCAGCAGTAGTTTTAAAACTCATTTAAGGTGATCATTGTATATCGTCCATATACATGCATGTGTACACTGTGGATACTTTTCCAGTATAATGTTTAAACAATTTAAATCAGGCCGGAGTGCTTTAGGAATTTCAAGAAATGTAAAATTGCTATTTAATTACTTGTTTAATGTATGGAAATGGTATACAAGACTAGGGCAAGGGTTCTTAATCTGCAGCTGTGGACCATTTGAGCCACATGGTACTGTACTTCAGGCCTATAAATGCATTTGTTCACTTCACAAAATTGACTGTAGGGTCACTGTTGTGGGATACTGTTTGCCCAGCTGAGAAAAAAGTTGTTCATAACATACATATTGATGTATAGCAGGCAGGAGTTTCTCCACAAGAGGGAGCTATTTGAACTGTATTAGTTTCTACGTGCAGAGTCCGACCACACTAGTGCTTTTTATCAATTACACTGTGTGTGTGTCCTTGTATGCCATATTGCCCAGCCTTAATATGAAGTCTAATCCTATGTTCACACAGACAGTCATTGTTAGCTTTATATCGCCCAAATAAGATGCTTGTAGGTTTTTTTATCACCGCGGTTGCTTGGCTTCACAAATGTGGTGCTCGTTTTTACTGTGACAAACTCAAATACACAAGCACTGAGACATAAGTGAAGTGTCCAGACTGAATGTGAACTAGTACGCTGGTACCAGATCTGGCAACCCTATTTTTGAGTGCCATGCTCTTTCATTATGTTTTTTCTGTATGGATTTTTATCAGCACCAAATAAATCAGTTTTATTCTTTATAGGATACATGGTCATGTTTACAAGCAAATCAGAAAAAGTTGGGACAGTATGCAAAATGTAAATAAAAATGCAGTGTTTCTTACATTGAGTTTTAGTATACAATTGCAGACAGTGCAAACTCGAGATATTTTGTTTTCATTGGTTTCCACTGTGTGATGGTCCATCCCAGATGACTCTGAGCCCAGAGAAGTCGATGCCACTTTTGGACATGGTTAACATAAGGCTTCTTTTTGCACAGAAAAGTATTAAATGGCATTTGTGAATGTAACTCTGTATTGTGCTTCACAAAGGTTTGCCAATGTAATCCCTTGCCCATGTGGTTATATCAGCTATTGATGAATGATGGTTCTTGATGCAGTGCCATCTGAAAGATTAGAGATCACAAGTGTTCAGCTTAGACTTGCGTTCTTGGCCTTTATGCGCTGAAATGCCTCCAGATTCTTTAAATCGTTTAATGATATTATGCAATGTAGAGGGAGAAATATGCAAATCCATTCCAATTTTTGTTTAAGGAACATATTTTTTCAACATTTCTATCATTTTCTCATGCATTTGTTGACAAACTGGAGATCATCTGCCCATCTCTGCTTCTCAATTACCTGTTGACAACATCATTATTTATTTCTAGCCCTAAATTGCCCCCATTCCAACCTTTTTGGAATGTGTCGCAAGTCTGAAAGGCAGGAATGGAGGTATATTAACAGATGAAATGAAGTTGACCAGACAGAACATGAAATATCTTGGGTTCATACTGTCTGCCATGAAATAAAAGTCAAAGTGAATGTAAAAATCAGTAAATTTTTTATTTGCATTGTTCATACAGTCCCGACTCTTTCTGATTTAGGGTTGTATAGCAAAAAGTGAGTCAGAAATCATAATTAATCATGAATACACAGACTGAATCCCAGTAGGGATAAAGAATCGGTATCAGCATTTGAGCCTCAGGTAAACTGTATCAACAAATTTACTCAAGTAAGAATAAAAAATGATCTTTAATTAAAATGACTATCACGGGTACATTTTAAAATAATGTAAATGTAACCAGTCACTACCCACGTCAGGCCTATGTATAAGCAGATAACCATTTCTTCCTCATTTAAATAATATATAATTTCATCTGTGAGTGTGTTTTACACTGAGAGAAGTAAAGAGCACAGAAGTTTAATACTTTGAACCTGTACTAGTTACCGTTAGGTTGGTTTGCACCTTATCAGTATACAAGTTGAACCCTGCTTCACTTTGTCGCATCACTGATACTGATTTCACATTCTGTCGCTGGACCGCTGGACATTGCCTGATTTAATTAAACTGCTTTGTACTGTCGCATTGCTGCCTGTGTGAATGCAGAGTATTAGGCATTTAAAATTGCTACAGGACGTATAAACGTACTGTGTACAATCATTCAATCATCTTCGATCCCTCCTGCTGGGAATTAAGGCTCATGTGGGCAAACCGAGGCTGTGTCAATTCAGGCTGACGAACACCATCATTGATTTTACACCAAAGTGAATTAGAGAATACACTGATCAGCCATAACATTAAAACCACCTCCTTGTTTCTACACTCACTTTGCATTTTATCAGCTCAACTTACCATATAGAAGCACTTTGTAGTTCTACAATTACTGACTGTAGTCCATCTGTTTCTCTACATACTTCTTTAGCCCCCTTTCATGCTGTTCTTCAATGGTCAGGACCCCCAGGGGACCACCACAGAGCAGGTATTATTTAAGTGGTGGATCATCGTCTATTGCTGCTCTTTGAGTTGATCATCTTCTAGACCTTCATTAGTGGTCACAGGACACTGCCCACGGGGTGCTGTTGGCTGGATATTTTTGGTTGGTGGACTATTCTCAGTCCAGCAGAGACAGTGAGGTGTTTAAAAACTTCAGCACCGCTGCTGTGTCCTATCCACTCATACCAGCACAACACACACTAACACACCACCACCATTGAAGAACAACATGAAAGGGGGCTAACAACGCATGCAGAGAAACAGATGGACTGCAGTCAGTATTTGTAGAACTACAAAGTGCTCCTATGTGGTAAGTGGAGCTGATAAAATGGACAGTGAGTGTTGGATTTAATGTTATGGCTAATCAGTGTATATCCCAAATGTTTTGTAATAATAAAAAGGGGTTATTGATGTACAGTATATTATGTAATATATATAAGAAACTTCTAGAATTTGCACAGTAACAAAGACCACTAAGTGGTTGAAAAATTCTATGTGTATAAAACAATCCTGGACGTTCATTCTGTAAAGGCATGACATGCTTGGTCATTTTTTGTTCAGAAATACTTCAAGAAAGGGATTCATGTTGCTTTAATGTGTGTTTGCTTTTTTTTTTTTTCGAGCGCCGTGCATGCTACAAAGAAAACGTCTTCAACACTGAATATCATCACCATGTAGCTCCTAGTGGCATTACTAGAGCTCAGAAAGATGATGGATACTTACTGAACTGTATAATCTACAGCTAAAGGAAAAAGTTTGTGAACCCTTTGGGCTCACCTGGATTTCTACATAGGCACTGTGATGTGATCTGATCTTCATCCAAGTCACAATAACAGACAAACTCATTCTGCCTAATTGTACTTTTCATGTTTTTATTGAACACTGGTTATTCTGTTACAGTCCTTGCTAGAAACAAGGATGCAAACATTTGTATGTACTGCTTTTCTTTTTTCTTGTGTCTTCTTTGTGTGTGTTTTGGGTCATTATATTGTTGCATTTACACTCTTGTTAATCTTCAGGTGATGGAACCTCCCTTTATTAATAATTTTAAACAATTAATTTAGTTATTGTGAGTTTTTAGGTCTTGAGGCAGCAAAGTACCCCCAAACCATAATGTTTCCTCCACCACACATTACAGTTGGGATATACACCGATCAGCCATAACATTAAAACCACCTCCTTGTTTCTACACTCACTGTCCATTTTATCATCTCCACTTACCATATAGAAGCACTTTGTAGTTCTACAATTACTGACTGTAGTCCATCTGTTTCTCTGCATGCTTTGTTAGCCCCCTTTCATGCTGTTCTTTAATGGTCAGGACTCTCCCAAGAGCACTACAGAGCAGGTATTATTTGGGTGGTGGATCATTCTCAGCACTGCAGTAACACTGACATGGTGGTTGTGTGTTAATGTGTGTTGTGCTGGTATGAGTGGATAAGACAGCAATGCTGCTGGAGTTTTTAAACACCTCACTGTCACTGCTGGACTGAGAATAGTCCACCTACCAAAAATATATCCAGCCAACAGTGCCCGGTGGGCAGCGTCCTGTGACCACTGATTAAGGTCTAGAAGATGACTTTACATCTACAAGGTGAACCAGCTAGGTAGGAGTGTCTAATAGAGTGGACACGGTATTTAAAAACTCCAGCAGGGCTGCTGTGTCTGATCCACTCATACCAGCACAACACACACTAACGCACCACCACCATGTCGGTGTCACTGCAGTGCTGAGAATGATCCACCACCCAAATAATACCTGCTCTGTGGTGGTACTGACCATTGAAGAACAGCATGAAAGCAGGCTAAAAAAGTATGTAGAGAAACAGATGGACTACAGTCAGTAAATGTAGAACTACAAAGTACTTCTATATGGTAAATGGAGCTGATAAAATGGACAGTGAGTGTAGAAACAAGAAGGTGGTTTTAATATTGTGGCTTGGTTGTGACATCCAAACATCTTGTCTTTAAAGCAACAAAATATTGCAGCTATTGCTGCTGTTTTTTTGGATGGTACATTGTGTTTTTGGTGTGATCTTTGCATGCCCGCTTTAGTGAAGAGTAGATCAAGCACTGAAGGTTCTCTATTTAGATTTTTCCCTCGTTTGTTGACTGGTAAACACCCAGATCTTACATCTCACAGAGATCGTAGATACAGTTCTTCTTTAAAGTTCTTCCTAGATTCGATCATATCATGGTTCACATGATCAGAGCTTTTCCAGCCAACTGCAGTTTCCAGGTAACTTTTTTATTCAGTCCCACCCTAACAGATGCACATGTAGGCTCTTGACTAGCCTGGGACAATCCCGTAGCAAGGTGGAATATTTTCTACAGTAAAACAACTCATGTTAAATGAACTGCGCTCAGTTTTTCTTTACTGTATAGACCCAACATACACTGGTTGCCTATCTGAACCCGTTTTGCCCATGTGCTGCTCACTGGCTTCAATGTACAGGTCTGCCTCCTAGTGCATAAGACAGCCTGCTCAGTTTTGTAATTCTTCTCAGACTGGAGCTTCTTTATGGCCATGACCCCACTGGCAGTGCCTTTTGTCTGTGCAGTTTGTAGCCCACTTTCATTTTTTTGTATGCTATAGTTGATAACGACACATGCGCTGGAGAGAATGAGCATACGTGTGTGTCTGTTTAAATTATTTTAGATGCATTTTCTCAGTGTGTATATTTTGGTTGCGGAAAAATCAGTGCATTCTGGGCAATTTTATTGTTATGTTTTGAAAATCTGTATATCATTGCTGAAACTAAATTGCTTAAAGATACTCACATGAAATAAAAGTTTGTTCTTTATCTGCATCAGTCCTTGTTATTACTGGTACTAAATAACACAAGCATTAATTAGGATGTGACTGGAATAGAAGAGACATTTGAGACTTCCAATCATACATTTACATTTTCATTTTCTGCATTTAGCAGATGCTTTTATCCAAAGCGACTTACAGTACTGTGACAGTGTAGTATCCAAGCAATTGAAGGTTAAGTGCCTTGCTCAAGGGCCCAACAGTGGCAACCTGGCAGTGGTGGGGCTTGAACCAGCGACCTCTCGATTACTAGTCCAGTACCCTAACCGCTAGACTACAGCTGCTCTAATCATTGCTAAATTGCAGAATTTGCTAAGCAATACTAGCTTTAGTAAAGTAATTTAATTTAGTCTATATATCATTATTAGCTATTGTAAAGTTATTATGATACAAAACATGCTAGAATACCGTAAACCTGTAAAATGTAGGTAACATTATTACACAACAAACAGACCAACTCACTAATGCAATTTTATATTGTAAGCACACAAGCACAGGACTAACCTGAGTCGCTAGTAAATATCTCACATAGATCAACTGTACCAACAAGTAAAATTCTCAATTTGCATCCATATATCAATTTTCTAGACTTTTGAGACTTGTTCTGCATCTAGTGTCTTGCTTAATTTTGGTCAGTACTGTGGATCAGATCAGAAACAGGTACAAGATCAAGATCATCTACTCTCATCCTGAACACTGGTACACCGCAGGGGTGTGTCCTCAGCCCGCTTCTCTACTCTCTCTTCACGTATGACTGCTCTCCTATTCACAACACCATTTTCAAGTTCGCGGATGACACTACTATAGTAGGGCTGATATTAGACAATGGGGATTCAACATCTGACAGAGTGGTGCCGTCACAATAACCTGGACTTAAACACTACAAAAACCAAAGAAATAATCATAGACTTCAGGAAGTCAAAGCGCACAGAGCAACCTGCTCTCTGTATAATGGGGAGGAGGTAGAGAGGGTAGAGAGCCTTAAGTTTCTTGGGGTGCACATCTTAGCCGATCTCACCTGGACCACACACATCTTTCATCAGGTGGGGAGGGCTCAACAGAGACTTTAGGCTCACCTCCCTCAACATCTGCTGACCAACTTCTATTGGTCAGCTATAGAGAGTCTCCTGACCTGTTGCTGTATGGTGTGGTTTAACAGCTGCACAGAGGAGAACAGAAAGGTCCCACGGCAGGTGGTGAGGGCGGCAGAGCATGTCTTCGGCAAAACACTACCAGACCTCCGAGACATTTTTACTGGACGAAAGACCCCACTCACCCAGGACATAACCTGTTCTCCCCCTCGCCCTTTGGAAAGAGACACAGATCAATCAGAGTCAAAACGAACAGATTAAAAAATAGCTTTTAACCATAAACAATCAGATTCATAGCCCCTCACATGAGACTGGAGTTATTTGTTTATTTATTGATGTATGTATGTACTAATTGTCGGCTTTATTTATTATCTGCCTTACCTGTGTGTGTCCTTGTGACTCAATGTACAGTATACATACACCTGCTGCCAATCCAGATATGTTATGCTAAATGGTTTTTTGTTGTTTTTGAATAATGACAATAAAGATCTAATCTATTCCATTCTATAAGATCGCCAGCAGAGGGAACCACTACCCTATGAACGCAGTCCTAATGTTTCCTCATGTGCTACTACTTTATATGCTTCATTAATAAATTTCGATTTGCATGTGAATAAACAAATTAATGGGGATTAATTAATTAATTAATAATTAGTCTACTATAAAATCAATAGTAGTGCGTTACGTCTATAGTAGTTGGTGGACTATACACTGATCAGCCATAACATTAAAACCACCTCCCTGTTTCTACACTCACTGTCCATTTTTTCAGCTCCACTTACCATATAGATGCACTTTGTAGTTCTACAATTACTGACTGTAGTCCATCTATTTCTCTACATACTTTTTTAGCCTGCTTTCACCTTGTTTTTCAAGGACCACCACAGAGTAGGTATTATTTAGGTGGTGAATGATTTTCAGCACTGCAGTGACAATTACATGGTGGTTGTGTGTTAGTGGATCAGACACAGCAGCGCTGCTGGAGTTTTTAAATACCGTGTCCACACACTGTCCACTCTATTAGACACTCCTTCCTAGTTGGTCCACCTTGTAGATGTAAAGTCAGAGATAATCGTTCATCTATTGCTGCTGTTTGAGTTGGTCATCTTCTAGAACTTCATCAGTTGTCACAGGACGCTGCCCATGGGGCGTTGTTGGCTGGATATATTGGTTGGTGGACTATTCTCAGTCCAGCAGTGATTGTAAGGTGTTAAAAAAACTCCATCAGCATTGCTGTGTCTGATCCACTCATACCAGCACAACACACACTAACACACCACCACCATGTCAGTGTCACTGCAGTTCTGAGAATGATCCACCACCTGAATAATACCTGCTCTGTAGTGGTCCTGGGAGAGTCCTGACCATTGAAGAACAGCATGAAAGGGGGGTAACAAAGCATGCAGAGAAACAAATGGACTACTGTCAGTAATTGTAGAACTGCAAAGTGCTTTTATTTGGTAAGTGGAGCTGATAAAACGGACAATGTGTGTAGAAACATGGAGGCGGTTTAATGTTATGGCTGATCGGTGTATACCTGATCTTAGCGGTGGTGAACTAGCGTAATAGATGACTGCGCCACCCAAGCAAATTTTTTTGTATTACATTTATTTGGGCACCAGAGGTTATCTGTTTGTTAATGAAAGTTATTGAGGACCACACAATTGTATTTCAGGTCCAGATATATAAAAATATAGTATTAATAAAGCGTGTATTTTTATCTTGTCTGTCCATGTCCCTTACAAGTGTGTGTGTATAATTTTGCACATATTCCTGAAAATTTGTAGTTTTGTTTGTTGCAGGTCTCAACCCCTTTGAGACCTGCATGGTGCATAGTATGCCCATACATGGAAGGAACCTACAGGTAATCAAGGACACTCACAGTAGCTTAAAAAGCCACCAGTTGTGAGTGTCCATCATAATACCCCAGTCCAAAAACAGCATTTACCTATCCTGTGTCAATCCAAGCTTCCGAGGGGTCAGGGAATCAGCTGCCAAGGGTTCAACCTTAAAATGGTGTCAGTGTTATTTACAACACTAAATATAGTTAAGCACCTTCTTCCTTAGACCACTGAGAATAGCATCTACTACAGCCATGCTGCTGCAGGAGTGCTACATTTAGCACCACATGCTGCTCCAAAACAGCTCATGTTACCCCAACTCAGAAGCACCAAGGTTGAACTATATCCATGCTGGGAATTAGGGGTGCCAATCCTACAGTATTGGCTTCGAGACCTTCTTTGCAAATGGAAAGTCTGGATGTGGGTTTGTATGTCATTTAAAACTATTTAGTTTGATCTTTCTGAACAAAAAGCTTATGAATATATTTATATATATAGTCCACGTTTTATAGATGTAACCAACTACTGAGTCCTAATTTGCAAGTATCATTCTTTTACAGTAACCAGTAAAAAAAATACACTTGGCTACACAAGCACATGGCTAAAAGTCTAACTAATTAATCACCTAACCAATATTGGATGTAGTTGAATCAAAGTTGTTACGTTTAAGTTATTAAAACCTTCGGTCATCGTCAATTGCCCTGACAATCTCACAAGCTGTAAGCAAAGTTGGCATGTATGGCAGGGTGACAAGAAAGAAGCCACTCCTAAAAAAAGTGCCTTGCTGAAGGACTTGGATGATTCTAAGATTGTAACATTCAAAATACACCATAACCACTGTGAAGCACAGTGGTGGCAGCATTATTATTTTGAGGATGTTTCTCCTCAGCAGGCACTGGGTATTGGTCAGGATAGAGGGGAAAATGGATGCTGGGAGTACTGTACATGCAGCTTTTTGCTAGTCTTCTAAAGATGGGAAGGGGGTTCACCTTCCAGCATGACCACGACCCTAAAAAAAGAACAGTGCCTTAGGGATGGTAAGGTGAATGTCCTCCAGAAGCCTTGAGAGCCCTGACCTAAATCCATGGGAAATCTGAGAATGGGCAAATATTCTCCAACCTAGGTGTGCAAAGCTGGTGAGGATGAATGCAAACATACGACTGGCTGTAATTAAAGCAAAAGGTGGTTCGATAAAGTATGAAATAGTGGTACCCAACAATTCCCATCACTTTGAGAACACTATTCCAGCAGTGAAGCATGGTGGTGGCAGCATCATGCTGAGGTGATGCTTTCACCTCAGCAGAGTCTGAAAAAATAAATTGAACAATAGATGGCAGTAATTACAGTTCTTAAAGAAGACCTGTTTTTGTCTGTCAGAGATTTGAGACTGTCACATAGGTTCCAGAAGGACAATGACCCCAACCATGCTGCTCAAGCTGGAGATATGGCTGTCCAACACAGCCCTTCTAGCTTGAAGGAGCTCGAGCATTTTTATTTGAATGCATTGGCAAAATCCCAGTGGCTAGATGTGCTAAGATGTACTTTAAGAGACTGGCAGCAGAGACTAGCTTATGATATACACCGATCAGCCATAACATTAAAACATTAAAAACATGTTTCTACACTCACTGTTCATTTTATCAGCTCCACTTACCATTTAGAAGCACTTTGTAGTTTTACAATTACTGACTGTAGTCCGTCTGTTTCTCTGCATGCTTTGTTACCCCCCTTTCATGCTGTTCTATAATGGTCAGGACCCCCACAGGACCACTACAGAGTAGGTATTATTTGGGTGGTGGGTCATTCTCAGCACTGCAGTGACACTGACATGGTGGTGGTGTGTTAGTGTGTGTTGTACTGATATGAGTGGATCATACACGGCAATGCTGCTGGAGTTTTTAAACCCCTCAGCGGTCACCGCTGGACTGAGAATAGTCCACCAACCAAAATATCCAGCCAGCAGAGCCCAGTGGGCAGCGTCCTATGCCCACTGACGAAGGTCTAAAAGATGACCAACTCAAACAGCAGCAATAGATGAATGATCGTCTCTGACTTTACATCTACAAGGTGGACCAACTAGGTAGGAGTGTCTAATATAGTGGACAGTGAGTGGACACAGCATCTGTGGTGGTCATGTGGGGGTCCTGACCATTAAAGAGCAGCGTAAAAGCAGGCTAAAAAGGTATGTAAAGAAATAAATGGACTACAGTCAGTAATTGTAGAACTACAAAGTGCTTCTATGTGGTAAGTGGAGCTAATAAAATGGACAGCGAGTGTAGAAACAAGGAGCTGGTTCTAATGTTATGGCTGATTAGTGTATTAGTTAAGAGGCTAAATTGTTGATTAGAAGGTTGCTGGTTCAAGCCCCACCGTTAGGTGACTGAGCCTACTACAGCCTCAAATGCTTGCATTGTAGCTGTTCATAATTGTTACTCACTATGAATAAAAAGTGCCTGCTAAATGCAGTAAATACGTTTTGTCTTGTGGCCACATAAGCCTGAACAGAATAAAATGGTTGTTGAATATCAATAAATACGTTAATATTGTATTTAATTAACACAAAAAGACGGTTTGTAGTTAAGGTACATATGCTAATTAAATGAAATTGTCCTCCTGGACTTGAGCCAAAATGGCGGTGACTAGACCACGCCCCTTTTACTGTACGCCCCGCCCCAGGACTTCCCTTCACTTTGTCTGGTGGTGATGCTTTCCCAACAGAAGAGCCTCTTAGCAACAAGCTAAAGTGCACTTGTGATTTCACTTTGCATGCAAATACAGCATACTGAAGAGTTCTGAAGGCACTTATTATTATTTTTTTTAAATAGTTATTTCAGGCGTCAAACGGGTTCTGTTTCGTCTGTGGAACTAAGTTTTGACAATGTAGAGATAAAAAAAAAAAAAAAAAAAAAAAAAAACGAGAAGTGCTTTCTGAGCAGGAGAAACGAATATATGTTTGGTTTTGCGTTAGCTAGCCACGGAGCTAACCAACACAACAAAGGTCCAGTAACAGACAAGCGATTATTTTGCACACTTTGGGCCATTTTCCGTGTTTGGGATGGTGCTTTCGACCGAAAGACTTTTTACTGTGACGGTTAAAGGGCCGAAGAGCGAGCGTGGTGGACCCGTGTGCTGGCGGACTCTGTTTGGGAGTGGTGCATTCGAAGTGGACGTTTGTTTTTGTTCTGTGCCCAGCTGACCCAGACGCACTGTTGTATTTGTTCCAGAATTTTCGACCCAGTTAACCTGAATCAAGAGTCAACTGGGTTTGTTTGGGCTGACTCCTAGCCTAGGTGGGCTCAATTTCGAGACATTTAGCTTGGTAGCGTGTTAGCTTTGAGCTAGCGCGACACCCCTAATAGTGTGAAATCTGCATACACCGTAAACAGTGGAAAAAAGTTCGGGATCATGGACCATCTGTGCATCAGATCTACTGAGTGATCTACTTCTGGCTAAGGGGTTCGTGGACATGCGATCTGTGAGGCAGGTTTGACTGATCCAGGTACAATCAGTAACTTTAAAATAAGGATTGTTTTGGAAACGCAGGAAACTCAGAACACGAAGCATTTCATGGTGATCGTTCAGCATGATGATCCTGAGCAGAAAACCAGATGGTCCAGTCACTGCAGGTAATTTTACATTTGTATTTGATGCGCTACATTACCAGGAGAAACGTTATCCGTGTTGTATCAGTTTCAGCTACCTATCTCAAACTGTTTCTAGTTATTAAACTCTGCAAACTGATACTGATCGCCCTGTCCTTAATTCAATCTAAGTGTCACTCGTGTGTTCTCAATTAATTGTTCTCTAATCTGTTGTAGCACTAAATATTTGCACCATCTATTTACACCGATCAGCCATAACATTAAAACCATCTCCTTGTTTCTAATTACTGGCTGTAGTCCATCTGTTTCTCTACATGCTTTGTTAGCCCCCTTTCATGCTGTTCTTCAATGGTCAGGACCACCACAGATCAGGTATTATTCAGGTGGTGGATCATTCTCAGCACTGCAGTGACACTGACATGGTGGTGGTGTGTTAGTGTGTATTGTGCTGGTATGAGTGGATAAGACACAGCAATGCTGCTGGAGTTTTTAAACACTTCACTGTCACTGCTGGACTGAGAATAGTCCACCAACCAAAAATATCCAACCAACAGCGCCCCGTGGGCAGTGTCCTGTGACCACTGATGAAGGTCTAGAAGATGACCAACTCAAACAGCAGCAATAGACGAGCGATCGTCTCTGACTTTACATCTACAAGGTGGACCAACTAGGAAGGAGTGTCTAATAGAGTGGACAATGAGTGGACACGGTATTTAAAAACTCCGATCCACTCATACCAGCACAACACACCACCACCATGTCATTGTCACTGCAGTGCTGAGAATGATCCACTACCCAAATAATATCTGCTCTGTGGTGGTCCTGTGGAAGTCCTGACCATTGAAGAACAGGGTGAAAGCAGGCTAAAAAGATATGTAGAGAAACAGATGGACTACAGTCAGTAATTGTAGAACTAAAAAGTGCTTCTATATGGAAAGTGGAGCTGATCAAATGGACAGTGAGTGTAGAAACAAGGAGGTGGTTTTAACAGTCTTGTGCAGTTTAGAGTGACCAAATCACAATCCCAGTCTCATGATACAAATTAGGTTTTGTGTCTAGACCAGGTAATTTCTGACCAGCTGGTTACCCCAAGCAACAGTCCCTGTGACAGCCACTTAAGCCAATTATAGATTGTGGCATTTCAGTGCAATGGAACAGTTATTACATGTTATACTGTATGACACCATGCCAATAAAATACTTTGTTCTCATATGTTAGATTATACAGAAAGATTTTCTAACCATAGAAATAAAATGAAATGAAAGGAAATAGCATTCTGATTGAGTAAACAAAAGCGAAGTCTTCATATATTAGTGGAAATGCTCTTCACTGGAAAACTGATGAAGGTGAAATAATTTGAATAATTTAGTGGCTGGATTAAAGGACTCGAAACGCAAATTTGCTGTTTTCTTTTAACCGTTAACAAACTGACTGTTAACACACAAGCATGTGGCGTCCCATAGAAAAAAAATAGTTTCGTATCAACAAGGCTATTTACTTTGTGGCTTAAAAACAGCTTAAGGTAGTGAGCATGGAAGTAATGTTGATC
This sequence comes from Trichomycterus rosablanca, assembly GCF_030014385.1. Taxonomy (NCBI): domain Eukaryota; kingdom Metazoa; phylum Chordata; class Actinopteri; order Siluriformes; family Trichomycteridae; genus Trichomycterus; species Trichomycterus rosablanca. The sequence goes on from NC_086011.1 coordinate 10,117,316, forward strand.
AGTTAGATGAACAAACACTGGGCAGGACTAGATCAACATGTGAATTTTAAAGAAAGTCAGTAGCGAACTGTTTGTTTACTACAAGCGCTAACTGAATAAATAGATAGATGGATGGATGGATGGATGGATGGATAGATAGATCACTTTCAGCGAACTGTTTATTTACTACAAGCGCTAACTGGATAGATGGATAGATGGATAGATAGATGGATAGATAGATGGATGGATAGATGGATGGATAGATAGATGGATAGATAGATTGATAGATAGATTGATAGATAGATGGATGGATAGATGGATGGATGGATGGATGGATGGATGGATAGATAGATAGATATCACTTTCAGCGAACTGTTTATTTACTAAAAGTGCTAAGTAAATATATTAAAGAATAGAGATCCAGCGGGTATATTAAAGCTCTTTCTTACAACATTGTTGTAGTTGTTGCCTTTATACTGGGACATAATGCAAAATATCCAAAACATTTTTGCTTAAGATCTCAGCTGTGGTGGTTTAGCTTGATAGACCAATCCACCAGCAGTCTTTTTCAACCAAAAGCATTAATTGAACCATGACTTTGTATGCTGGTTATTTGTTACATCTTTAAAGAGGACATAATGAAATGCCTGTATTCCAGATTGAGCTTGAGGTGGTTGTTAGATATGCAATATATAAATATACACAGACCAGGCATAACATTATGACCACTGACAGGTAAAGTGAATAACACTGATTATCTCTTCATCGCGGCACCTGTTAGTGGGTGGGATATATTACACAGCAAGTGAACATTTTATCCGTATGTTAGAAGCAGGAAAAATGGGCGAGCGTAAGGATTTGAGCGAGTTTGACAAGGGCCAAATTGTGATGGCTAGACGACAGGGTCAGAGCATCTCCAAAACAGCAGCTCTTGTGGGGTGTTCCCGGTCTGCAGTGGTCAGTATGTATCAAAAGTTGTCCAAGGAAGGAACAGTGGTAAACTGGCGACAGGGTCATGGGCGGCCAAGGCTCATTGATGCACGTGGCTCGTGTGGTTTGATCCAACAAATTGCTGGTTAATGCTGGTCCTGATAGAAAGGTGTCAGAATACACAGTGCATCGCAGTTGCAGGGCTTTTTTGGCAGCAAATGGGGACCAACACAATATTAGGAAGGTGGTCATAATGTCATGCCTGGTCGGTGTATATTAACAAAAAAAAATGGCATCATTTATGTGGTCGTATAGGTGGCTTTTATAGGAGCATCAAAGTAGCTCTTTTAGAACCTTTTAATTGATTGTATTTAGTTGTAATGCCACCAATTCAGCTACTACTTAAACAGCATATTAAGCATTACTAATCTTCAGTTATAATCAAAATAATAACCTTGTTCAATCTAAAAGCTAAATCTACCCTAATAGTGCAAGGATTAAAATAAGAAACCTGGACTCTTTATTGCTGTGGCTTTATACAGAAGTTGTTTGTGACGCTTCCAATTTAGATACTAATGCAGTCTAGATTATACCCAGTGTTTAAGCAACATGCAATTAAAAGGATTTAAGTAGCATAAAAGAACCAACTCCCAGTGAGTCCCAATACATTGTCAACTGCTTTGTTGCAATCTCCAGCGACTAGGTTGTAAAGGAAGCCTGTTTTCTGCTGCGCCTGTTTTGGTTACATTTCCCCCAGGGCAGTTTTATCTTGTCTCTTGGGCTGCGTATTCCCAGCAAACGTTTGCGTAATGCTGCAGCAAAACTCATGCCTCATAGTTGTGCTTTATTATTTATGTGTATTTAAATACAGCTTTTGTGTTCTTGAGCGTGCTAACCTGATGTGGCGATGTGCGTTTATGCTTCACAGCTCGACATGGGGACGGTCTGTACGACTCTTACATGCGCACAGACCACATCGTGAACGAGGAAGTTAACCCAAATGAGCACAGCCCCCCCGGACTGCCCCCACTGCTTAAACCCACGGTATGTGTTCATTTCCTTTTTAGTGAGTAGAACATCCTCCAACTGAAAGTTTTAACTGACCGTTATATACACCGATCAGCCATAACATTAAAACCACCTCCTTGTTTTTACACACATTGTCCATTTCATCGGCTTCACTTACCATATGAAGCACTTTGTAGTTCTACAGTTACTGACTGTAGTCTATCTATTTCTCTGCATGCTTTGTTAGCCCCCTTTCATGCTGTTCTATAATGGTCAGGACTCTCCCAGGACCACTACAGAGCAGGTATTATTTGGGTGGTGGGTCATTCTCAGCACTGCAGTGACACTGACATGGTGGTGGTGTGTTAGTGTGTGTTGTGCTGGTATGAGTGGATCAGACACAGCAGCGCTGATGGAACACCTCACTCTCCCTACTGGACTGAGAATAGTCCACCAACCAAAAATATATCCAGCCAACAGCGCCCCGTAGGCAGCGTCCTGTGACCACTGATGAAGGTCTAGAAGATGACCAACTCAAACAGCAGCAATAGATGAGCGATCGTCTCTGACTTTACATCTACAAGGTGGACCAACTAGGTAGGAGTGTCTAATAGAGTGGACAGTGAGTGGACACGGTGTTTAAAAACTCCAGCAGCTCTGCTGTGTCTAATCCACTCATACCAGCACAACACACACTAACACACCACCACCATGTCAGTGTCACCGCAGTGCTGAGAATGATCCACCACCCAAATAATACCTGCTCTGTAGTAATACCTAGACTGTAGCATGCAGAGAAACAGATGGACTACAGTCAGTAATTGTAGAACTACAAAGCGCTTCTATATGGTAAGTGAATGGACAGTGAGTGTAGAAACAAGGAGGTGGTTTTAATGTCATGGCTGATCAGTGTACATGCTTAGTGTAAGTTTTACAACCTAGTTAGATTAGTACATACACAATAGAACTCTGGCTCTGGCAGAATGATTGGAATTCACTTCTTTGTTGAAAGTGTATTGTGGGTTTTCTCATAATATGCTGGGGCAAAAATATACATACAGGCTTAAGATGAATTAAATTGTGTAGAAAGCTAAATAATGTCATTTAACTTGTGGCACGGCTTCCTAATTCTTCACAGTTGTTGACTTTTCTATGTGTATAATAGCTGCCATGGACTAAACGGCTGCCACATAAGACATAATCAGAACACTACAGTAGACTAAAGTGTTTGTGCTGACCACATTGATAAATAGCAGAAGTAGGGGTTTTCCATGCTGCATGGCTGCCTTGAAGTCCATGAGGGTGTAAAGCTCAGTTGATTGAGCAGTGTATGTATGTAAACCTTTGACATCAACTGTAAATGTTTGTCTTACATTCATAGATTTCTATAGAAGAAAACTTCCTCCAATAAAAACTACCTATCACTGATAGCATGTATTTAAAAACTGTTCCGTCATTTGTTTTTCCCAAGAAGTGCTTTATCTGGATTATAGTTCAGCAGAGTACAGAGTTTATTTGCTGGGTGCAACGTTATTTAAGTAAATAAAAATGGATAAATATAGACTGAAATTGTTTGGTATCGTGTACACAGTACAAAGCCCTTGAGGCACTTGAATACAAAGTAAAGGTTTGATTTTAAAAAAGGCAGTTGTAGCCTAGTGGTTAAGGTACTGGACTAGTAATCGAAGGGTCGCATCATGTTTGTAGCACCAGACACTTGTAGAAATGTAAATAAATCAAGAATTTGAGCTGCTATTATGCCATAAGTAATTGTGTATACTGTACACTGATCAGCCACAACATTATAACCACCTCCTTGTTTCTACACTTACTGTCCATTTTATCAGCTCCACTTACCATATAGAAGCACTTTGTAGTTCTACAATTACTGACTGTAGTCCATCTGTTACTCTGCATGCTTTGTTAGCCCCCTTTCATGCTGTTCTTTAATGGTCAGGACTTTCCCAGAACCACTACAGAGCAGGTATTATTTAGGTGGTTGATCATTCTCAGCACTGCAGTGACACTGACATGGTGGTGGTGTGTTGTGCTGGTATGAATGGATAAGGCACAGCAGTGAGGTGTTTAAAAACTCCACCAGCATTGCTGTGTCTGATCCACTCATACCAGCACAACACACACTAACACACCACCACCATGTCAGTGTCACTGCAGTTCTGAAAATGATCCACCACCTAAATAATACCTGCTCTGTGGTGGTCCTGGGAGAGTCCTGACCATTGAAGAACAGCATGAAAGGTGGCCAACAAAGCATGCAGAGAAACAGATGGACTACAGTCAGTAATTGTAGAACTACAAAGTGCTTGTATATGGTAAGATAAATGGAGCTGATAAAATGGACAGTGAGTGTAGAAACAAGGAGGTGGTTTTAATGTCATGGCTGATCGGTGTATGTGTTTATATTGTTTATATTTTAAAATTTTAGGATTGATTGTTGGTTTCTTGAGGTTACAGCCCCAGACACCTGATCTGAATATGAATGTACAAAGAAAGGTTTGCAATGGCAGAAATATAAAAGTTGCCTTATTTAACACTTTGTCTACAATTGAAGGTTTCAAACCAAGAAGCATGACGATGCATTTTATTTTGGATCTTAACTTGTCAGAATTGAACTTTCTGATATTTAATATCACATGGTCTGGTCATTACTGTTTATTTGAATTACTGTTCAGACCCTACGTTCAGAATGGCGACAATGCGACGTGACCGATCCACCGGCTGTCATTCCTTTTTAATTAGAGCAGCGAGAAGTGGGGAGAATGTTGGTGATGCAAAGTGGGCAGAGTCAGCAATGCAAAAAAGTTCAGCTAAGTTAAACTTAAAATGCAAATTATAAAACGGATAGTTCCGGTCCTAAAATCTGATTTTCTGAGCCGCGTTCGAAGCCGTTGTAAAATCCCCGATAAACGCACACCTATGACCACCTCACATTATTCCATATTAATACGCCACTGAATAGAAAAAGTTAATGTTATTTTCGCCCTCATGTTGCCTAGCAACACTGTTAATTGAACTATTTTGCGTCGCGGAAGAATGCTTTATTGTAAGTTTATACACAATAAATACATTTATGAATTAAACATTGTTGTATTTATTATATTTTATGTTGACCGCCGTTTTTTAAAAGCAATAAGCCACTCGAGACCGTGCATTACTGTTATGATTTTAGCACGGGGAAAGAAGTTTTAGGCACTCCGCTTCGCGTCGTGCCAAAAACGTCATCCCCGTGCTAAAATCACAGTAATTCACGGCTTCTCGTGGCTTATTGCTTTATTAGGAACCAAGCAACGTGACGATTACTGATAGGAATTGAACCCTAAGCAGAGCAGTACACACTTTATCTCCGCCATTCTGAAGTGGTATGATCTGCTTTTGGTTTCTATATTATAGTTCCTGCTAGAGATGAGCTGGAAGAGAAACTCATTGTTGTGGTTTCAAAGTTCCGCAAATAGACGGCAGCGATCACAAACAAGAAACAGTTTTTTTGTCATGTTATGTGCACAGACAGTCATGGACTACACAGGGGTGAAATTTATAGATGAGTGATTTTTATCCAGGGTTTTTATTGTAAGTGGGAACATGTATGATTTGTTTTAAAAACGGAGTTAAAAGGAGTCTGATTTGCAAAACACTATACTGCCTGACTGTTTTTTTTTTTTGGTTTTTTGGTTTTTTTGCTTGACATCAGGTAAACCATGGCAACCAAACAGCCACAGTCCATGATGACGACCTATTGTTTTTTGGGGTATTGAATTGCCTGAAGGTGTCTGGGGGTGTAACCTTAAGAAACGAATAAAAAATCTTATAATTTTAAAATATAAATGAATGCATTTTATTAGGGCTGTCGTTAATTAACGTGATTAACGTGTTAAAATTTTAATCATGATTAAAAAAAACTATTTTTATTGGCATTATTGTGTTTATACTGTATAACAATAGCATGGGTCTCTTTCCAGTTTGCAGTCGTGAGTTACAAATTGCTCGAGCTGCTGCTGCTACATATTGCGAATGTAGCATGTTTTTAAATAATATTCTTTGTTTTCAAAAAGCGTGAGAAATCATCACTAGACAATTAGTTATTGATTGCCGATTTAATATCATCTTCGGCCAAATCTGTGCGCACGGATACGCATTACAGGCTAAATGGACTCAGACAACTTTATTTCAGAGGAATTTGGATGGAAAGCCCATGGACTGTATACGTCATGGGAACATTACAAACACTGGTGTTAAATGAATCACAATGGACTGTAGACGCTTTAACGTAGTTAATGATGTGGGTCTACATGACGTTATACGTGTTGCATCTAGAAATGGTTGATTGTAGTACCCTGAGCGCCTGTTTTCAGTGGCAGGGTTACAAACAGAAAAAGATCCTCACTTTTGCCAGATAATGTGAACAGACTTGTCATTTTAAATAACGGGCTGAAAGATGGGTAGCTGTTAACATCTCTGTATAGGCATTTGCTGTTTTAATGCTTTTAATTTTTCCTTAAGTAAAGCACTTTGAATTGCCACTGTGCTACACAAATAAGCTTGCCTTGTTTTGCCTTATTTTTGTATTGAAAAACATTTTCTTGCAATAAAATTGTGCATAACTTAAAATTAATTATATTCGCAGTCGATTAATCACGATTAATTTGGTTGTTTGATCGTGACAGCCCTACATTTTATATATAAAATTGTACTAAGGTGTGAACTAGAGATGCATGAGTACCGATACTGGTATCGGGTATCGGCCCGATACCGCGCTCATTAACTCGTACTCGCAAACGAGGCTCCGATACTAAACATCCGATACCGTGTGCCTAGTGCACGTTGCTGCGTTATGCCTGGTTCACACTACACGATTTTTTGCCCTGATTTTCGCTCGGTGACTGACCGGCGCTACATTTGCCGGCTCGGGAGCAACTCGGCGTTCGCTCGGCGATCAAAACTATCCAACAACTCGATCCGACCGGCTCGCCGAGCGCTCATCTAGCACGTCAGATATCTGATCTGAGATGTGCAACTGGCAGTGAGTGACATGTCGAACAGCCAAGGAGAACGCAGGATACGGTGTGAGGGGCAACGCAGGAGATTAGTGTAAACCGGTGGGACAGGGGCTTAATTAATATAGTTTTATCAGAATACACCGGCACACACACGTTTTACAGTATTTCCGACCTGATCGTTCTCTACAAAACATAACAACAAAACACCAACATTGCAAAAATATTTATTAACCTCCAACTCACAACAGAACAATCCATGCTATTCGTGTTGCCAAATCCACTCAGATTCATTTATTTTTCCTCCTTGATTTCATCACGTCAGCGCACAAACACTTTGATCACTCGCTACTTGTTGACGTGCATTTTTGGACACAGTATTATTACACTTCTCGTCACTTCTCACGTGTGTTTTTGTTTAAAAAAAAAACGGTATTCTAAATAGGTATCGGTATCGGCAAGTACAAAAATACATGTACTTGTACTCGTACTCGGTTGGGAAAAAATGGTATCGATGCATCCCTAGTGTGAACAGCAATTTGGGCAACGAGTCGTGCCTGCACAGAGATAAGAAAAGAGTGCTCTCAGGGTGTGTCCTCACCGTACACAACGCTGAGCTGTGCTGCACTCGTCAAAAAGTGGGGGCGTGGGTTAGCTTCGTTCTCCTCAATCAGAGCGGGGATCGGCATTGGTGGAGAGGAAGCATGACGCAGTTGGACGCGCTAAAGGGAAGAAAATGCATAAACAAAAATATATACCTTCTGTCGCATAAGTTCTTTCCTTCCAAGATTTTTTGAAAGTGCTCCTGATCAGCCCTTGTGATCCTCTAAACCCAATAATAGGTGTTGTCATAATTCTTCATTCTTTCTTTTTTCTAAAGGGTGTGAACAAGGCAACGATGAGGGATCACTTCGGGGTTCGAGGAGGACAAATGAAAGTAAAGTACTTGTACGAGGACTCGTATACTCGTAAGACCAATGGAGTGAGCCACCACAATAGCATTAGCCAACCTCCTGCCAAGCCCCAATCTGTTCTCTCCAAAGATCGGAGCGTTGAGAGCAACAGTTCAGCCAGGTCGACTGAAAGCTCCCTAAAGCCAACAAAGCCTGGGGAGCACCTCACCCCCGAGCAGGCACTGAAGCAGTACAGACAACAACTGACATCGTTAGAACAACAAGAGATTCTCGGTTATTCTGAAATCTACTTCGTGGGACCAAATTCCAAGAAAAGACAAGCAGTTCCTGGAGGATCTAACAACTCTGGTTATGATGATGACCAGAGTGGGTACGTCCACGTGCCTCACGACCACATCGGCTATCGCTACGAGTTCCTAAAAGTCATCGGTAAGGGGAGTTTCGGCCAGGTGGCAAAAGTCTACGACCATAAGCTGCACCAGCATCTCGCTCTAAAAATGGTGCGCAACGAGAAACGCTTCCACCGGCAAGCAGCGGAGGAGATCCGGATCCTCGAGCACCTGAAGAAACAGGACAAAACGGGTAGCCTGAACGTCGTCCATATGCTCGAGAACTTCACCTTCCGCAATCACATCTGCATGACGTTCGAGCTGCTGAACATAAATCTCTACGAGCTCATCAAGCGCAATAAGTTTCAGGGCTTCAGCCTGCCCTTGGTGCGCAAGTTCGCCCATTCTATCCTGCAATGTCTGGAGGCTCTGCATCGCCAGAAGATCATCCACTGTGACCTGAAACCGGAGAACATTTTACTCAAACAGCAGGGGCGGAGCGGCATCAAGGTCATCGACTTCGGCTCCAGCTGCTTCGACCACCAGCGCATTTACACCTACATTCAATCCCGATTCTACCGGGCTCCCGAGGTCATCCTAGGATCACGCTACGGCATGCCCATAGACATGTGGAGCTTTGGCTGCATTTTGGCCGAGCTCTTAACGGGCTACCCGCTATTTCCAGGTGAGGATGAGGGTGACCAGTTGGCCTGTATGATGGAGCTACTGGGCATGCCTCCTCAAAAGCTTCTGGACCAGGCCAAGCGTGCCAAGAACTTCATTAACTCCAAAGGCCACCCTCGTTACTGCACAGTGTCCACGCTCAGCAACGGCACCCTGGTGCTGAACGGGAGTCGGTCCCGGCGAGGCAAGATGCGAGGTCCTCCGGCAAGCAAGGAGTGGGTGACCGCTCTGAAGGGCTGCGATGACCCGACGTTCATTGACTTTCTGAAGAAATGTTTGGACTGGGAACCCAGCACGCGCATGACGCCGGTCATGGCATTGAGACACCCCTGGCTCTACAAGCGCCTGCCCAAGCCTGTACCGGGAGTGGAGAAGGTCGTGGTGGCCAAGCGGACTAACGAGCACGCTACCTCCTTTCCGAGCATCATCTCGAAGGTTCCGCCGGTAATGAACCCCACGAATAACAAACTGAGGTCCAGTATGATCGGGGATTCTAACGGAAGTATACCGCTGCGCACTGTGCTACCCAAGCTCGTTTCATGAGTCGATTCTTTAACTACTCAGGGATTAAGACGACATCGTAGCAACGTTTTTAAAAGTGGATTTGCGCTTCTAAAAAAATGGGTGACAATACTCGGTGTTTTGATGACACTGCAGGATGTATAAAAAAATGATGGTAGTTTGAGAATACTGTGGTTTCTTTATACTGCCTTTTAATAATTTAGCTTTTTACATTGGTTTTTACAGTTTATCTTATTGGAACGGATTTTTAAGTGTACAAGTGAATAAAAAAAATACACTTCCTTTCAGGGTATACACTAGATTATGCATTAGCATATGCATTTCTACGGGCTATACTTTTAAGTGCTTTAAGAACCAGACCTATCGAATAATTTTGTATGATGTTATGAGCTAAAAATAAGTCAGTGAATTCATTTGGTCTCAATGTGACCTTTGCCAGTCGTTATGTGATGTCACTCTCTTTCTGTTTTGTGTCTTGAATTATAAGGAGAGTCATGAGTTGAGCAGTTGAAGCATCCAATGTACCTCTAGGCCAGAACTGAGGTTTTTATGATCTTTTTTTATGTTTTGTTGCAAAAGAATGCCAGAAAACGAGAAGGTTCATTTGTGTTGGAGGCGGTACAACATGGCACGCTGCTGCGCTTTATTATACGTTATGTGTTTGTTCTCTGAAGATTTCGCTGGTTCCCCAGGAACTCTTTGGGTTTTACTGTTTGCAGTATGAAAGATGTCAGTCAGGTTTTACTTGAAAGTAATACGCAAGGCCGCTCAGGTGGCGCGGCGGTAAAAACCTACGCTGGAACCAGAGCTAGGATCCTCAATACATCGTATCGAATCTCAGCTCTGCCTGCCGTCTAAGGCTGAGCGGCCACATGAACAACGATCGGCCTGTTGTTCAGATATGGGCGGGACTAAGCCGGATGGGGTCTCTCTCTCATGATTGGTGCAGTTACGACTTACTCCGCTGGCTGATTGATGGCGCCTGCACAGAGATGAGAAAAGAGTGCTCTCAGGGTGTGTGTCTCTGTACGCAACGCTGAGCTGCACTGCACTCGTCGAAAGTGTAGGTGATGAGATGCATACGGCATGCTGCCCAGGTGTCGGAGGGCGCGTTTGGTTAGGTTTGTTCTCCTCAATCAGAGCAGATATCGGCATAGGTGGAGAGGTAGCATGACGCAATTGGACACGCAAAAAAGGGAGAAAATGCATAAAGAATATACAGGGGTTGGACAAAATAACTGAAACACCTGGTTTTAGACCACAATAATTTATTAGTATGGTGTAGGGCCTCCTTTTGCGGCCAATACAGCGTCAATTCGTCTTGGAAATGACATATACAAGTCCTGCACAGTGGTCAGAGGGATTTTAAGCCATTCTTCTTGCAGGATAGTGGCCAGGTCACTACGTGATGCTGGTGGAGGAAAACGTTTCCTGACTCGCTTCTCCAAAACACCCCAAAGTGGCTCAATAATATTTAGATCTGGTGACTGTGCAGGCCATGGGAGATGTTCAACTTCACTTTCATGTTCATCAAACCAATCTTTCACCAGTCTTGCTGTGTGTATTGGTGCATTGTCATCCTGATACACGGCACCGCCATTGGATGCACATGGTCCTCCAGAATGGTTCGGTAGTCCTTGGCAGTGACGCGCCCATCTAGCACAAGTATTGGGCCAAGGGAATGCCATAATATGGCAGCCCAAACCATCACTGATCCACCCCCATGCTTCACTCTGGGCATGCAACAGTCTGGGTGGTACGCTTCTTTGGGGCTTCTCCACACCGTAACTCTCCCGGATGTGGGGAAAACAGTAAAGGTGGACTCATCAGAGAACAATACATGTTTCACGTTGTCCACAGCCCAAGATTTGCGCTCCTTGCACCATTGAAACCGACGTTTGGCATTGGCACGAGTGACCAAAGGTTTGGCTATAGCAGCCCGGCCGTGTATATTGACCCTGTGGAGCTCCCGACGGACAGTTCTGGTGGAAACAGGAGAGTTGAGGTGCACATTTAATTCTGCCGTGATTTGGGCAGCCGTGGTTTTATGTTTTTTGGATACAATCCGGGTTAGCACCCGAACATCCCTTTCAGACAGCTTCCTCTTGCGTCCACAGTTAATCCTGTTGGATGTGGTTTGTCCTTCTTGGTGGTATGCTGACATTACCCTGGATACCGTGGCTCTTGATACATCACAAAGACTTGCTGTCTTGGTCACAGATGCGCCAGCAAGACGTGCACCAACAATTTGTCCTCTTTTGAACTCTGGTATGTCACCCATAATGTTGTGTGCATTGCAATATTTTGAGCAAAACTGTGCTCTTACCCTGCTAATTGAACCTTCACACTCTGCTCTTACTGGTGCAATGTGCAATTAATGAAGATTGGCCACCAGACTGATCCAATTTAGCCATGAAACCTCCCACACTAAAATGACAGGTGTTTCAGTTATTTTGTCCAACCCCTGTATATACATAAAGAAAGTAATAAGCAAGTCGGTATGTAGGGAATTTGTGCTTCCAGAGGATATGGGCAAAGTGGGTGTTTGCAGTACCTACAACTTACTGCTAACTATTCAGGAATCTCTGTGAATCTGAGCAATTAATGTCCCATCTTTTTATGATCATCAAATGGGTATTTTGTACTGATTTGGCTGTGAAATGTTTTTTTGTTTTACCTCACACTCCACATTTGCTGGCTGTAAATTTCACATGCCATTGTTTTCCCCTTCGTGGTCGCTGTTGGTCGATGTTCCTGCCAGATGTTCTCATTTGCATCGTTCGCCTTTTGGATCCTGCACAGCTCTCATTTGAATCGGCTTAAAAGTGGACATCATGTGATCCATAAAACATCGATAGCTTAGAATCGGAAAGGTGCTAACCCTAGACTCCTTGCAGTTTAGCCACGTCTTTCTCAGGGTTTAAATTTCTGTTCATAGATATGATTCCTCTTACTAAACTGGCACAGACAATCCACACGGGCAACGATTCTTTTAACACACTAATGCTTTACTGAATAACCAGCTATTGTAAGCGTAAACAGAAACCTAAGCCTGGTTTATACCATCTCGGAAGTGTTTTTGACAACTAACTAGGGCAAACTAAGAAAAGCACGATGCAGGGATTCCACTGGTAAGCACAGTGATACCGAAGCTTGTTCTGTAGAGCTTCTGCCAAATGAACAGTTGAATATGCATGTTGTCCTCAACGGGTATGCATATCTGGTGCTTTTATGAAGAAGCATTTGAGATGTGTCCTTTATGCAGCAGATAACAAACCAGCGTTTAACACCAGTGTCCATATTAATGTTGGCTAAGATACAAAATTGTCACACTGTATGAGTCTTTTTTTCCCTGATATACCATAGTCCCCTGTGCAGGTGCTTCAATCAGTTGTAGCATAGTGGTTAAGGTACAGGACTAGTAAAGGTCGCTGGTTTAAGCCACTGTTGACACATGCTCCCTCAGACTCATACACAGTCTATCGACCCCTTCTTATTCGCCCATATTACAGGCCAGTCTCGTGCATGGAGAGTTACTCACCAATCTCAACGTTCCTCCAGTTCAGTACAGGCGCATTGGTATACTAACCAGGGTTCTTACACGGTTAACTCTTAACTCTTTCTAGTCCATTTTTTTCTCACCCTGTGGACTAGTGGCCAAATCAGACTAGTGGTCTGCTGCAGGCATTGCCAATTGTGCCTGACAGGTAGCCACCTGGGTGAACTCTGATGAGAATAAAAATACCTTGATGATATAGAACCGTAACCCCATTTTTATAAACGTGTCTCTTTTAAAAAACAGTAAGCTAATAAGCTATGCCCCACTATATGGCACTGAGTCACAGGGGTGAGTCAAAATTATGTTAACACTAATGGATCTGGGGGGGCGGTTTTCTCCCACAGTCCAAAAACATGCAGTCATGGTTAATTGGAGACACTGATGTACTCTATAGGTGAATGGGTGTGTGTGTATGTGTATGTGTGTCTGCCTTGCGATGGACTGGCGCCCCGTCCAGGGTGTTACTGTGTGCCTTGCGCCCATTGAAAAGCTGGGATAGGCTCCAGCACCCCACCCCCCCGCGACCCTGATTGAAAAAGCAGTTAAGAATGTGTGTGAGCAGTGGATCTATTCCCCGTGAAGGCCCCCCCCATTCAAGTGTTAACATTTTTGACTCACCCTGTATAGTTATAGGCTACGTTCTATGTTGTAATATTATAAGAGGTTTTTAATTTGGCCTATGATTCGGACACAGCGACAACTGTTCATACAGCTTTACTGGCTTGCTAGATTTTGGATCCCTGTTTTGTAAAGTGACTCTCAAACTGCCTCATTTCACCTATGACAAGGGCTCATCTGTCCAGTTGATTCTTTAGGCTTAAGAAAGCATAAGCCAGACTTTTAAAGGTCCTGTTTTAAATAGGGGATCAAGACCAGTCAATACATTTTAATAAAACATGAGTGTTTCTTGATTATATTGAACCCTGTTGTCATACCAGACGTATTTACCTCACATTGTACGACGATAGGAAAAGAATTCAATGCTTCACTTTTTACAGATGTGATTATCCTGTATTCTATCAATATAGACTGACTGTTTTTTTATGTTTGTTTGATATGTTTGCTTAACAATCCAGTGGTTGCGCAACGTATCGTCACCATATGTTGCCAGATATTACAAAAAAATGACATTTGTAATTATATAAGAATTTTAGTTCTAGTTAATCTGAGCACCAGATTAAACCTAGGCTGAAGCGTGACCCAGGCTTGATGTTCTCTCAGTTTTGTTCTCATTTTGTGTCGCCCTTTATAGAGCCGAAATGTTAAAATTTTACAAATGATTTGAGTTTTTTCATTGTAAGGATTAGATAGAATAACGGTGTGATTTGTCCTTTTGTGACGTGTGGCTTTGCGGACTGTTGGCTGTACGGTTCGCAGCACGAACATTAAAATATGTGTAAAAGGATTAAATCATAAATTCTGTACATAAAGTAAGAGGTTTGTATTAGTTTCTTTTTTTAAAAATGTCAATAAAATTGATATTTACTGAGCTTTGTTGCAGTGTGTTTTTTTTTTTTTTTTATATACAAATCTGTTTCTCTCAACTTCCCCCAATTTTGTCCCAAATCTAGTCGTATCCAGTTACCCTAATTGCATTACACTTCCCCTCTACTGATACCACCCTCCACAGCTGACTGAGGAGTGTCACAACTGACAAGTGTGCAGCACTGACTGCATCTTATCACCTGCATAAGGCACGTTCATATGCGGATTAGCTTTGTGTACGGAGAGCCACACCCTGATCAACGCATTATTCCTCGACTCTGCTGTTGTGGGAATTCAAAATAACCCTTAAAGACTGACACAGACAACCAGGATAATGATAAAAGCAAATAATCAATCTCAATGCAAATGCTCACACAGCATTACAGAAGAGAAAGGCAATATCGTCTGCCCTATTGCAGTATTTATACCCCGCTTTACTGCCCCTTCAGACTAACTCTTCTTAGCGAACATGGCATATTTCCATAAGAATGCATAAGTATCAAAACTGTGTGGGGGTGCCCATGCCAAGGTCAACATGTCTCTAGACCTCAGGAACCTTCCAAATGTCTCTTCTACCGCTGCTAATTGAACTAAGAAAGCAGAAACTTATGAGTTTAATGCAAATAACTAATAAAATATAAAATTTCCATTCACATTGCGCAGGCGCCATCAATCAGAGCATTTACATTTTAGGCATTTAGCAGACGCTTTTATCCAAAGTGACACAGTACTGTTACAGTATACAGTCTGAGCAATTGAGGGTTAAGGGCCTTGCTCAAGGGCCCAACAGCAGCAACCTGCCAGTGGTGGGGCTTGAACCAGCATCCTTGAACCAGATTACTAGTGGGGTACCCTATCCCCTAGGCTACAGCTTGCCTCAGAGCAGAGGTCGGAGTTGAATCAGTTATGAGGAACAGCAGCCAATCATTGTTACTGTACGCCAGGGGTGTCAAACTCAATCCGGCTAGCCACGTCATTTTATGTGGACCGCGAGTGCTTAAAAGACGTATGATTGTCGTGATGGGTCGAGTCGTTACAGAAACGTACTTATAATTTAATGGGACACTCGCGCCTTTATGCGGCAATCGTTGACATCGTAGACATCGTAGTCATCGTAGTCAACTTTGCCCATCGCTAAGAAGCCATGTCACTTTTACGTTTTAGCAGCAAAAGAACGCGGGTAACATAGTCAGTAGCATAAACAATAATAAATAGATGTTAATTCTCTTGCAATCTAATACAGAAGCAATGTGTGTAAGTAGTAGACATTTATATTCTCAGTTGTTTGTAAACTTTTAGCAAGTATGTTACAGCGTTTCACTTACAAATTTACCGTAATTCCATACTTAAATACGGTTGTTACCGTTACTGTAGCAATTAGTATTTTTACACAAAATGCTAACTCGTTAGCACTATTTTACATTTGGTTAAATTTCAGATTGTACTAGATGTAACACTTTACTACAGCTCTTGTGTTATGAGGCCGTGTCTGTGGTAAAGGAGGATAATATAAATGTAGATATACATTATAAATATACAGTGTAAATTTGGCATTTTGTCAACAAACAGAATTTAGCCTCCAAGAAAAACAACAAATTGTCCAAGACTTAAAAGGCAGGCTGCAATCACAGCAGGATACGTTACAAACAGCCCTTTGAGGGCCACCATAATGCAGATGTGGCCCTCTTTAAAAATGAGTTTGACACCCCTGCTTTAGGCGCCCAGCCGGATGGCGGAGCTCAGTTTCGAAACGATGTGTTCGAAATCCCAGCTCTGGTGTGCTAACGTGTTTTACCGCTGCGCCACCTGAGCGCCTACTTCTCAGATTTTGATAATACAGTACTTTGATTAATAGTTCTTGTAATGATTGGGGGCAGTTTGTGACTCTGTAGTGAGTGTTGCAACCGAGGACTTATTGTTCATCATATTGTTACATCATAAGCACATCCTTCTGGCATTCCCGCCCCCTGCCACTTCCAACTTGAAGTGTTACTCATAAACATTTGCACCTCACAATCAATTCTTCAGCCTGGCCAAGGGGAACACACGGCACCGGGATGCATTATGTGAAGAAGGCGATCCGGTGGAGGCAGTGTGATGCTTTGGGCAATGTGCTGATGGAAAACCTTGGGTGCTGCCATCCATGTGGATGTTACTTTGACACGTACCACCTACCTAAGCATTGTTGCAGACCATGTACTCCCTTTCATGGAAACCGTATTCCCTGATGGCTGTGGCCTCTTTCAGCAGGATAATGCACCCTGCTCCAAAGCAAAAATGGTTCAGGATTGGTTTGAGGAGCACAACGACGAGGTTGAGGTGTTGACTTGGCCTTCAAATCGAGCATCTGTGGGATGTGCTGGACAAACAAGTCTGATCCATGGAGGCCCCACCTCACAACTTACAGGAGTTAAAGAATCTGCTGCTGACATCTTGGTGCCAGATACCACAGCACACCTTCAGGGGTCTAGTGGAGTCCATGCCTCGATGGGTCAGGGCTGTTTTGGCAGCAAAGGGGGACCAACACAATATTAGAAAAGTGGTCATAATGTTATGCCTGATCGATGTACATAATAGTAATAATAATAATAATAATAGAAATTGCTGTGAGTGTGTGTGTCTGGCCTGTGATGGACTGGCAACCTAACCTGTCCGGGGTGTTTCCCGCCTTTCGGGCAATGAATCAGACCCATCCCGACCCTGACTAGGATGAAGTGGTGGGAAAGCAGACAAGGTTTGGGATATCAATCAGAAGATTGTGGGTTCGACTCCAGGTTCTGCCATGCAGCCACTGTTGGGCACACTGTTGGGTCATAATGTTATGCCTGATTGGTGTATATATGACAATATGACTATTAAGGGCATTCTCAATTGTGACAACAGTTGCAAGCTTCATAAAGACATGCTGTGGTTTGAAGGATCTCCGGTGACCTGCAGTGACCTTGCATTTGATTTTGAAATTGGATGTCCAGCAAGCACACAGCCAAGTGTCTAAATAGTTTTGGCAATACATAATAAATCCTCATTTCTAGAGGAGCTAAATTTTCCACCTGTGTAAATGTGTCAAACTCCTCCTGACTAATGGAAGATTTTTGAACTTGAACTCAGACTGCCTCATAGACGAGGAACCTGAAAGTTTGGTTCCAAAGAAGCCAAAGAAGGCGTGTCCAAAAAAAAACACACCTGCCACCGCATGATTTGCATAAAGACTACACAGACGAGTTTCAAGCACCAGCAGGAAGTCTTGCAACATGAGTGACAGATATACATCAAAGTATTATACAGTATAATTACTTCACAAAGGTGCTTCACATAAACAAATACAAGGAAGAGAACAAAGCAGCTTCCAAAGTTCACGAGCATGAAACTTCCTCTTCTATACTGCAGGAGCCTTGAAATGTACAAAAGTATTTGGACATCTGATTATGACCTTGTTGGACATCCCATTGGACATTCAAATGGTATTCAAATAGAGTGACCTGTATGCAATCCTTTCTTCTCTTAAAGTCTGAGGGAATTTGTGCACATTCCGTCAACGCATTTGTCCTAATGGTCAAGGCACTAATGGTCAAGGAAGCCTTAACTGATGTTCCAGTTCATTCCAAAGCTATTGGGGCTGAGGGTCAGAGCTCTGTGCAGATAACTGAAGTATGTTTATAGAGCTCAGTCATGCTAGAATTCCAAAATTAAAAAGGGTGTCCCAATACTTTTGTCCATGTAGTGTTAAGACTAGAACAGCCTCTAGTCTTCGTAAGGTCAGGCACATATACAGCAGGAGCCTCCAAATGTACAAAAGTATTTGGACACCTGATCATGAGCTCGTTGGACGTCCCATTTCAGAACCAAATGGTATTCAGATAGAGTGACCTGTATGCAATCTTTTCTTCTCTTAAAGTCTGTGGGAATTTGTGCACATTCAGTCAGAGCATTTGGATGGCTCAAGGAAGTCTTAATTGATGTTCCAGTTCATTCCAAAGCTGTTCAGTGGGTGGGGCTGAGGTCGGAACTCTATGCAAGCTGCTGGAATTTCATTATACTGTAGAGCTCAGTCATGCTAGAATAGGAAATGTCCTTCCCCAAGCTAATGCTGTCCATTTATATACAACCCCAAATCAGAAAACGTTGGGACAGTACGGATGAGAATTTAAAAAAACACAGTGTTCCTTACATTTACTTTGACTTTTATTTGATTGCAGACAGTTTAAACCCAAGATATTTCACGTTTTATCTGCTCAACTTCATTTCATTTATTAATAAACCTCCATTCCTGCATTTCAGGCCTGCAACACATTCCAGAAAAAGTTAGAACGGGGGCAATTTAGGGCTAGTAGATGGTGATGTCAACAGATTGTAATCATGGTTTGGTACAAAAGCAGCATCCAGCAAGGGATTACTTTGGCAAACCTTTGTCAAGCACTACAATACAGAGTTACATGCACAAATGCCGATTAAAACTTTACTGTGCAAAAAAGAAGCCGTATGTTAACCATGTCCAGAAGCGGCGTCGACTTCTCTGGGCTCGGAGGCATCTAGGATGGACCATCACACAGTGGAAATGTGTCCAAAAGCCAGGGTCTGTCATGGTATGGGGCTGTGTCAGTGCCCTTGGCAAAGGTCATTTACACTTCTGTGATGGCAGCATTAATGCGGAAAAATACATTGAGATCTTAGAGCAACATATGCTGCCTTTAAGACGTCATCTCTTCCAGGGTCGTCCATGCATTTTTCAGCAAGACAATGCAAAACCACATGCTGCACACATTACAAAGGCATGACTGTGGAAGAAGAGGGTACAGGTACTGGACTGGCCTGCCTGCAGTCCTGACCTGTCCCTAATAGAGAATGTGTGGAGAATTTTGAAATGAAAAATGGGACAACTACGACCCCGTACTGTTGCACATCTTAAGACGTGTTTGCAGGAAGAATGGGACTAAAACACTAAATATCTCAGATTTATCCTGTCTGCAATTAAATAAAAGTCAAAGTAAATGTAAGAAACTCTGTGTTTTTTTTTTATTATTTGCGTCTTTCATGCTGTCCCAACTTTTTCTGATTTGGGGTTGTAATTGACTTATTATTCCTGTTGGCAATTGCTGTGACTGAAACACATCAGACGAATCAGCATTAACCAAAATTTTCACCAAAATTAAAAAGGGTGTTCCAATACTTTTGTATATAGTTAGGCCTATAACAATTTAACAATTTGAGAAGGCCAGGCTCACAGTTGATGTTCCAGTTCATCCCTAACGTGTTTGATTGAGTTGAATTCAGGGCTGCGAGTTACTGGACTTTCTTCACACCAAAGTGTTTATAGACCTTGTCACAGAAAAAGCAATCATGGCAGAGAAACATCAGAACTCAGTAGTTAGAAGGAGTGTCCACATACTTCTGACCCTAAATTTATCATGTCTGCGTCAAGGCTTTACTGATTAATTACACATAAAACTTTGTGAAGAACACGATGAATCATACGCTTGAGCAAAAGTGCCTGACAGAACACAGGTCTCGACTAGCTACGCTCCCAAGCACCCTTTACATCAACACTCATTACTGCTTTCAAACACAAACAGGGCAGACTTTAATGCTCAATGGCTGGTGTCTGCAGCTATCATTGATGCAGATAAAATACATGATCCATTGTGCGAGGAAAAAATAAAATTAGGCAATAAAATGTTACAATGTACAGTTCAAAAGAGTGGTCAAAAAGTTGGGACAGTATGAAAATTGCAAATTAAATAAAGATGCAGTGTTCCTTACATTTACTTTGACCTTTATTTGATTGCAGACAGGATGAACCTGAGATATTTCATGTTTTATCTGCTCAACTTCATTTCATTTGTTAATATACCTTCATTCCTGCATTTCAGGCCTGCAACACATTCCAAAAAAGTTGGGAGAGGGGAAATTTAAAGCTAGTAAGGAGGTGAAAAAGCTAAATAATGATGTGATTCCAAACACGTGATTGTAATCATGGTTTGGTACAAAAGCAGCATCCAGGAAAGGCTGAGTCTCTGATGAGCAAAGATGATCAGAGGATCTCCAGTTTGTCAACAAATGTGTGAGAAAATTATTGAAATGTTTAAAAATCAGAAAGGATTTGCATATTTCTCCCTCTACAGTGCATAATATCATTAAACGATTCAAGGAATTTTAGTGCGTAAAGGCCAAGGGCGCAAGCTTAAGCTGAACGGCCGTGATCTTCGATTCCTCAGACGGCACTGCATCAAGAACCTCCACTCAACAATAGCTGATATAACCACATGGGTGAGGGATTACTTTGGCAAACCTTTGTCAAGCACAACAATACAGAGTTACATGCACAAATGCCACTTAAAACTTTACTGTGCAAAAAAGAATTTATGTTAACCATGTCCAGAAGCGGCGTCAATTTCTCTGGGCTCGGAGGTATCTAGGATGGACCATCAAACAGTGGAAACGTGTAATGTGGTTAGATGAATCAGCATTCCAGGTCTTTTTTTTTTTAATGGATGCCGTGTGCTCCGGACCAAAGACGAAAAGGACCATCCAGACTGTTATCAGCAACAAGTCCAAAAGCCAGGGTCTGTCATGCTATGGGGCTGTGTCAGCGTCCTTGGCAAAGGTCATTTACACTTCTTGATGCCAGTATGAATGCAGAAAAGTACATTGAGATCTTAGAGCAACATATGCTGCCTTCAAGACGTCATCTTTTCCAGGGACGTCCATGCATTTTTCAACAAGACGATGCAAAACCACATGCTGCACACATTACAAAGGCATGGCTTCGGAAGAAGAGGGTACATTTACTCAAAGTAAATGTAAGAAACTTTGTGGGTTTTTTTATTATTTGCATTTTCTATGCTGTCCCAACTTTTTCTGATTTGGGGTTGTAAATAAATAAATAATAAGGTAATGTCAACAGGTGATTGTAGTAATCATGGTTTGGTACAAAAGCAGCATCCACAAAAGGCTGAGTCATTGAGGAGCAAGAATGGGCAGAGGATCTCCAGATCCTCAAATGTGTGAGACAATTATGGAAATGTTTAAATATTAGAAGGGATTTGCATATTTCTCCCTCTACAGTGCATAATATGATTGAACAATTCAAAGAATTTGAAGACATTTCAATACGAGATCTCCATTCTCTTAGATGGAACTGCATCAAGAACCGCCATTTATCAGTAGCTGATATAACCACATGGGTGAGGGATTACTTTGGCAAACCTTGGTCAAGCACTACAATACAGAGTTACATTCAGTCAGTTCAGGTGCTCATGAAGGCACCTTTCTAGGGGCAGGCAGATTAAGGTAATTCTGGTGCACTAAACACATGGTCCATATGGTAACAAAAATACCTTGGCTGTCCTCTTGATCATCTCAGTATTAGCAACAGTCCTGCATGCTGCAGGATTTAAAAAGACTTAGACCCTGTGGCCATATGGAGTCGTCAGCTGGGTTTCTAGGCCACAAGTAGTGCTTACCGTGCATGCTTGGTGTGAGTGATTGGTTAGTAATGCTTATTAAGCATCTCTCTGTCTACATCTCCCTATCATGTCTACATGACATGAATTTTGCATAGCCTTCCGCATCTAAGGAGGGTATATCCGATCAGCCATAACATTAAAACCACCCATGTTGTGCTGGTATGAGTGGATAAGACACCTCACTGTCACTGCTGGACTGAGAATAGTTCACCAATAAAAAAAAAATCCAGCCAACAGCGCCCTGTGGGCAGTGTCCTGTGACCACTGATGAAGATCTCAAAGATGACCAACTCAAACAGCAGCAATAGATGAGCGATCGTCTCTGACATTACATCTACAAGGTGAACCAACTAGGTAGGAGTGTCTAATAGAGTGGACAGTGAGTGAACACGGTATTTAAAAACTCCAGCAGCACTGCTGTGTCTGATCCACTCATACCAGCACAACACACACCAACACACCACCACCATGTCAGTGTCACTGCAGTGCTGAGAATGATCCACCACCTAAATAATACCTGCTCTGTGGTGGTGCTGTGGGGGTCCTGACCATTGAAGAACATGGTGAAAGCAGGCTAAAAAAGTATGCAGAGAAACAGATGGACTACAGTCAGTAATTGTAGAACTACAAAGTGCTTCTATATGGTAAGTGGAGCTGATAAAATGGACAGTGAGTGTAGAAACAAGGAGGTGGTTTTAATGTTATGGCTGATCGGTGTATATGCCTGACACCAGTCCACCGACCCCTTCTTATTCACCCATACTTCGGCGGAAGCCAGTCTTGCACATGGAGAGTCACATGCTTATCTCCATGTTCTTCCACCTTCATACAGACGCCTAAACAGGGCCCTTACACTATATTGAAGACCCCATCCCCTATTTTAGTCTGGTCTTTTCCTACCAAGCAGACAAGTGGCCAATTTTGTCTGCTGCAGGCACTTTTAATTGTGCCTGCTAGAGGGTGCCCAGCTGACCAACAGCAGAGCTGAGACTCAAACCCACAGTGGTGCCACCTGGGCGCCTAACTGTCACCTTCTCAATAAGTCAGTTGACTACCACGGTCAGACTACCAAGGTTCAAACTGCCTTATAAGTAGCATGGTAAGAATAACTTCCTTTTCAGGAGCTTTGTTTATTCAAGTTATATGGCTGAGCAGATGTACACAAGCCTAAGATCAAAATGCACACTGCCCAGCATTAAAAGACTGATTTTCATTGGACTTTGGAGCATTTCTCTGGATCTTTAATTACAGGTCCTTCTCAAAAAATTAGCATATTGTGATAAAGTTCATTATTTTCCATAATGTAATGATAAAAATTAAACTTTCATATATTTTAGATTCATTGCACACCAACTGAAATATTTCAGGTCTTTTATTGTTTTAATACTGATGATTTTGGCATACAGCTCATGAAAACCCTCAAATCTCAAAAAATTAGCATATCATGAAAAGGTTCTCTAAACGAGCTATTAACCTAATCATCTGAATCAACGAATTAACTCTAAACACCTGCAAAAGATTCCTGAGGCTTTTAAAAACTCCCAGCCTGGTTCATTACTCAAAACTGCAATCATGGGTAAGACTGCCGACCTGACTGCTGTCCAGAAGGCCATCATTGACACCCTCAAGCAAGAGGGTAAGACACAGAAAGAAATTTCTGAACGAATAGGCTGTTCCCAGAGTGCTGTATCAAGGCACCTCAGTGGGAAGTCTGTGGGAAGGAAAAAGTGTGGCAGAAAACGAGAAGAGGTGCACAACGAGAAGAGGTGACTGGACCCTGAGGAAGATTGTGGAGAAGGGCCGATTCCAGACCTTGGGGGACCTGCGGAAGCAGTGGACTGAGTCTGGAGTAGAAACATCCAGAGCCACCGTGCACAGGCGTGTGCAGGAAATGGGCTACAGGTGCCGCATTCCCCAGGTCAAGCCACTTTTGAACCAGAAACAGCAGCACTGGACTGTTGCTCAGTGGTCCAAAGTACTGTTTTCGGATGAAAGCAAATTTTGCATGTCATTCGGAAATCAAGGTGCCAGAGTCTGGAGGAAGACTGGGGAGAAGGAAATGCCAAAATGCCTGAAGTCCAGTGTCAAGTACCCACAGTCAGTGATGGTCTGGGGTGCCATGTCAGCTGCTGGTGTTGGTCCACTGTGTTTTATCAAGGGCAGGGTCAATGCAGCTAGCTATCAGGAGATTTTGGAGCACTTCATGCTTCCATCTGCTGAAAAGCTTTATGGAGATGAAGATTTCATTTTTCAGCACGACCTGGCACCTGCTCACAGTGCCAAAACCACTGGTGAATGGTTTACTGACCATGGTATTACTGTGCTCAATTGGCCTGCCAACTCTCCTGACCTGAACCCCATAGAGAATCTGTGGGATATTGTGAAGAGAAAGTTGAGAGACACAAGACCCAACACTCTGGATGAGCTTAAGGCCGCTATCGAAGCATCCTGGGCCTCCATAACACCTCAGCAGTGCCACAGGCTGATTGCCTCCATGCCACGCCGCATTGAAGCAGTCATTTCTGCAAAAGGATTCCTGACCAAGTATTGAGTGCATAACTGAACATAATTATTTGAAGGTTGACTTTTTTTGTATTAAAAACACTTTTCTTTTATTGGTCGGATGAAATATGCTAATTTTTTGAGATAGGAATTTTGGGTTTTCATGAGCTGTATGCCAAAATCATCAGTATTAAAACAATAAAAGACCTGAAATATTTCAGTTGGTGTGCAATGAATCTAAAATATATGAAAGTTTAATTTTTATCATTACATTATGGAAAATAATGAACTTTATCACAATATGCTAATTTTTTGAGAAGGACCTGTATGTTTAATGGCTTGGCAGTGTATTAATTCAGTCTTTTTTTTTACTATCGCTTTAACCCATTAAGGGTCGCGGTGGGTCCGATTTACTGGGCATAGGGCAGGAAACACCCCGGACAGGTCGGCAATCCATCACAGGGCAAACATACTCACAGACACTCATACCTAGGGGGAAGTTTAGTATCTCCAATTAACCTGACTGCCTGGAAGAGAAACCCTCACAGATACAGGGAGAGCATGCAAACTTCACACACATCTGGGAATCAAACCAAGGACCTTCTTGTTGTGAGGTGACAGTGCTACCCATCAACTTTTGGCAACAGTTTTTGTTTTGCTTCAGCATGGCAATGCATATGTGCACACACGTCCAAAGAATTTACTGTTTGCACAGTTTGGTGATAAAGACCTACACAGAACCATGACCTCAACCTTACCCATATCAAGTGTAATGCCATTAATTACCTTAAGTGACAAGATAAATTTCAGGCACATTGTGTTCCTTTGTACAGGTGATCACATTTGTTATTCAGCCATACAGACTTATTTAACTATTGCACTTATAAGCTGCCTTTAGTCAATCTTACCCTACCCCTCCTTCTAACCTCATTAAAACATGTTCTGACATTGTACGTCACGTGAGAAACCCATCAGAGTTGTCAATACCTCACTACTGACCGCAGGCAATGACATGTCGCCTCCCATTTCTTGTACAACCCCAAATCAGAAAAGGTTGGGACAGTATGTAAAATGCAAATAATATGAAAATGCAGTGTTCCTTACATTTACTTTGACTTTTATTTGATTTGCAGACAGGATGAACCTGAGATATTTCATGTTTTATCTGCTCAACGTCATTTCATTTGTTAATAAACATCCATTCCTGCATTTCAGGCCTGCAACACATTCCAAAAAAAGTTGGGACAGTGGCAAATTAGGGCTAGTTATGAGGTGAAAAAACGAAATAAAGATGTGATTCCAAACAGGTGATTGTAATCATAGTTTAGTACAAAAGCCATGAAAACCTGAGTCTTTGATGAGCAAAGATGATCAGAGGATCTCCAGTTTATCAACAAATGTGTGAGAAAATTATTGAAATGTTTAAAAACAATGAACCTCACAGAAAGATTGGAAGTGATTTGCATATTTCTTCCTCTACAGTGCATAATATTATTAAACCATTTAAGGAATCGGGAGGAATTTTAGACGGCATCCCTCAGACGGAACTGCATCAAGAACCGCCACTCAACAATAGCTGATATAACCACGTGGGTGAGGGATTACTTTAGCAAACCTTTGTCAAAGCACTACAATACAGATTTACATGCACAAATGCCACTTAAACTTTTACTGTGCAAAAATGAAGCCTTATGTTATCCATGTCCAGAAGCGGCGTCGACTTCTCTGGGCTCGGAGGCATCTAGGATGGACCATCACACAGTGAAAACGTGTATTGTGGTCAGATGTATCAGCATTCCAGGCCTGTTTTTGGAAAAAATGGACGCCGTGTGCTCCGGACCAAAGACGAAAATGACCATCCAGACTGTTATCAGCAACAAGTCTAAAAGCCAGGGTCTGTCATGGTATGGGTCTGTGTCAGTGCCCTTGGCAAAGGTCATTTACACTTCTGTAATGGCAGCATTAATGCAGAAAAGTACATTGAGATCTTAGAGCAACATACGCTGCCTTCAAGACATCCATGCATTTTTCAACAAGACAATGCAAAACCACATGCTGCACACATTACACTACTGTTGTACTGTTGCACATCTTAAGACGTGTTTACAGGAAGAATGAGACAAAATAAAAGCTGTAACACTAAATCACTTGGTATCGTCTGTGCCAAAACAACTTTTAAGTGTGGTGAAAAGGAATGTAAACATTACAAAGTGGTCTTGCTCAGGAGGCCCAACAGTGGCAACTTGGCAATGGTGTTGCTTAAACCAGCAACATCCTTATCAGTAGTCCAGTAACTTAATCACTAAGCTACCGAGTTTAAGCAATGACCAGTGATCCGGTCAACCTACATTTGAAAGCACTATGTGTGTCGTGACAGATTACAGTAATTACACTAATAGCATTTTAGTCAAGGTACACTACTCTCCTTATTACTGAGTTCAGGTATTTTAGCCTCACCCATTGCTAACAAGTGTACAAAGTAAATGCCAATAAATAACTTAGATGCTTCCAACTCACAAATCATTTTCCAAGAAGATGTGGTTTGACAAGTTTGAGAGTGAGTGTGTGTGTGTGTGTGTGTGTGTGTGTGTTTGGGGGAAGGGGGTGTTTAGAGCCAATAGATCATGTAGATCTGTCATATTGATTTATTTTAAACTGCCTATAGCCTACATTAAGTCTTTGAGAATGGACACATATTTGATTTGCCTACCTTAAAAGTGCAAAGGTAAATGGACAGTGCCTACGAACGACTCAGATTTGGTTGTTGATGCAGATCCAGCTGAAGTGAACCCAAATGAAGAAGCTCCCACCAGCAGTTCAAAAGAAAATAAACCAAACCAAAATAAGAAAATACCAAGATAATATACATTTAGAATGCCTTTATTTGTGATATATACATATACAGACGTACAGTACAATGAAATTCTTTCTTCGTGTATCCTAGCTTGTTTAAAAGCTGTGGTCAGAGCGCAGGGTCAGCCATCATACAGTGCCCTGTAGCAGAGAGGGTTAAGGGCCTAGCTCAAAGGCCCAACAGTGGCATGGCAGAGCTGGGATTTGGACTCTCAACCCAAAGCTCTACTCACTAGGCTAACACTGACACAATTCATGGATTCATTAAATTTCCCATGAAATTGGGGGGTGGGTTGTGTTCAGGGCCAACTATAACCATTAACGCTTATGGTTTTGGTATGCAACGACCATGGAGCTAATAGTCAGGTGTGCATACACCTTTGGCCTCATAATGTATATGCTTTACGTTCTTCAATGATCAGAACCCCCACAGGACCACTACAGAGCAGGTATTATTTGGGTGGTGGATCATTCCCAGCACTGCAGTGGCACTGACATGGTGATGGTGTGTTAGTGTGTGTTGCTGTGTTAGTGTGTTTTTAATACTGGAGTAGCTTTGAGGCGAACCCTTGAGTGGCCTAGACAAATCCCATCAAAACATCTACGGAGATGTTAAGAAGTGGCTTAAGGATAGGAAGGTGAATATCCTTTAGCTGCCAAGACAGAGTTCTGATGTAAATGACCTATAATCTGTGGATGGATTTCCAGTCACCTTAAAATTTGACTGAATTCAAATCTGTAAGGAAGAATGGGAAAGTTTTTGTTTTGCTTTTTACTTGAATGTTGTAAGTCAATTTTCTATAGCCAATGTACCACAAGACTCCTTCAGATAACTTGTGGAGTCCACCTCTTGGCAGCTCAGGGCTATTTTGACAGCATTTCAGGTGGGTGGTCCTGTTCTGGCTTTCTGAAGTATCATTTAATTATCTCTAGGCCACCCAAGGAGGATGGATCCCTGTATCTACTTCCTCTCAAGGTTCAATAGATTCCATGAAGCTGCTTTAAGAAAATGTCCATTACAAAAGCGCTTTAGTTAATTAGACTTGACCTGATTTGACTTATGAAATGAAACGCACACTTAAGACGTCACAAGGCTGTTCTTTATTAAGCACATAACATCATTGTGGTTGACAGCTTGTTTTGACAGGACACGCGTTTGTCACCTCTTTAATCCCTGCTTGATGGATTTCCTCATATCAAGGCAATAAATTGGTGCCATGTTATTAGGACAGTGTTGCTAAACAGTTTCTTCATTCCTTGAGTCTTAGGATGTACTGTCATGTTACGTAAAATAAGAGCACTTTAAGTAATCTCAAAATGTCCTTATCACCTTGTTTGTAACTGGTGAAATATGAACAGTAAGTATTGTTATTGTGAAGCCAGAAGGAGCAACAACAGTGCCATATACATTGATCAGCCATAACATTTAAACCACCTCCTTGTTTCTACACTCACTGTCTATTTTATTAGCTCCACTTACCATATAGAAGCACTTTGTAGTGCTTCATGCTGTTTTTCAATGGTCAGGACCCCCACATGCTGTTTTTCAATGGTCAGGACTGAAGTTTTTTAATACCATGTCCACTCACTGTCCACTCTATTAGACCCTCGTACCTAGTTAATCCACCTTGTAGATGTAAAGTCAGAGATGCTCGCTCATCTATTGCTGCTGTCTGAGTTGGTCATCTTCTAGACGTTCATGAGTGGTCACAGGATGCTGCCCACGGGGAGCTGTTGGCTGGATATTTTAGGTTGGTGGACTATTCTCAGTCCAGCAGTGACAGTGAGGTGTTTAAAAATCCCATTAGCATTGCTGTGTCTGATCCACTCATACCAGCACAACACACACTAACACACCACCACCATGTCAGTGCCACTAAAGTGCTGAGAATGATCCACCACCCAAATAATACCTGCTCTGTGGTGGTCCTGGTAGAGTCCTGACCATTAAAGAACAGCATGAAAAGGGGGCTAACAAAGCATACAGAGAAACAGATGGACTACAGTCAGTAATTGTAGAACTACAAAGTGCTCCTATATGGTAAGTGGAGCTGATGAAATGGACAGTGAGTGTAGAAACAAGGAGGTGGTTTTAATGTTATGGCTGATCAGTGTTTTTATATAGCACCTTTTGTAAAACTGTAGGTCAAGATGTTTTAAAGTATAGAAAAGATTGACAGCAGTCAGAAGAAAAGTCTGGAATAATCTCAACAGATCTCAGAATCTGGTGCATGTATGTCAGCTTGTGCCATCTCTAAACAACTTTAAGTGTAAAACACAAAAAAATAGTTGGATGGACGGTCAGATGTAAGCCAAAAACGGTCACTGTACTCATTCAAGCGATTTTATTTAGCCGCAATGGCCAGAATTATGTGTGAAAGAGATAAGGCATTAAATTTCAACAACACTTTTGCTGCACATGACTACCATTGCATGGACATTAGCCATCTAAAGCATCATATAACCATGATGCCAGGCATCTTGTTAGGTGGGGCTGCATTTTCTAAACCATTTGTCTCACCAGCCCTCACATTCCACATTCCAGTGCAACTCTGAGCTCCAACTGGATCACTGGAAAAAGGCTACACTTCTGGAGACCTGGAAACAAAACAAAGGCCAGCAGAGAAAAGATAAACACTGATGTACTAGAGCCATGGTAGCATTAAATTAAACACAGTTAACAATTATATAATAATAAATTCCATCCTAAGTTGTAGCAGTCTCTTTTTACCTTCATCAGAAGCCAATATGCGTGTTGTGGACAAATTAATAGAAACACAACATGAAAAACAAGCTTCACTTTGAAGTGACTGAATTACAATCACAAACACATATGCACAGGCCGTAGGGTATCAGCATTATTGGCACCCTTGATTGTTTAGTATAAACAGCCAGTATCTTCAGAAATACAGTGCACATCAATTTTCGGGCAGTTTCTCCCATTCTCCTTGGCAGAACCTCTCAAGCTCCGTCAGGTTGGATGGGGAGCCTCGGTGCACAGCCATTGTCAGATCTCTCCAGAGTTGTTCAATCACGTTCAAGTCTTGGCTCTGGCTGGGCCACTCAAACACATTCACAGATTTGTCCCGAAGCCACTCCTTTGTTCTCTTGGCTGTGCTTCAGGTCGTTGTCATGTTGGAAGAAACCTTCACCCCAGTCTGAGGTCCAGAGTGCTGTGGAGCAGGTTTTCTCCAAGGATCTCGGTGTACTTAGCTGCATTCATCTTTTCTTCCATCAGGACTAGTCGCCTCGGTCCAGCTGCTGAAAAACATCCCCACATCATGACACTGCCATCGCCAGGCATCACTGTAGGGATGGCATTAGCCAGGTGATGAGCGGTGCCTGGTTCCCTCCAGATGTGACGCTTGGTATTCAGGCGTATGACTCTTCATAGGTGGCCAGCTCTACGAAGAGTCCTGGTGATTCCAAACTTTTTCTATCTATGGATGATAATAATGATGTGATTCCAAACAGGTGATTGTAATCATGGTTAGGTACAAAAGCAGCATCCAGAAGTCTCTGATGAGCAAAGATGATCAGAGGATCTCCAGTTTGTCAACAAATGCGTGAGAAAATTATTGAAATGTTTAAAAACAATGTACCTCAAAGAAAGATTGGAAGGGATTTGCATATTTCTCCCTCTACAGTGCATAATATCATTAAACAATTCAAGGAATCATGAGGAATTTTAGTGCGTAAAGGCGAAGGATGCCTTTTGGCAAACTCCCGATGGGCTGTCATGTGCCTTTTACTAAGGATTGGCTTCCATCTGGCCACTTTACCACACAGGCCTGATTGGTAGAGAGATGCAGAAATGGTCGTCCTTCCTGAAGGTTCTCCTCTTTCCACAGAGCAATGCTGGAGCTCTGTCAGAGTGACCATCGGTTTCTTCGTCAACTCTCTGACTAAGGCCCTTCTACCCCGATCTCTCAGATTGGCTGGGCGGCCAGCTCTAGGAAGAGTCCTGGTGGTTCCAAACTAATTCCATTTACGGATGATGGAGGCCACTGTGCTCATTGGGACCTTCAATGCTGCAGAATGTTTTCTGTACCCTTCCCCTGATCTGTGCCTCGATACAATCTTGTCTCGGAGCTCTACAGACAATTCCTTGGACTTCATGGCTTGATTTTGTGCTCTGACATGCACTGTCTACTATGGGACCTATATAAACAGGTGTGTGCCTTTCCAAATCATGTCCAATGACATGGACATGGACAGAATTAAAGACACTCTTTCCTAACACTTGGTTGCACAACATTTGGCAACGATGACAGCCTCCAAATATTTTTGCAGCCATATGTGAGCTTTTTGCACTTGTCTGCTAGTAGTTTCTTCCACTGCAGTTCTCACAAGCTCTTGAATGTTTGCAGGGTTCCTTTTCCAAATAGCAGAGGTCAGCTCTCTCCACAGATTTGCAGTTGGATTGAGATTAGGAATCATTGCTGGGCTTTAATTAAAATGCCTATTTTAACTTCTTAAACATTCTTGTGTGTTTTTGGACCCTTTACCCTGCAGTACCACCTCTTTGTTTCTACACTCACTGTCCATTTTATCAGCTCAACTTACCATATAGAAGCACTTTGTAGTTCTACAATTACTGACTGTAGTCCATCTGTTTCTCTGCATGCTTTGTTAGCCCCCTTTCATGCTGTTCTTCAATGGTCAGGACTCTCCCAGGACCTCCACAGAGCAGGTATTATTTAGGTGGTGGATCATTCTCAGCATTGCAGTGACACTTACATGGTGGTGGTGTGTTAGTGTGTGTTGTGCTGGTATGAGCGGATCAGACACATCAGCCCTGCTGGAGTTTTTTAATATATGTCCTCTCACTGTCCACTCTATTAGACACTCCTACCTAGTTGGTCCACCTTGTAGATGTAAAGTCAGAGACGATCGCTCAGCTATTGTTGCTGTTTGAGTTGGTCATCTTGTAGACCTTCATCAGTGGTCACAGGACGCTGCCTATGGGGTGCTGTTGGTGGACTATTCTCACTCCAGCAGGGACAGTGAGGTGTTTAAAAACTTCATCAGCGCTGCTGTGTCTTATTCACTCATACCAGCACAACACACACTAACACACCACCACCATGTCAGTGTCACTGCAGTGCTGAGAATGATCTAACACCCAAATAATACCTGCTCTGTAGTGGTCCTGTGAGAGTCCTGACCATTGAAGAACAGGGTGAAAGGGGGCTAACAAAGCATGCAGAGAAACATATGGACTACAGTCAGTAATTGTAGAACTTTAATGTGCTTCTATATAAAGTGAAGTGGAGCTGATAAAATGGACAGTGAGTGTAGAAACAAGGAGGTGGTTTTAATGTCATGGCTGATCAGTGTATTTTGTTCTAATCAGATCTCGTTTTCACTTTAACATGCTCTAAAAATATATATTAAAAATTCCTGACAGCAAATGAGCACATGTTGGCAAGCCTCATATTGACTCACTGTCAGCGTGTACACAGGTCTATCAAGTTAGTAAAATTTGCATACAAGCATTCATGTATGACTTGGGTGTTAAATACAACCACAACAAGATTTATATTTTCAGGCCATAACAGCCTTAGTACTTATCTGATTAGCTGGATTAGGTGTGCTTAATTTGGCAATATGATAAAGGGATAGCACGATGGCACGGTATTCTACTCAGACCTAGTTTTCACTTTGACATGCATAATTTTCTGATTTCATTGTTTCATTGTAAGATGTTTAAGGCCTCCGATCACAGAAGCAATAAAGCAGCCCCATAACTTTATGGATCCTCCACCATGTTTCAGTGTACAAAGGGTGCACATTTAAATAGGCTTTATTTACAAACATGACACTGGTATGCACTGCCAAAAAGCTCTAGTTTCAGACTTGGCCTCCAAATTCCCCAGATATCAATCCAATCGAGCATCTGTTTAATGTGCTGGACAAACAAGTTGGATCCATGGAGGCCCCACCTCACAACTTACAGGAGTCTAAAGGATCTGCTGTGAACATCTTGGTGCCAGATACCACAGCACACTTTCAGGGCAACATTTAATTCTGTTGTGACTGTTTACTGCAAATGTGTGTGTACCTAATAAAGTGGCAATAAAGTTAATTTAATAAATCCCTGAACTCTTCTCTCTGGGTTGTGTTGACTCCTTTGTTGAGGTCTCTTGTGTTTCGTGCAGCTCTGACACAGCACATGACAAGTTTCAGCCCTCAGCAAAAGCATGAGCACGTGTTTTACTCTAAACATCACAAGGTTGCTTCTGGAGAAATTCCAGATGACAGTATTCTGGAGTACAGTCTTTTTAAGTTGCTGAGCTCTTGTTTTTGGAAGAGGCTTAAAAATAACAACAAAAAACCCAAATGTCACAACATTTGCTCCTTCCCTATTTTAAAAAGCTTTCTCTTTTGTATTTGTTTCCTCTGAAATACTCTGAAGCTGTTGTTGTTCTAAAGAAAGGACCTGATTTTGGCTCCATCGAAAACAAAAATCGTGTATGACCGTATGGTCGGACTACAGTATAAATCTGTAAGAATGATAAGCTGTCTATGACATTCTCGTATTTAATAAGCTTGTATTTTAGACATGGTATGTTGTTGTTGAAC
Organism: Trichomycterus rosablanca; assembly: GCF_030014385.1. Taxonomy (NCBI): domain Eukaryota; kingdom Metazoa; phylum Chordata; class Actinopteri; order Siluriformes; family Trichomycteridae; genus Trichomycterus; species Trichomycterus rosablanca. Next base: position 10,151,141 of record NC_086011.1, read on the forward strand.
CTATCGGTACATAATTTAAACTTTGAGCTTTAATCTTTTATGTGTCAACATAGAGTATTTGCCCCTTACTCGAGTTCTTCTATTTTTGCTAACTCATTTTAATATAAAATTATTACCATGTAAGTAACACAATGTAGCTACATTGGAGCACAAAGAGTTTTTTATATTTATACATATATGTAATATATCTGTAATTACACCATTGCCACGATATATATATTGTGCATGCATACATATATACACACACATACCTATATCTGATTTTCTATAATATACATACAAATAATAATAATCAATATTATTGTTTCTATTATATACATGTAAAAGTATACCTATAATATATACATATAATAAGATCTATCTATCCATCCATCCATCCATCCATCTGTCTGTCATCCATCTCTTTCTGTCTGTCGGTCCATCTATCAATATATCAATCTAATTTTGTCTATCTATCTATCATCTATCTATCTATCTATCTATCTATCTATCTATCTATCTATCTATCTATCTATCTATCTATCTATCTATCTATCTATCTATCTATCTATCCATCCATCCATCCATCCATCCATCCATCCATCCATCCATCCATCCATCCATCCATCCATCCATCCATCCATCCATCCATCCATCCATCCATCCTTTTATCCATCTCACAAATGTGACAGTGTTATGCTAAACGATGTGGCTAATTGCTACATGATAATGCTGTGCAAGGAACTTTTGGACGGTGGTTCTTTTAAAGCCTGTTGATGACATGCATATAGGTTTCAGGTGCTAGGGAACACTAAGAACGCTCAGCCAATGCCGGCACCTGGAAAGGGAACAGCTGGGAACTGTAGTTTGTTACAGACCTCATTTGCTAGGTACTAACAATTGCATGCTGGAAACACCTTACAAGACCTGCCATTTTAGAGGTAGTCTGACCTAGTTTTAAAGCCATCACAATTTGGTTTTTGTCAAAGTGACTCAGATCTTTGCCACTTGCCTATTTTTCTTGACTAGCTGCTTAGCATATTTCTCTACTTGACATGTGCCATTGCAATGAGATCATCAGTGGTATACACTTTACCTGTCAGTGGTTTTATTGTTGTACCTGATGTATGAAGCTTTTAAATAAAAACATGTATTAAATTTCTTTCCCAGCTGGAGCTGGTGTAAATTATTATTATTATTATTTTCTATTTTATTTTCTCCCATTTTCTCAATTTGTCTTCCGCTGCTGAGGATCCCTGATTTTTTGCAGTTGAGGTGGGTATATTGCTGCTCACGCCCTTATCGGAACCTTTTTCACCTATGCACTCTGCACAGGTGCCTCTCTGTCTGCCAATCAGAGTCCTTACATAGCATTTGAAGGCCCCACCCACATAGTCCAGTCACCCCACCCACATAGTCCAGTCATCCTGCCAGTTATGCCCGCTAGATCGGGCCCAGCCGACCGATGGCACTGGTGTGCTAGCAGAATATCCCGCTGTGCCACCTGGGCATCCCCTGGTGTAAATTATGGTATTGTTGAGTGGAACTGTCTTAGCTAGTAGGCCACACAATCTTACTTAGGTTGCAACATTCTGTAGAAGCAGTGTCTGTCAGGTTAAAAGACAAATCTGTGTCTAATAGATGCTGAGAAAATGCCATACTTTCCGTTTTAAGGAAGAGAAACATTAATACTGCAGTAACCAATGATATTCTAGATAATTTTTTTTTTTTTTCTCAGTTTTATTTATTTGCTTTTTCAGACAGTACAAAGGAAATTGTTCAGTTTGCATATTACAGCAATGTAAATTGTGATGTACAATAAAAGAGAAACACTGCAGCTAAGCATAAATATAAGTTACACAATATTTTTTCCTGAGAATTAAACAATTAAACACGAGATAACTAGGTACACACAGGAAGGAAAAAAACCCCAAACCCCCCCCCCCCCCCCCCCCCCCCGTGTGCTCCACGTATCTAAAAAAGGGCTTGCAGGTGTTCCTAAATCTAGAAAGAGAACCTCTAACAGTACTTCGAATTTTCTCCAATTTAACAAAGTGAAAAATCTCCCTAATCCACAAAGAAAACAAGGGTGAGGTAGGCCGCTTCCACCACAACAGAATCAGCCGCCTAGCCAAAAGAGTTGTAAAGGCAACCAAATCAGCCTCACATTTTGTCAACTGTAAAGGGGGAGAAGGAATTCCAAAAAGAGCTGTAAGAGCAATAATTGTTTGATAGAAACTTGTGGTAGAAGTGTTAGGAACAATATTTTTTGTTCTTCAAAATGCAAGGTCTAAGAACTAATAAGACAAGAGAAATTGCAGCTTTTTTTGTGATAGACACTGCTGGTGGACCTGTTCTATGGGGAGATAAATCATGCTTCATAACGTCACAGTCTAAAGGGCAAATTTAGATTTTTAAGATGCCAGAAAAACAATACAGTCGGATGAAATAGTGCCGGCTGTGATGTTTTGTGAATGTAATTATCTGGGCCTGTTTTATGGTTTCATGGTTTAAGCTGGTACTATTAGCTGAATGAATCAGCATAGACTGACGTTCTAGAAAATTGCTTTACTGTTTTGTATCCCTTTACCAAACCAGGAACAGTAATATGAAGCCCCCCGCACCCACTCCCTTTGTTGCTATAACAACCACTATAATCCACTTTTCTTTAAAGGCTTTCCAGAAATTGAAACAGTCTGTAAACTGTCTGTAAAATGCCACTTTCATAACCCCAAAACTAGGTAATGAAAACTTGTGGTCTGATGTAGACCACAAGAAGAAAGGCATGACAGTGGGTAGTCAGGTAAGTGTCTACAGCACAAAATTAAAACCTCAATTGATATAATTGTGATGCAACTTAATAAACTAGAAAATTGCCATTGACTTGTGATACAAAAAGCATGAAATTCATCTTTCCTGCTCTTTGAATATTTATTTATTAGAATTTTAACGTCATGTTTTACTCGCTTTGGTTACATTCATGACAGGAACGGTAGTTACTCATTACACAAGGTTCATCAGTTCACAAGTTTAATGTCGAACACAGTCATGGACAATTTTGTATGTCTTTGGACTGAGGGCGGAAACCGAAGCTCCCGGGGAAAACCCACGCAGACACGGGGAGAACATTCAAACTCCACACAGAAAGGACCCGGACCGCTCCACCTGGGAATCAAACCCAGGGCCTTCTTGCTTCGATGGGTCAGTGCTACCCACTGGAATAAAATAAATAAATGCAATAATCCAAATGAAATAAATGGATGGTGAGCCGACCACTCAAAGTTAAATACATTAAATATCGTGTCCACTCACTGTCCACTCTATTAGACACTCCTTCCTAGTTGGTCCACCTTGTAGATGTAAAGTCAGAGACATCTTCTAAACCTTCATCAGTGGTCACAGTACAATGCCCATGGGACGCTGTTGGCTGGATATTGTTGGTTGGTGGACTATTCTCAGTCCAGCAGTGACAGTGTGTGTTGTGCTGGAATGAGTGATTAAGACACATCAGCGCTGATGGAGGTTTTAAACACCTCACTAACACACCACCACCATGTCAGTGTCACTGCAGTGTTGAGAATGATCCACCACCTAAATAATACCTGCTCTGTAGTGGTCCTGGGAGAGTCCTGACCATTGAAGAACAGCATGAAAGGGGGCCAAGAAAGCATGCAGAGAAACAGATGGACTACAGTCAGTAATTGTAGAACTATGAAGTGCTTCTATATGGTAAGTGGAGCTGTAAAATGGACAATGAGTGTAGAAACCAGGAGGTGGTTTTAATGTTATGGCTGATCAGTGTATATGGAAAGAGAAAGAAGGCCTCATATATGAAGCTTCAATTACTTTCACTAGGGTTAAGGATACAATTTTATGCAGGCCACTGGAGTTTGTAAAACCAGTTCTTTAAAGTAGGAGTGTCACAAAACTATTACCACAAAATTGAAAGCATACTATATATGCTTCAACTCACAACTCACATCAACTCACAACATGGACAATGGACTATTTAACAAACAGACCACAGTATGTGCGGCTTAAGGACTGTGTTTCGGACACAATCCTCTGCAGCACTGGGGCTCCTCAAGGGACAGTCCTGGCCCCATTCCTCTTCACCCTCTACACCGCGGACTTCACCTACAACACAGCAACCTGTCATCTTCAGAAGTTCTCCGATGACTCGGCTGTTGTTGGCTACATCCTGGATGGAGACGACAGTGAGTATAGGTAACTTACCAAGAACTTTGTGGACTGGTGTGGACAGAACCACCTTGAGATCAACACCAGCAAAACAAAAGAGCTGGTGGTGGACTTTCGAAGGTCTAAACCACATCCACTGAAACCGGTGAGCATCCAGAGACGGAATATCGAGATTGTTAACTCCTATAGGTACCTGGGTGTTCACCTTAACAATAAACTGGACTGGTCAGACAATACACAAGCCTTGTACAAGAAGGGCCAAAGTTGACTCTATTTGTTGAGGAGGCTTCGGTCTTTTGGAATACAGGGGGCCCTTCTCAGCTCTTTTTATGACTCGGTGGTGGCATCAGCCATTTTCTATGGTGTTGTCTGCTGGGGCAGCAGCATGACAGCAGCAGACAGGAAGAAACTGGACAAACTGATTAGAAAGGCGAGTTCTGTCCTGGGCTGCACCCTGGACTCGGTGGAAGCAGTGGGGGAGAGAAGGATGATGACCAAGCTGTCATCCGTAATGGAGAACACTGATCACCCACTGCATGAAACTGTGGCTGCACTGGGCAGCTCCTTTAGCAACAGGCTTCTTCACCCGTGTTGCTCAAAGGAGAGATACCGCAGCTCCTTTCTTCCTTCTGCTGTCAGGCTATACAACCAGCACCGCCCCAAATGTAGATAATCATCATCACAATAATTTACTTAGTTTTTTAGTACTTCTCTGTGCAATTACTTTTAAAATATGTGCAATAACTGCTGTACTTTGTGCAATACTTTCTAATCACTGTGCAATATTTGGCTAACTTGTTTATATTTTTGTAACCTTTACATATTCTTACTTTTTAATATATGTGTACATACATGTAAACATGTAATTTTCTATTTTTTTGTATTCTTGGAAGCTGCTGTAATACTACAATTTCCCCCTGTGGGATAATAAAAGGCTATCTTATCTTATCTTATCTTTTTTTATAGAATACATTTTATACACCTGTTGGCAATGGTTGATATAACACCTGAACTGAGTAATTACGAGGGGTGTCCGCTAGATGGTGGCCAGCCGACCGGTGGTGTAACACTTGAAGCTCCTGTGTGCCACGCCCCCCCTCTCCGTGAGCACACACACTGTCTCCTGCCACACCCTTTTTCTGATTGGTTCTCTGTGACTAATTAGCTCCAGCTACCCTCTATTTAAGAGGTGAGCTGGAGTACAGACTTGGGAACTATTTCACTTTTGTTTGGGTCTCTGTCTGGCAGGTTTCTGAACCCTGCTTTGCTCCTTGCTCTGGTCCGTCTCATCCGGTCTGTTGGTTTTGCTAATTCTGTTTATGTTTTTTTTGCCATGTTAACCTAGTTTTGCCTTAGTTAGCCTGTTTAGTTAAATTAGCCTTAGTAAGCTGTGTTTAGTTTAGCCTGGTTTGTTCTGTCCTGTCTTGTTATTAATAAATCTTGGTTTTGTTTGTACATCTCTGCGTGTGTGTCTGCCCCTTCTGTCTCATCCTAGCCTGCGCGTGACAGGTGGCAACACCGAGTTTCAAACCGAGGAGTTCAGAATCTCGGTGCTGGTGTGCTAGCGGAATATCCCGCTTTGCCACCTGGGCGCCTACTTTTATCTTTTTGTTGGAAACAAGTGATGGGGGGGGGAGTAGTAATTGGTCGTGTCTAAGAGACTGAGGGAGAGCTTATAGTCTGGATTTAGTGTAATCTAATTTCCAACTTTTTGAACACTCAAAGAAGCTTTAAGGGGAAGAAAATTTTCATGTGATGATGTGAATGCAGCAGTGCGTCCGTGGCTACACGCTCAACCAAAAGCTTTTTTTGCTGATGGAATTAAAAAGTTGGTACGACGCTGAGAAAAATGCAACAGAAGGTGACTGGGTTAGGGTTAGGGTTAGGGTTAGGGTTAGGGTTAACAAATAGAATTTAAAAAGTGCGGAAACTTTTATGAAGAACCCTCGTATAATAGAATGTCAGAAGGACACTGGGCCATTTAAAATTTTTATTTTTAAACATTTTTCTGATTCTAGTAATTTTAATTATTGTGTTGGGTTATAAAAATACATAAATTATTTTTAAGGTGCAAAGAGAGATTAAGTGGTAAAATATTGATTCTGGGTAAGAGTTTTTATGTTTTTTTAATGTGATGTTTATGTGGACATTGTCTCATCATTATTGCAGCATCAGATGCCAGTTACCAAGGCATCACTGTTGCTAGGTAAATAGTTTTATTTCAGGCCAGTTTCAGGTTTCACCGGGGCTTCGGGTGGTGTGGGAGAACTCTCTTTGACAAGAATACAGGTGATTCTTAGCCTCATGTTATTGCCTGCTGGGAAAAAGCACACACACACACACCCTTTCCTGATAGCATCTGAAACTATACAGCAGTACCACTAAGAAAACTATGCATTTTAGCCAGTTTTAAATGCAACCCTAAATCAGAAAAAGTTGGGACAGTATGGAAAATGCCAATAAAATAAAAATGATGAGTTTCTTACATTTACTTTGACTTTTATTTGATTGCAAACAGTTTGAACCCAAGATATTTCATGTTGGGATGGGGGCTAGAAATGAGTTTAGGGCTAGTAATGAGGTTAAAAAACTAAAAAATTATGTAATTCCAAACAGGTGAATTAAAATTATTGAAATGTTTAAAAACAATATTCCTCAAAGAAAGATTGGAAGGGATTTGCATATTTCTCCCTCTACAGTGCTTAATATCATTAAACAATTCAAGGAATTGGGAGGAATTTTAGTGCATAAAGGCCAATGATCTTTAATTCCTCAGACAAGGCACTACAAGCACCACAATACAGAGTTACATGCACAAATGGCACTTAAAACTTTACTGTGCGAAAAAGAAGCCGTATGTTAACCATGTCCAGAAGCGGCATCGACTTCTCTGGGCTCTGAGGCATCTAGGATGGACCATCACACAGTGGAAACATGTATTGTGGTCAGATGAATCAGCATTCCAGGTCTTTTTTTGGAAAAAAATGGATGCCGCGTGCTCCGGACCAAAGATGAAAAGGACCATCCAGACTGTTATCAGCAACAAGTCCAAAAGCCAAGGTCTGTCATGGTATTGGGCTGTGTCAGTGCCCTTGGCAAAGGTCATTTACACTTCTGTGATGGCAGCATTAATGCAGAAAAGTACATTAAGATCTTAGAGCAACATGCGCTGCCTTCAAGACGTCATCTTTTCCAGGGACGTCCATGCATTTTTCAACAGGACGATGCAAAACCACATGCTGCACACATTACAAAGGCATGGCTGCAGAAGAAGAGGGTACGGGTACTGGACTAGCTTGCCTGCCGTCCTGACCTGTAAACTCGTGCTCCTGAAGAAAACCCACACAGACATGCAAACTCCATTAAGAAGGACCCAGACCACCCCGCCTGGGGATCAAACCCAGGACCTTCTTGCTGTGAGGCGACAGAGCTACCCACTGAACCACCGTGCCGCCTAGGAATAAATACTAAAGATCTTTCAAAAATTTTTATTACAAACATTATAATAAAATACTACTACTTTTATGTAGCAGTTACAGTATCTAGACACAGGAATTAATCAACAGGTGTACCCCCAATCTCTTCCTCATATTATATCTGACCCCAGACCAACCCTGCTTGTTATAGGGTCTTTCCCAGGGCACTTTCCCAACAGGTCAATTTGAAACTGACCTGGTCAGTGTTACATGCACATATTGTAAGATGAAAATGTCTAAGAGCAACAAAAGCTTATGTTAAGTTCACACTACATGACATTCAAAGTGTTCAGATCGCTGTACAGTTCACACTACACAACTTGATTGTATTCGGGAGTCTTTAAAGACACGATTGATCGGCTTTAGGGGGTCACACTACACGATCTATCACCAAGAGGAATAACAGACGTGTCTGTCTGGTCTCCAAAACTACAGTTTGTCACGTACACACACGCAAGAAGTGACAAGGTTTTAATGATACCACGTGTGAGACAGGTTTTTTACCTTTCAAAATGCACGTCAGCAAGAAGCGAGCGATCCAAGTTGTTTGTGCACTGATATGCAGCCAAACAGCAAGGAGGAAACAGAAAGAGAGTTGTTCTGCAGAGAGAGTTGGAGGTAAATTAATATTTTTGGCGTGGACAATAAGGTTACAAATACCGTAAAGCTTATGAGTGTCCTGATGTATTCTGATAGAAAATATATTATTGCCCCTGCTCCACACATTAACAACTCCTCCCCAGGGTCTCCCCTCGCTCCGTATCTTGCATTCTCAATGGCTGGAGCTTGACTTTACACTCACTGCCAATCACAACCTGATCCCAACACCTTTGACACTAAAGGATTTTAAATCACCAACAGGTCTTGGGTTTTCAATCGATTGGCGAACCTCTTGGATTGAGTCGTCGATCAGGGCAAAAATTGTGTAGTGTGAACTAGGCATAAGCTGCAAGGCCTGATTTGGAACATTACAGTTCCAAACTGCCCCTGGAAACAGTGTCAGTACAAGACTTGACAGTACAAGAACGTTCTAAACATGTACATGGTTTTGAATGACAATAAAGCTGAGTCTGAGTCTGAACTGCTTGTCAGGAGCTTTAAAAATTGGGATTGCATTGGGCAAGCAGGAACACACAAGCCGAAGATCATGTTAAGAAGATCCAGGGCAGTTGTAGCCTAGTGGTTAAGGTACTGGACTAATAATCAGAAAGTCGCTGGTTCAAACCCCACCATTGCCAGGTTGCTGCTGTTGGGCCATTGAGCAAGGCCCTTAACCCTTAATTGTTCCTCCCCAGGGTCTCCCCTCTCTCTGTATCCTGCATGCTCAATGGCTAGAGTGTTCTTGTGTTCTACAGTTCCAAACTGCCCCTGGAAACAGTGTGAGCACAAGAACTGATTGTCAGGAGCTTCAAAATTGGGATTGCATTGGGCAAGCAGGTGCACACAAGCCAAAGATCATGTTAAGAAGTTCCAGGGCAGTTGTAGCCTAGTGGTTAAGGGACTGGACTAATAATCAGAAAGTCGCTGGTTCAAACCCAACAATTTGAAACTGACCTGGTTGACTTGGTCAGTGTTACATGCACATATTGTAAGATGAAAATGTCCAAGAGCAACAACAGCTTTTGTTAGGTTCACACTACCTGACTTTCAAAGTGTTCAGATCGCTGTACAGTTCACACTACACAACTTGATTGTATTCGGTAGTCTTTAAAGACACGATTGATCGGCTTTAGGGGGTCACACACTACACGATCTATCACCAAGAGGAATAACAGACGTGTCTGTCTGGTTTCCAAAACTATTGTTTGTCACATACACACACGCAAGAAGTGACAAGGGGTTTAATCACACCACGTGTGAGACAGGTTTTTTACCTTTCAAAATGCACGTCAGCAAGAAGCGAGCGATCCAAGTTGTTTGTGCGCTGAAAAGTCAGGGCAATAATCGTGTAGTGTGAACTAGGCATTAGCTACAAGGCCTCATTTGAAACATTACAGTTCCAAACTGCCCCTGGAAACAGTGTCAGCACAAGAACTGCTTGTCAGGAGCTTCAAAATTGGGATTGCATTGGGCAAGCAGGTGCCCACAAGTCAAAGATCATGTTAAGAAGATCCAGGGCAGTTGTAGCCTAGTGGTAAAGGGACTGGACTAATAATCAGAAAGTCACTGGTTCAAACCCCACCATTGCCAGGTTGCTGCTGTTGGGCCATTGAGCAAGGCCCTTAACCCTTAATTGCTCAGACTGTATACTGTCACAGTACTGTAAGTCACTTTGGATAAAGGCGTCTGCTAAATGCTGAAAATGTAAATGTTAAGCATCTAAGTGGTGTAAAGCACACCACACCTGGACTTCAGTGCATGGAAAACACACCAGTTTTTGGACGCAGTTTGCAGATTTGAGGAATGCCTACTTGCCCAATGCATTTCTAAAAATAGTTAAAGTTCAAGTTTAATTTCATCTATATACAAGTACATAATAGAACGAAACAATGTATCTTCAGGACCATGATGCAACACAGAACCCAATCATTTCATAACTGAAGCAATGACCAGTAATTGCGTGGCAAACATCATACTATAAATTACAATGCCTGATTTTACTGATACGGCTGTCAGTTAACCGTCACGCAGCTATGATCACAATGCACATATACAGTAGCGGCTCCTGCAACAGCCAGTTGCTTAAGGCAGAAGTGTGACAGCAGTAAACTGGTGTTCTACTTATTCGCCTCTGAGATAAGAGGCGTGCACCTGCGTCTTGCCCCAAGAAAGAATTCTGTTTGTTGGTTGCGACCTGCAATTTCAGACAATAGCTTTGGAAAAAAAAACAAATAGTACAACCCCAAATCAGAAAAAGTTGGGACAGTATGGAAAATGCAAATAATAAAAAACATTTACTTTGACTTTTATTTCATTTAGTTTTTATTTTGTCTTGTTCTTCCTGCAAACACGTCTTAAGATGTGCAACAGTACAAGGTCGTCGTTATTGCATTTTTCAATCTAAAATTCTCCACACATTCTCTATTAGGGACAGGTCAGGACTGCAGGCAGGCCAGTCCAGTACCCGTACCCTCTTCTTCCACAGCCATGCCTTTGTAATGTGTGCAGCATGTGGTTTAGCATCGTCTTGTTGAAAAATGCATGGACGTCCCTGGTAAAGATGACGTCTTGAAGGCAGCACTAAGATCTCAATGTACTTTTCTGCATTAATGCTGCAATCACAGAAGTGTAAATGACCTTTGCCAAGGGCACTGACACAGCCCCATACCATGACAGACCCTAGCTTTTGGACGTGTTGCTAATAACAGTCTGGATGGTCCTTTTCGTCTTTGGTCCAGAGCACACAGTGTCCATTTTTTCCAAAAAAGACCTGGAATGCTGATTCATCTGACCACAATACACGTTTCCACTGTGTGATGGTTCATACTAGATGCCTCCAAGCCCAGAGAAGTCGACGCCGCTTCTGGACATGGTTAACATAAGGCTTCTTTTCTGCACAGTAAAGTTTTAAGTGGCATTTGTTCATGTAACTCTGTATTGTAGTGCTGGACAAAGGTTGGCCAAAGTACACACTACCTGACTTTCAAAGTGTTCAGATCGCTGTACAGTTCACACTACACAACTTGATTGTATTCGGTAGTCTTTAAAGACACGATTGATCGGCTTTAGGGGGTCACACACTACACGATCTATCACCAAGAGGAATAACAGACGTGTCTGTCTGGTTTCCAAAACTATTGTTTGTCACATACACACACGCAAGAAGTGACAAGGGGTTTAATCACACCACGTGTGAGACAGGTTTTTTACCTTTCAAAATGCACGTCAGCAAGAAGCGAGCGATCCAAGTTGTTTGTGCGCTGAAAAGTCAGGGCAATAATCGTGTAGTGTGAACTAGGCATTAGCTACAAGGCCTCATTTGAAACATTACAGTTCCAAACTGCCCCTGGAAACAGTGTCAGCACAAGAACTGCTTGTCAGGAGCTTCAAAATTGGGATTGCATTGGGCAAGCAGGTGCCCACAAGTCAAAGATCATGTTAAGAAGATCCAGGGCAGTTGTAGCCTAGTGGTAAAGGGACTGGACTAATAATCAGAAAGTCACTGGTTCAAACCCCACCATTGCCAGGTTGCTGCTGTTGGGCCATTGAGCAAGGCCCTTAACCCTTAATTGCTCAGACTGTATACTGTCACAGTACTGTAAGTCACTTTGGATAAAGGCGTCTGCTAAATGCTGAAAATGTAAATGTTAAGCATCTAAGTGGTGTAAAGCACACCACACCTGGACTTCAGTGCATGGAAAACACACCAGTTTTTGGACGCAGTTTGCAGATTTGAGGAATGCCTACTTGCCCAATGCATTTCTAAAAATAGTTAAAGTTCAAGTTTAATTTCATCTATATACAAGTACATAATAGAACGAAACAATGTATCTTCAGGACCATGATGCAACACAGAACCCAATCATTTCATAACTGAAGCAATGACCAGTAATTGCGTGGCAAACATCATACTATAAATTACAATGCCTGATTTTACTGATACGGCTGTCAGTTAACCGTCACGCAGCTATGATCACAATGCACATATACAGTAGCGGCTTCTGCAACAGCCAGTTGCTTAAGGCAGAAGTGTGACAGCAGTAAACTGGTGTTCTACTTATTCGCCTCTGAGATAAGAGGCGTGCACCTGCGTCTTGCCCCAAGAAAGAATTCTGTTTGTTGGTTGCGACCTGCAATTTCAGACAATAGCTTTGGAAAAAAAAAAAAATAGTACAACCCCAAATCAGAAAAAGTTGGGACAGTATGGAAAATGCAAATAAAAAAAAACATTTACTTTGACTTTTATTTCATTTAGTTTTTATTTTGTCTTGTTCTTCCTGCAAACACGTCTTAAGATGTGCAACAGTACAAGGTCGTCGTTATTGCATTTTTCAATCTAAAATTCTCCACACATTCTCTATTAGGGACAGGTCAGGACTGCAGGCAGGCCAGTCCAGTACCCGTACCCTCTTCTTCCACAGCCATGCCTTTGTAATGTGTGCAGCATGTGGTTTTGCATCGTCTTGTTGAAAAATGCATGGACGTCCCTGGTAAAGATGACGTCTTGAAGGCAGCACTAAGATCTCAATGTACTTTTCTGCATTAATGCTGCCATCACAGAAGTGTAAATGACCTTTGCCAAGGGCACTGACACAGCCCCATACCATGACAGACCCTAGCTTTTGGACGTGTTGCTAATAACAGTCTGGATGGTCCTTTTCGTCTTTGGTCCAGAGCACACAGTGTCCATTTTTTCCAAAAAAGACCTGGAATGCTGATTCATCTGACCACAATACACGTTTCCACTGTGTGATGGTTCATACTAGATGCCTCCAAGCCCAGAGAAGTCGACGCCGCTTCTGGACATGGTTAACATAAGGCTTCTTTTCTGCACAGTAAAGTTTTAAGTGGCATTTGTTCATGTAACTCTGTATTGTAGTGCTGGACAAAGGTTGGCCAAAGTAATCCCTCACCCATGTGGTTATATCAGCTATTGTTAAGTGGTGGAGGATCAGCTTAAGCTTGCGCCCTTGGCCTTCACGCACTGAAATTCCTCCTGATTCCTTGAATCGTTTAATGATATTATGTACTGCAGAGGGAGAAATATGCAAATCCCTTCTAATCTTTCTTTGAGGTACATTGTTTTTAAACATTTCAATCATTTTCTCATTCATTTGATGAGAAACTGGAGATGCACTGGAGATCCTCTGATCATCTTCGCTCATCAAAGACTTTTACAGTTTTTTCACCTCATTACTAGCCCTAAATTGCCCCAGTCCCAACGTTTCTTGAAATGTTTTGCAGGCCTGAAATGCAAGAATTGATGTTTATTATCAAATAAAATGAAGCTGAACAGATAAAACATGAAATATCTCAGGTTCAAACTGTCTGCAATCTAATAAAAGTCAAAGTAAATATAAGGAACACTGCATTTTTATTTTATTTGCATCTTCTATACTGTCCCAACTTTTTCTGATTTGGTATTGTAGAAACACTATTGACTGTGATATTTAATTATTTAAATTTAAATAATATAAATTATATAGGTTTACATTTAATGCCAGCAGCACATTCCAAAAGAGTTAGAACAGGTGTTAGTTACTAGTAAATCATTTTGACAGGACTTAATAATCACGTGGGGACGGAAGACACCAAAGCATTTCTACTGTTATGCAAATCTTAAACTTCAAACACACACGGTTTATAAATAAACCTTAATTTCTGCATTTCAGACCTGCAACACATTCCAAAAAAAGTTGGGACGGGGGCAATTTAGGGCTAGTAATGAGGTAAAAAAACTAAATAATGATGCGATTTTAAACAGGTGATTGTAATCATGGTTTGGTACAAAACCAGCATCCAGGAAAGGCTGAGTCTTTGATAAGCAAAGATGATCAGAGGATCTCCAGTTTGTCAACAAATGTGTGAGAAAATGATTGAAATGTTTAAAAACAATGAACCGCAAAGAAATATCAGAAGGGATTTGTATATTTCTCCCTCTACAGTGCATAATATCATTAAACCATTCAAGGAACTGGTAGGAATTTCAGTGCATAAAGGACAAAGGTGCAAGCTTAAGCTTAACACCCGTGATCTTCGATTCCTCAGACGGCACTGCATCAAGAACCGCCACTCAACAACAGCTGATATAACCACATGGGCGAGGGATTACTTTGGCAAATGTTAATCACGTCCAGAAGCGGCATCGACTTCTCTGGGCTCTGAGGCATCTAGGATGGACCATCACACAGTGGAAACGTGTATTGTGGTCAGATGAATCAGCATTCCAGGTCTTTTTTGGGAAAAATGGACGCTGTGTGCTCTGGACCAAAGAGGAAAAGGACCATCCAGACTGTTATCAGCAACAAGTCCAAAAGCCGGGGTCTGTCATGGTATGGGGCTGTGTCAGTGCCCTTGGCAAAGGTCATTTATACTTCTGTGATGGCAGCATTAATTCAGAAAAGTACATTGAAATCTTAGAGCAACATGTGCTGCCTTCAAGACGTCGTCTTTTCCAGGGACGTCCACGCATTTGACGTCCACGCATTTGGCTGCAGAAGAAGAAGGTACGGGTACTGACCTGTCCCCAATAGAGTATGTGTGGAGAATTTTGAAACGAAAAATGAGACAACGACGACCCCGTACATCTTAAGACGTGTTTGCTGGAAAAACAAGACAAAATAAAAGCTGAAACATTAAATCACTTGGTATCCTCGGTGCCAAAACGTCTTTTAAGTTTGGTGAAAAGGAATGGCAACATTACAAAGTGGTAAATGCTTTACTGTCCCAACCTTTTTTGGAATGTGTTGCAGGCCTGAAATGCAGGAATGGATGTTTATTAATAAATGAAATGAAGTTGAGCAGACAAAACATGAAATATCTCAGGTTCATACTGTAATGTCTGCATTGAAATAAAAGTCAAAGTAAATGTAAGAAACTGTGTTTTACTTTAGTATTTTCATTTTACATACTGTCCCAACTTTTTCTGATTTGGGGTTGTACTTTGGCTGTGTTGTGTAGAACATATAGGACAAAGAAGGCAAACATGGATTACCAAACCTAATTAGGTCTGTGACCATGTGTTTTGTACAAGTATGTGCCCATGTGTCCTCCTGTTAGCTCTAGCATGTGTTATTGGTGAGAGAACAGGTGGCCTACAGAGCTGACCAGACCTCCTCCCAAGCAGCTGATGACCTGTTCCGAGCTTTGTTTTGCTCCTTTACTGATCACTGAGTACTATTATGTCACTGCAAGGCCCTGAAGGGCTTTAAACCCATCTGCACATGACAGAAAACTTTTTTTTCCATTACATGCTAATTTGAAAGCAGATATAAACACGTTTTTTAAAGGTCATGGTAGGAAACTGGTGAATTAAATGCAAAAGGCCACTAGGCTAGTCTGTATGTGTCCTACTAAACCCTGCTGTGTAAGAGCTGTGGCACATGCAGACATCGGATCAGGGATTAAACACCCGTCAAAGAGGATTAGAAGGAAATCAAATGTCAGGCAGCCATGTTAGTTTGGAGTGTGACATTCAATACTGAGCGCTGATAGCATGGGAACTGACAAGTGCGAAAATTTAATATAATTAAAAACTGTATTTTAAGAGCAAAAAATGTGGTGCCACTTTTAATTTATAAAAAAACACCCTGTTGAGTAAATATGGTCCAAACCAGCATGGTCTCTGGTTGCTGATCTTTGGTTTCTGCTGCCCTATTGCTGGTTTAGGATAGGAAAGGTTAGTTTTAATAAGCAGCTGGTTTAAAAAATATGAAATACAACTCCAAATCCGAAAATATAACTGGGACAGCACAGGGTTTCTTACATTTACTTTGACTTTTATTTCATTGCAGACAGGATGAACTTGAGATATTTCATGTTTTGTCTGATCAACTTCATTTCATTTATTAATAAACATGAACATCCATTCCTGCATTTCAGGTCTGCAACACATTCTAAAAAAAAGTTGGGACAGTAAAGCATTTACCACTTTGTAATGTTGCCATTCCTTTTCACAACACTTAAAAGACGTTTTGGCACTGAGGATACCAAGTGATTTAGCGTTTCAGCTTTTATTTTGTCCCATTCTTCCTGCAAACACGTCTTTAAGATGTGCAACAGTACGGGGTCGTCGTTGTCGCATTTTTCGTTTCAAAATTCTCCACACATTCTCTATTGGGGACAGGGTCAGGACTGCAGGCAGGCCAGTCCAGTACCCGTACCCTCTTCTTCCATAGCCATGCCTTTGTAATGTGTGCAGCATGTGGTTTTGCATCGTCTTGTTGAAAAATACATGGACATCCCTGGAAAATGATGACGTCTTGAAGGCAGCATATGTTGCTCTAAGATCTAAATGTACTTTTCTGCATTAATGCTGCCATCAGAGAAGTGTAAATGACCTTTTCCAAGGGCACTGACACAGCCCCATACCATGACAGACCCTGGCTTTTGGACTTGTTCCTGATAACAGTCT
Source organism: Trichomycterus rosablanca (assembly GCF_030014385.1). Lineage (NCBI taxonomy): Eukaryota > Metazoa > Chordata > Actinopteri > Siluriformes > Trichomycteridae > Trichomycterus > Trichomycterus rosablanca. The sequence goes on from NC_086011.1 coordinate 10,167,809, forward strand.
GGATGGTCCTTTTGGTCTTTGGTCCGAGCACACAGCGTCCATTTTTTCCAAAAAAAGACCTGGAATGCTGATTCATCTGACCACAATACACGTTTCCACTGTGTGATGGTCCAGCCTAGATACCTCTGAGCCCAGAGAAGTTGACGCCGCTTCTGGACATGGTTCACATAAGGCTTTTTTTTTTGCACAGTAAAGTTTTAAGTGGCATTTGTGCATGTAACTCGTAACATGTAACATGTAAGTATTGTAGTGCTGGACAAAGGTTTGCCAAAGTAATCCCTCACCCATGTAGTTATATCAGCTATTGTTGAGTGGCGGTTCTTGATGAAGTGCCGTCTGAGGGATCGAAGATCATGGGCATTCAGCTTAAGATTGCACCCTTGGCCTTTACGCACTGAAATTTCTCCAGATTCCTTGATATGTTTAATGATATTATGCACTGTAAAGAGAGAAATATGCAAATCCCTTCCAATCTTTCTTTGAGGTTCATTGTTTTTAATCATTTCAATCATTTTCTCACACATTTGTTGACAAACTGGAGATCATCTGTCCATCTTTCCTGGATGCTGCTTTTGTACCAAACCATGATTACAATCACCTGTTGACATCACCTGTTTGGAATCACATCATTATTTAGTTTTTTCACCTCATTGCTAGCCCTAAATTGCCCCCATCCCAACATATTTTGGAATGTGTTGCAGGCCTGAAATACAGCAATGGAGGTATATTAACAAATGAAATGAAGTTGAGCAGATAAAACATGAAATCTCTCAGGTTCAAACTGTCTGCAATCAAATAAAAGTCAAAGTAAATGTAAGGAACACTGCATTTTCATATTATTTGCATTTTCCATACTGTCCCAACTTTTTTTGATATTTTTTACAAATTGTATATGATTTTATTTTTGCAATATTAATACCCAAAGGTTGTAGAACCACACACATTTCTTTGAAATTAAGTATGATTGCAATTTTTAGTTGCATAAATGTATAAATATGCATACATACATGAAACAGATTTGGACACGCCTCGCTAGAAAGAAAACAAGGCCCAATCCCCAACACACTTAGTAAATAGAACCAATTTAGTCAATGTAGAATAAAACCGTGGCTAAAAGCTACTAACAAAACAAAATAATGTATTACAAACCAAGTAACAAATTAAAACACAGTACATCCGCAACCCACAACGGAGAAAGAGGATAGAAAGGGGAAAGTGCAGAAATGAGAACGGGATTTTGCAATAGCTCAGGCTTTAGGTCCCAGCCGTCTGCAACAAACCAAGCTCTCGGAAAGGAGGACAGTAAGGGAATTTTTCTGTGTCTTCTGATTCCAGCAATGCGAGAGTGGTCCCCAACCACTGGGCCGTGGACTGGTACCGGTCCGTGGGTCATTTATAGCTGGGCCGCACAAAAATAATAAATAATTAGAGATCGCTATAAGCACATACATTTCAAAAACTCTTCGGGTGTTATTGTCGCTTATCACCACTAGGTGGGAGCAGCGTCTCATTTCAGCATAAAAAGCTCAGGATTCACACTGATTGTCTATTCTATATTTACTCTTTATTAAATTCTCCCGCCCCCACTGGTCTGTGAAGTTATATCTTATATAAAACTGGTCCGTGGTACAAAAAAGGTTGGGAACTGCTGCCCTACTACACTAACTTGTGCTCCCCTGTGCATTATGGCTGAATCTAACTCAGGAAACAGAAACATCACACCACCTCTGGGGCAATCCGCTCTCCCATGGTGGTTCCCACATGAGGACTCGTAAGCTGTTTCCAGAAATGAACAAAATGCTGACATTCTACATCAGCGAAAACCAGAGAAACCCACCAAGGATCTGGCAAAGAGGACAGTGAGAGGCCATGATATATGTAGGAAACCTTCCACATGAGCTGAATTGTTCACAGCTGGACCTCGTACCTCACCTGTCAGCCAATCTAGACAGTGCAGAAGGATACAAGGCACAGGTGATTGACAACTTAGAGGTATATTTATATTTGTGTATCCCAAATCTAATGGCTGCAACACATTTCCAAAAAGTTGGTACAGAGGGCATTTACCACTGATTATAGGTGATTCTTAGTCTCACATTACTTCCTGCTGGGAAGTACCCTTTCTACAGACAAACTCTGATAACATCTGCTACAGTTAGGAGCCACCACTATGATAAAACTGGACAAATAAGCAAAACCTTTATCTTTTTGTTGCTGTCAACACTGAGGGTTTTTCCCAAGCATGCAACCTAGGCAACCAATCAGATCCTTTAACGCAGCTGTCTCCAACCTTTTTTTCACCAAGGACCGGATTCATATAAGATATAATTTCACAGACCAGCAGGGGTGGGAAGATTTAAAATAGAATAACTATAGAATGGAAAATCAGTGTGAATCCTAAGTTTATTTCAATGCAACGAGACGCTGCTCCTACTTAGTGGTGATTGGAGACAATAATAAGAGTTTTGGAAATTTAATTGCTCTTGTAGCGATCTCTAATTATTTATTCTTTCTGTGCGGCCTGGTAATGAATGACCCACTGAATGGTACCGGCCCGGTGTTTGGGGACCACTGCTTTAACGTCAGCTTTCAGTAAAGTATGTAGACAGTTTGAATTATATATCAGAATACTATAATATATTCTTTTATTCTACACTAAATGGCTAAAAGTACTGTATGAACTATGGTGGTCACTTCCATAATCCCATAAAGGAGGACATCAGACCCCGAAAAGAAGTCAAGTGTCTGCAGCACACAAAATTAAAACCTTAATTGATACAATTGTGATGCAACTAAATGAACTATAAAATTCTACATTCTACATCAGCGAAAACCAGAGAAATGCAGGTATGCCACCCATGATCTGGCAAAGAGGACAGTGAGAGGCCATGATATATGTGGGAAAACCTTCCACATGAGGTGAATTGTTCACAACTGGACCTCGTACCTCACCTGTCAGCCACTCTATATTCCCCACATATTAATGAATGTTCTACTCACCACATGTAGAGTCGACTTTTAATTTTTTTTAGTACAAAAAGTATGAAATTCATCTTTCCTGCTCTTCGAAATCAAAGTGTGGTGAGCCGACCACTCAGAGCTGTACATTGTTTTTCGTTTTTGCTTGTTAACAGCATGAACAGTGATTAACCAGCATTTGAAAACTAGTGATTAACTAGCAACTAGTGAAATACAAGTCATTTCTTTTTATGTTTGTAGACCAATCACAGGCAAATTAATTATGATTAATTAATTAAATACAAGCATCTGGTTAGTTTTCAAAGGAGAACAAATATGCGTCTGTCCAGGCATTGCGCTGGGCCACACTAAAACCAGACATATGGACACCCCAGTACAACTACAAGGTAGGTAAAAAGTAAAACAGACTATAATGTTTAGCAATTTTGGTCTACCACTGTCTACATCTTCTTTTTACTACATTCTGTAATTGTATAGGAATTAAGTACACTTATTTTAACCCTAACCCAATTTTAAAAAAGCAAAAAAAGGGGCCGCTCAGGTGGCACAGCGGTAAAACACACGCTAGCACACTGGAGCTAGGATCTCGAATACATCGTATCGAATCTCAGCTCTGCCATCCAGCTAGGCTGAGCAGCCACATGAACAACGATTGGCCTGTTGTTCATATAGTGGTGGGGTAGTAGTAAGCCAGATAGGGTCTCCTCGTAACTGATGCAAGTACGACCTGGCTGATTGATGGCGCATGCACAGGGGCGGGAAAGTAGTGCGTTGATCAGGGTGTGTCTCTCCGTACACAGGGCTGAGTCGCATTAGCACTCGCCTAGTGCAGGTGAAAAAATGCATAAGGCTGCTGCCCACGTTCCCCTCAATCAGAGCGAGGATCGGCATTAGTGGAGAGGAAGCATAATGCAATCAGGCAATTGGATGCGCTAAAACTAAGGACAACAATTTTAAACTAACCCTAACCCAATCTCAAAAAAGGGAAAACAGGGGCTGTCTACCACTGTCTAGACTGTCTACAACATTCTGTAACTGAATGGGAATTACCCCACCCCCGGTAAAGTATATCACCTGCCAGGGTGTTACTGACTGTAGTCCATGTGTTTCTTTGCATGCTTTTTTTAAGCCTGTTTTCACCCTGTTCTTCAATGGTCAGGACCACCACTTCCTCTCCACCAATGCCGATCCCTGCTCTGATTGAGGAGAACGCAGCTAACCCACGCCTCCTCCGACACGTGGGCAGCATGCCGTATGCATCTTATCACCTGCACTTTGATGAGTGCAGTGCAGCTCAGCGTTGTGTATGGAGAGACACACCCTGAGAGCACTCTTTTCTCATCTCTGTGCAGACGCCATCAACCAGCCAGCAGAGGTCGTAATTGCACCAGTCATGGGAGAGAGACCCCATCCGGATTAGTCCCGCCCATATCTGAACAACAGGCCAATCATTGTTCATGTGGCCGCTCAGCCTTAGCCGGCAGGTTGGTCATCTTCTAGATCTTCATTAGTGGTCACATGCTGCTGCCCATAGGGCGCTGTTGGCTGGATGTTTTTGGTTGGTGGACTTTGGTCCTTTGGGAGTCCTGACAGAGAAACAGCTGAACTACAGTCAGTAATTGTAGAACTACAAAGTGCTTCTATATGGTAAGTGGAGCTGATAAAATGAACAGTGTGTGTAGAAACAAGGAGGTGGTTTTAATGTTATGGCTGATCAGTGTAAAATGTTTTCAGGCATTAGATGAGGAATTAGCTCATAATGCCAACTAACAACCCTCCTAACCTAATCCAAACTATTTATCTGCCATTTATTTTTGAATTTATACCAACTCTCAGCCAGGGACGATATAAACCAGAGAGCAACTTGAGTTTTATTGGTTCATCTTGCTCACAAAGTGGCTCTTACATCCCTAGTAATCTGAATACAGGATCAGGAGCTTGGAGCAGATTGAGCACCTGTGTCTGGTTAGATGCACTTAGATGAAGTAAGTGGCTTGTGTTTCCTTTTTTCAGCACCTGGCCAGACTCGGGGTGGGTGAGTGAGGGTGGGGGACAACAACAGCAGGTGTGTTGCTGCAATGCGTCAGTGCTGGGACGTCAATCACCACACAGACGTTACACGGTACCAGCAGGTTGGCTCATTAACTACGCCAACAGATGACATTTTCAAAAAACAACCTGCAGACAGATTTCAAGTGGCTCACAGTTTCTTTTTTTAGAATACATTCATATAGTTATTCTTTGAAAAAATGCTCAGCTTATGTATGTTGACGTAAATCTGTGAACAGATCTCTCTGTTAAAAAGTCAGAAGACTCCTGTCTCCTGTCTGACCTTGTATGCTATAATTCATTAGCTTGAGTATTAAAAGGTAGATATTTGACGGGCGATTGTGTTTAAAACAAAGCCATTAGTATTTTTTTATTTAAGTCATGGTTAATTATCTATATTAAATGTTCGGTCCGGGTCCTTTCTGTGCGGAGTTTGCATGTTCTCCCCGTTTCTGCGTGGGTTTCCTCCGGGTGCTCCGGTTTCCTCCCTTAGTCCAAAAACATGTAGCCAGGCTAATTGGACACACTGAATTGTCCTATAGGTACCTAGCTGCTAGGATGCATAAACCAGTGCATTGTAGTGCCGCTCCTAAGCTCAGATAAATATGTAGGGTTGGGTCAGGAAGGGCATCCGGCGTAAAAACTGTGCCAAATCAATAACACGGATCACGATCTGCCGGCGACTCCTAACAATTTGTACTAATACTATTTGTATTATACAAATACAAATATATATATAATAATTTAAAAATTACATTTTTTATTTATTAATATTGTTATTATATAATAGTATAATGCAAATATAAAAAAAAAAAATCATATATATATATATATAGTGATGTCATAACCACCTCCTTGTTTCTACACTCACTGTCCATTTTATCAGCTCCACTTACCATATAGAAGCACTTTAAAGTTCTACAATTACTGACTGTAGTCCATCTGTTTCTCTACATGCTTTTTTAACCTGCTTTTACCCTGTTCTTCAATGGTCAGGACCCCCACAGGACCACCACAGAGCAGGTATTATTTAGGTGGTGGATCATTCTCAGCACTGCAGTGACACTGACATGGTGGTGGTGTGTTAGAGTGTGTTGTGCTGGTATGAGTGGATCAGACATAGCAGTGCTGCTGGAGTTTTAAAAATACAGTGTCCACTCACTGTCCACTCTATTAGACACTCCTACCTAGTTGGCTCACCTTGTAGATGTAAAGTCAGAGACGATCGCTCATCTATTGCTGCTGTTTGAGTTGGTCATCTTCTAGACCTTCATCAGTGGTCACAGGACGCTGTCCACGGGGTGCTGTTGGCTGGATATTTTCCACTCATACCAGCACAACACACACTAACACAACCACCACCATGTCATTGTCACTGCAGTGCTGAGAATGACCCACTACCTAAATAATACCTGCTCTGTGGTGGTCCTGTGGGGGTCTTGACCATTGAAGAACTGGGTGAAAGCAGGTTAAAAATGTATGTAGAGAAACAAATGGACTACAGTCAGTAACTGTAGAACTACAAAGTGCTTCTATATGGTAAGTGGAGCTGATAAAATGGACATTGAGTGTAGAAACAAGGAGGTGGTTATGACTGATCGGTGTATGTCTGAATGTGACCAGATTATCATCTATACCTGTATGACAGACATTTCATTCACTTTGACTCATAGGTGTATAAGTATTTTTACTTTTGGTCATGTGATGTCTACCTCAGAGTTAAGATCAGGTAAATCTAGCATAACATGGGCAACAAGTGTCCAGTGCTCACACATTAGCACTTACCAAGCACTGATTTCTGCTTTATACAGTGGTTGTCCGTCAACAACCACTGACAAAAAGCTCTGTTAGGACCAATGGGACTCCTACACTCCTACAGACGCTTCTGGTGGGGTGTTGGATATGGCTGATCGGTGTATTTAATGGCAGGTTTGGGCAGGTAAAAGATCTGATTGACTTTAATAAAGGCCAAATCATGGCCAGACAACTGGCTTTAGGGATTTCCAAAATAGTGCTCACAAGCCTGATTGAGTACAAGGTTATCTGACTAAAAGATCTGAGAGATGTTTAGGTTAGGAGATGATGGGGATGAGGATGGTACAGACGTCCATGTTTCAAGTCACATATAAATTATTGTCACTCTCCTCCTCTGTTGCTTTGGAAAACTTCATGACTGATGTGTCTATAACCTACTTCTCATTGCCAAGTTTCTCAATCAACTGGAAGATCTGTCCTACTTTAACCCAGACGGGTCAGCTGAATGGAATGACATGATGACACGCTCAAATTCAACAGTTGCTATATACAACTGAAATCTGGGAATCAAATGGTTGGTGGGACTTGGTTCAAGTAGTAACTCCCAGGAGACACAAATCCGTCCACCATCTCCATTTGTCCTACAGTAACCCAATACTCTGATACTCTGGACAAACACCAACAGGCTGAGGCAAAACAGGTCTCATGTGTAAACAAGATCAGACTTGTGTCTGGTCACTGGGCAATTTAAAGGCCTTCCTTCATCAAGTTTAAATCATAAAATGTTTTGATCCATGATTCGTAAGTGATGTCCTAGAAAAGCATATAAATCACCATCACCATGACAAACAAATCCACTTCTGGATTGTGTCATATGTATGTCATTTTCCTAACAGCTAACAGGATGCTATTTTAAATGGATATAGTTGTAACTTTTACCCATAGATGCACACAATCCCCCATAGTAACAAAGTAAAACCTTTGAATGTTTAAAAGCAAGATGATGACAGTATGAAAAATGCAAATAAATAAAAAAACACAGTGTTCCTTATATTTACTTTGACTTTTATTTAATTGCAGACAGTTTAAACCCAAGATATTTCATGCTTTATCTGCTCAACTTCATTTCATTTATTAAAAAACATCTATTCCTGCATTTCAGGCCTGCAACACAGTCCTGTCCAGTGTTGTCATGCTAAAACAGAAAGGGGTCGCCCCAAGTTCAAACAGCCGAAACAATTCAAGACCATTATAGTCATTAATTCTCTTTTAGGGAGGTAGTGCTCTTCAGGCATTTGCCAAACACAGATTCATCTGCTGGACTGCACTGGAGTCCAGTGGTGGTGTTCTTTACACCACCTTATCAGCTGATGCTTGGTTGGCCTAGCATTGGAAACACAATCCATGTAGCCCTTTAATTAACAGCTGTTAGTAAGATTGGTAAATGAAACAGGTAAACTGGCTGTAGCGAGAAGGGGTAAATTGTGGTACATTTGAAAGGCTTACAAAGTTAGTGTGTTCCACCAGTGATGGAGAATCGCCCAGCACCAGTGTCCACACCATGCCACAATGCCAACTTTCATTAGCAGTTAGAGACAGCACAGCAACCATTTTGGGAAAGTTCTCCCACCAGCAGCAGAGCACATGTTCCAACAACCCACCAAAAGTGACTACAGCAACCATTGTCCAGGAGTGGAACTGCAGCTTAGGAACGAACCAGGGCCCATCATTGTTTGAATATAACAGTTTTTATGTCTGTTTATTTCCACTTTGTTGTCCAGGGTGTCCCATTGGTCCTAACAGAGCTAGAACTGAGCCCAGGCAGGTCTGTGGGCAGGTAAATGGGAGCAGTGCCCCTAAATGAAAGTCTAGCTGCCCCACAGCTTTCCTTCAGTCTAGAGATGAAATATACAGTAGGTCACTTTTTGGTATCTAAGGGGTACTTTGATACTTAAACCATGATTCAAGCCAAAGCATTAAATACCAAGTAAAGGAGAAATGAGGGTTGTGGTCATAGGTATGGGCACTCCTATCCCTTGCTGTCCTTAGAAATTAAATACAAGGTCCAAACACATAGTGTAAATGTATTGGTTAGTGCTCATCTTTCCCACCCAGTAATCTTAGTGACCAACTGGCAAGGGTTTGAACAGTTGGCAGCTGACAGTGGATTGGGTTGGTCCTGGCAGGCAAACATGTCTTTGGGGGAAGTGAGCAACTGGGACAGTGATCGGGGGGCTGAGAGCACAGAAAAGGAAAGTCCAGTGTCAGACCCATTTGTGCCCGCAATGCCCCTGTTGGATTTCCCCCTGGAGCAGTGGCGAGACACCAGGAGGCATGGTTGCAGTCATCGTTGGCCAGGTAATGCAGCCAGGGGTTGCCCCAACCCTTACTTTTCCGTATACAATGATAGGTTCAGAGAGTAAGCCAGGACACTTACACAGATAAAACACTGACCCACTGGCTGAGCATTTTCAGCAATATAATTCAAGGGTGTGACTGTCAGCTGGTGAACCTGTTGGTCACCCGAAATGCACAATTGCACCCTAACCCCACTGTTGTGTACCAGGTGGTGGTGGAAGAGGATGATCCAGTGCTGTACATTAATAATAAGTACAGCACTGTTAATAAGGAATTTCTGGCCAACAAATGGACAGTTCGCACTTTGTGGTACCACCTGCTGGGACGTTCTTTCACCCTCTGTTCATACCATGCTCCCCGGATGCTAACACCCGGATAAAACGTTGGTTCAACAAGCCAGGGGTCCAGATGGTGGTGGAGAAATTGATCTTGTAATGGGTTAAGGTAGTCAGTCGCAGGCTGGATATCTCCCTGGGCTGCATTGGGGGTTATGTCAGGGGGGAACTGTCAAGGCCCTCTAGGCCCCTAGAGAGGGCCTAAGACATTCCAAAAATAATGTAATATAATAAAAGTTCAGTTATAATTTAATTATATCCACTCATAATTTGAAAATCAACATTTAAACAAATAAAAAACCTTAGCAAATAAATCCTTCATACTTGCATATTTAATTTGTGTCTGGTTATATTTGGTTGACCAGCCATAGCAATAAGAAGAAAGACCAATTTTGTTAATGACATTAAATTGAAAGTAAAATTGTCCCTCTAAATAAGTAGTTATCACTTACTTTATGACAAGTTTCGCCCGCTGTGCCAGTATCTGTCTGCAGAGCTGTGTGGGCATGACTGTCATGTTTTGTTTCTTCATATTCCTAATGGAACAACACACAACTATGAATTTTTTATTCATTTATAAAATTCTTATTTAAGGTTTTGAAAAAATAAGTGCATAATGTATCCTATTATAATTTTTTTGTTAACTTATAAATCAAATAATTAAAAATCTTTGCATTATGGTAAAGTATGAATTAAAAGCTTCTATTACACTGATTTGGGGTGTGTGTGTGTGGGAGGGGGGGTGATGGGTTAGAGGGCCAGAGGTAAGGGTCACAGGTCATGAGGTATGTTAGTATGTGAAGGTAAGGGAGATTGGGGTCAAATGAAAAAGTTAATTAATGGGTGTGTACATCTGTGGTGAAAATGACTGCATCTGTTTAACCTGGCCTCTTTTGCCCTCATGTGTTTTGTCCGTTGTTTTGGTTTTGTTTTAATTGAAGGTATAAATGAGCCATGAGCAAGCTGAACACTCTCTGGAGAAGCAACGACATCAGCCTCTCCGATAAGGTCAAGCTGTACAAGTCACTGGTGGTACCCATCTTCCTGTATGGATGCAAGAGCTGGATTCAAAACGCTGAAACTGAAAGTAGAATTCAAGCGTTCGAGAACAAGAACTTTAGGCGACTCCTGCGCATTCGTTACACCGAGCGTAAGACCAACGAATACGTCTGGCAGCAAATCACCACACTCGCCGGAAACCAGGAGCCTCTTCTTGCCACGGTACGACGCCGTAAGCTTGCCTGGTATGGCCATGTGACCCGCTATGACTCACTGGCCAAGACAATCCTCCAAAGGCACAGTGGAAGGCAAACGGCGTCGAGGGCGTCAATGCAAGTCCTGGCTTGACAACATCAAAGAATGGACCGGACAGACCCCTGGCACATTACTGCGAAAAACCGAGGACCAAGAGCAATGGAGGTTGCTGATTGCCCTCTCCTGCATGGCACCCCTACGACATCAGTCAAGGGTCCAACTAAACTAACTAACTCACTTTGGTTTTGTTTTGATTGAGGGTATAAAGGACCAAAAGAAGGCTGGAAAACACATATACCCACAGTAAAGCCACAGTTTTCTTTATACATTGGTCAGCTTTGCACCACCAGTGGCAAGTATTTTTTAATAAAGCGACCAGGAAAGGCGAACTGGTACCTTGGTCATCTTGCTTGTTCTTTTTGCTGCTTTAAATGAACCCGTCACAGTTACATTTGGCGTCCCCATTCTGTGCATCTCTGATACCTACCAGGACTTGTTGGAAATGTGCCATTATAGACTGTTGCAATGTTAAACTCACTGAGCTCTTCAGTCTGTCTATAAAATTGAAATAGGTATGGCTAAAAATACGACGAAATTATGACCTATCAACATTTCAGGTCTTACAAAACCCTTTTAGCTCCAACATTATGATTTTCAGCTACACATTTGTTTAAATATGATACTAAAGTTATCATTCTCATAACTAGATGTACCAGTATACAGAGGAGCAGTGTGAATGAGACAAATTCACTGAGTGCACTGGGTTCACAATGAACTGTCCAAACAAGTCTGCTCCCAGCTTAGACAACACATGAAATCAGATCCTCTGCTCAATATAGAAACCTTTACCGGCCATGGATGTTTTAAGCTTTTGGGAAGCAGTCAAGTTTTGATAGAAGTTGCTGCAAATAGATGCCATGAAGTTGGCAAGAAAGTGCAGACAGAAACAAAAGTATATCTCCTCCGGTGTCATTTACTCTATGTTCCTACTGGCAGTGATTTTTAGCCTGTTGTCGCCCTAATTGCTGATCGCTTCATTGCCCTGTGTTTACACTGGCAGCATCACAATCACCTGATTACCGGCTGAGAAAAACAGACGTTCATTAAAAATCTCCCTAAATATTACAGATCCTCTACTTTTTTTACTTTACTACATGTTCTAAACGGGCAATTCTGTATCTTCAGTTGACCTAACTTACATGTCTTTGGACTGTGGGAGGAATCCGGAGCTCCCAAAAGAAACCCACGTAGATACTGTGAGAACATGCTATCACACAGAAAAGGAAAGGCTTCACACATTTATTTATTGCATATATTGCATTTTTATTATTAAACAATTTATTTTAAGTATTAAAATATTTTATTGGTAGTAGCTTACATTTTTTTTTTTAGTATTAATTGTATTTACTGTATTTTTTATTAATTATGATTATGATGATAATGATAACACGTATTATTTTTTATTTATTTATGTATTTATTTTATTAACATAACATTGATGTGCAGATCGTCCTGGGTTTTTACACAACACTGCAGATGCTGTTAGTATACAGCTTGCCAATGGCGCCATCATGTGGTTTAATGTATAACTACAAACCAGGGATTCAGAAACGATTTAATCATTTTTTTTGAACATTTTATTGTCGTTAATTTGTTTCTCTTTTTTTTATAATTAACATGTTTTAAAAAAATGTAAAAAATAAAATTAAAGTCTCTACAAGCTTTGCTTATCTGGATTTTATTCCATGCTTCATGGTAGATCCTGTCAGGTTTAATGAATAGATGGATAGATAGACAGACAGGCAAACACGTGCAGATAGTACACAGTAGAACATGCCAAATAGCTTCACAGACAATGATCAGAGGCAAGGTTTGATCCACATGAGCCTGGAGATGTGTATCACCCACACTGCATGCTACACCAGGGATGTCCAAACTACGACCCACGGGCAATTTGCAGGCCCATCACTATTTTTGAAATGGCTCTCAAGGTATTTTATAAATAAAATTAAAGTTGGCCTGCTATGAAGCAGGTTTTAAAAAAAATGCTTGAACTCTGGGTGTCGCTACAGCACAAAACAAATCTAAAAATGCTCCCCATCTTCTTTCCCCCAACTCAACATTAACGTTACACCTACAGTAATAATACCAAAGTTAATGGATAAACATTGTGGCTCCAAAGAAACAAAAACTAGACACAAGAATTTCAGGCAGAAGATTTCAGGCACTCTGGGAAAATGTAAATTTTTTCACTGAGTTCAGAGGGAAGTGTGAACGTTTAATTTTACTATTTATAAGTATAATAATCTTTTCATTAGTATTATAAACTGGTGAGTGAAATTAAATAATTTAAATTATTAAATAATTAAATAAATCAAAGATAAATAATAAGTCACTCAAATAAAAAGGAAGTGTAATTGTTAGTAATCAGGTAGGTCTATTTATATATAGTTTTATTACAAAAAATGGCCAGTGTTTGTAATAAAACCATTATATGTAATAATAATAAAACCATTATATATAATAACCATGACCATTATACCACACCAGAGTGGCTTATAAAATAATAAAATAAAGTCAAAACCAAAATCAGTACTTATCAATACTAGAAACTGACCTTGGTTTACAGTACAGTTGCACACGGTAGCTTTTGATTTGCGCTTTACAATTACATTTACGGTATTTAGCATTTAGATACTTTTATCCAAAGCGACTTACAGTACTGTGACAGTATATTGTCTAAGCAATTAAGGGTGCCTTGCTCACTGGCCCAACAGTGACAACCTGGCAGTGGTGGGGCTTGAACCAGGGAAAGGGAAGTATTCACGCATCACATTCCAAAAACCTTAATACTTTGATGCAGTCAAATAATCTTTTTTTTTTTTATTGAAAAGTCAAAATACAGCAAGTTATATACAAACGAAATAAATCCAGTAATAAAGAGAAAACAGCTCTAAGGCTTCCTCAGTTTTTCTTTAATTGTATCCTAACACAAAACCCTTCTCCCAAAAAACACACACACTAACAAAACAAACAAAACTGTAAAAAAAAAGTTTTTATATATATACAGTGTATCACAAAAGTGAGTACACCCCTCACATTTCTGCAGATATTTAAGTATATCTTTTCATGGGACAACACTGACAAAATGACACTTTGACACAATGAAAAGTAGTCTGTGTGCAGCTTATATAACAGTGTAAATTTATTCTTCCCTCAAAATAACTCAATATACAGCCATTAATGTCTAAACCACCGGCAACAAAAGTGAGTACACCCCTTAGTGAAAGTTCCTGAAGTGTCAATATTTTGTGTGGCCACCATTATTTCCCAGAACTGCCTTAACTCTCCTGGGCATGGAGTTTACCAGAGCTTCACAGGTTGCCACTGGAATGCTTTTCCACTCCTCCATGACGACATCACGGAGCTGGCGGATATTCGAGACTTTGCGCTCCTCCACCTTCCGCTTGAGGATGCCCCAAAGATGTTCTATTGGGTTTAGGTCTGGAGACATGCTTGGCCAGTCCATCACCTTTACCCTCAGCCTCTTCAATAAAGCAGTGGTCGTCTTAGAGGTGTGTTTGGGGTCATTATCATGCTGGAACACTGCCCTGCGACCCAGTTTCCGGAGGGAGGGGATCATGCTCTGCTTCAGTATTTCACAGTACATATTGGAGTTCATGTGTCCCTCAATGAAATGTAACTCCCCAACACCTGCTGCACTCATGCAGCCCCAGACCATGGCATTCCCACCACCATGCTTGACTGTAGGCATGACACACTTATCTTTGTACTCCTCACCTGATTGCCGCCACACATGCTTGAGACCATCTGAACCAAACAAATTAATCTTGGTCTCATCAGACCATAGGACATGGTTCCAGTAATCCATGTCCTTTGTTGACATGTCTTCAGCAAACTGTTTGCAGGCTTTCTTGTGTAGAGACTTCAGAAGAGGCTTCCTTCTGGGGTGACGGCCATGCAGACCAATTTGATGTAGTGTGCGGCGTATGGTCTGAGCACTGACAGGCTGACCCCCCACCTTTTCAATCTCTGCAGCAATGCTGACAGCACTCCTGCGCCTATCTTTCAAAGACAGCAGTTGGATGTGACGCTGAGCACGTGCACTCAGCTTCTTTGGACGACCAACGCGAGGTCTGTTCTGAGTGGACCCTGCTCTTTTAAAACGCTGGATGATCTTGGCCACTGTGCTGCAGCTCAGTTTCAGGGTGTTGGCAATCTTCTTGTAGCCTTGGCCATCTTCATGTAGCACAACAATTCGTCTTTTAAGATCCTCAGAGAGTTCTTTGCCATGAGGTGCCATGTTGGACCTTTCAGTGACCAGTATGAGAGAGTGTGAGAGCTGTACTACTAAATTGAACACACCTGCTCCCTATGCACACCTGAGACCTAGTAACACTAACAAATCACATGACATTTTGGAGGGAAAATGACAAGCAGTGCTCAATTTGGACATTTAGGGGTGTAGTCTCTTAGGGGTGTACTCACTTTTGTTGCCGGTGGTTTAGACATTAATGGCTGTATATTGAGTTATTTTGAGGGAAGAATAAATTTACACTGTTATATAAGCTGCACACAGACTACTTTTCATTGTGTCAAAGTGTCATTTTGTCAGTGTTGTCCCATGAAAAGATATACTTAAATATCTGCAGAAATGTGAGGGGTGTACTCACTTTTGTGATACACTGTATATATATATATATAACATTTAAAATATATCAGTCTGTGTGTGATGAATGAATATAATATACAAGTTTCACTTTTTGAATGGAATTACTGAAATAAATCAACTTTTTCATGATATTTTAATTTTATGACCAGCACCAGTATATATAAGATAAGATAAGATAATCCTTTATTAGTCCCACAATGGGGAAATTCACATCGTTAGACAAGAAATGGTAACACATTGGGAGAGTAGGAGATTAAAAAAAAAAAAAAAAAAAAAAAATATATATATATATATATATCAGTGGCGATTTCTCTAAGACTGCAAGGGAAGCTCAGCTTTCCCTAAAATGTAAAAAATTTAATGGTCAAATATGTACAGTTGTGTTAACATGTCATTGACTACAAATGCGTTAGAACACGTTCATCTCGAAGACGAGTTCGTTCAGAATCAGCTACTTATCACAAATCGACTCGATTTTGTTAACTTAACTCATACGTTCCCGGAGCGTCAATGCATTTACGCGCAGACGCTGAGCGTCTCTTTGCTTCTATGGGGCTGCATGGGCGGGACTTCGAAACTCGCCAGTCATTGGATAAATGCCACGATTTTGTCCCGCCCCCAGACGCTGAGCGTCTCTGGGGGTGAATGGGGCTGTGGGCGGGTCTGGACGCTGAGCTTCTGCAAGATGATTGGAGGATCAGTCGAAAGGCTGAATCCCGTTTTGATTGACAGCTATCACTGGGAGCTTCAGTACCATCGAGGATTTTGCGAGTGAAGTCGGAAGACAAACTGCAACCCATTTCAGGCAATTTTCTTGAAAACTAACAAAGGGGAGAATTTATACATTTATATATAAATAAATTGACAAATTTTATGATGTAAGCCGACAATGAGCTTCCCCTCTTTGAAAGACCAGCAGCCGCCACTGATATATATATATATATATATATATATATATATATATATATATACATAGCCTGAAGTTGGTCAAAATAAGAGGGAAAGTAATTTCACTTAGATTAAAACTTTGAGGTATCACATCTTAAAGTGAATCTAATTTTCTCCAATTTCAGGACATATATCATATCATGGAGCCACATTAAAATTGTAGGTGGTTTACAGGATTTCCAGAGCAAAGGGATACGGTGCCTTGCCAATAAAGATGTGAAAGCCATAAAGTCTGACTGGGCCTGTGAGAGTAATTGAGGCCTTGAAGAAAGACCAAATATTGCAATAAAGGACAGATTTGGATCTTGGTATCACCAAGAACTTTTGACATTATCTCAAAGTAATCAAATCAAAATTTAGAAACACTCGGGCAAAAAAAAAACATATGGCCTAAATTGCGTGGTGACATGGAGCATCTATCCCGTAGCCACATTTACAAAATAACGGATTATATTTCTAATGGGACACACGGTTATAAATTTAATAGCATCTGGAACAACATAAGCGAAGGTAAGCAGTATTATGGGTTTTTTTGCTGTGTTTGGGATTTTGGCCGCTGTGCCGTAATTTGCAATGAAAACAAAACATATCAGTTGAAGCTTTTAACTGGTACCTAGGAAAGTAAAGGCAAAATACAGTTGCTAATCTGTTGTTGTTTTTTATCTGAACTTACATATTATTTGTTTATTTTTACTCTACATTTCCAATATATGTTTTGTGTATATTATATTGACTCGTGACTTGACTCAGACTCTAGCCTAAGACTCGTGACTCGACTCAACTCGAACTCGTATTTTGTGACTTGTGAACATCTCTGTGGTAGAGAAGGATTGACTTGCAACCTACATCCCATTTCCAATGTGGCAACGCAGAAGGACACGACTTATAACATGGCACACTGCCAAACTCCTTTAGCAGCTGCCACGTTACAGTGAATATCCTAAACTGTTATTTTTAGGTCTCCCCACAAATGTTTGATGGGACTTAAGTCTGAACTTTGAGTGGGTAACTCAAGGACATTCATGGTCTTATGCCTAGGTTGTCCCTATAATTATCTGCACCCACCTGTACCCCAATTCTCACCAATTTCTCTGTACCTAGCACTGAGAGACACCTCTAGTCTTTTACATAATGTTTATTACATTCCTCCTTCTACTCAACAATGACCTTTGTCTCGCCACTCTCATAAATGCCTGATTGTCTAACAGGTTCTTTTGTCAGTCCAACAGGTTCTTTTATATCTGCAACAGACTTTAAGAGCTTTTTAGAGTGGCTGTTGGGTTCTTTCTTTCAGCCATGACTAAGGCTCATATCGCCTGGATGCCCAATTTTGCATGGCGGCAAACTCTTGGAATATTCTAGTTTAAACCAAGCCTTTTTATTTACACTTTTTGAGGCCACTGTGGTACATTGTGGTACGGGGAACACTCAAGGCTATAAATACTGTGTTATATCCTTGTCCTGATCTGTGCCATGCCATAACGTGATCCACAGGTCAGATTCACAGTCACTGATCTGTGCTTTTCCAAACTATGCCAATTCATTCACATAGTAACCGGTTAATTCCAGCTGAGTTTTAGATACATATCAAAGATAATTGAAGATATAAGGTTGCACCTGATCACAATCAATGAAAAGAGTAGTTTTTAAATAACAGATTTTAGAGTTTCTAGTCGTATCCAATTGCCCTGATTGCGTTACGCTTCATCTCTACCAATACAACCCTCCACTGCTGACTGAGGAGCTTCGCAACTGACACACGCCCCCTCCGACACGTGCACAGTACCGACTGCCTCTGTTCACCTGCACGAGGCGAGTTCATATGCGGATCAGCCTTGTGCACAGAGAGACACGCCCTGATCAGCATTATTCCCCAACTCTGCGCAGGCGCCATCAATCAGCCAGCAGAGGTCACAATTGCACCAGTTATGAGGAACCCTGGTCCGGCTTACCCACCTGGATGGCTGCGCTGAGATTCGATACGATGTATTTGAAATCCCAGCTCTGGTGTGCTAGTGTGTTTAACCGCTTCGCCACCTGAGCGGCTCTGGTTTTTATTTTTATTATTGATAAGTTAAATGGCAATTATATCTATTCAAAATTAAATCCAAGTGAAGTTTATTTGTGCAGGGTTTTTTACAATGAACATTGTCTTAAAGCAACGTTAGAGAACCTAGGGCAGACAGACCAATGACAGTGGCAGGGAAAAACTCCCTTTACAGGAAGAAACCTTGAGAGGAACCAGACAATCTACAAATCTACAACACATTACATTTTGCTAAAAAAAAAGTCAAGGGTTCTGAATATTTTCTGAAAGTTTAACTTTAGAAATGAGGCCCCTTGGTCCACTTTGACACTAAGCAGCATAAAATATATGCTGAATATGAATGAATAAATGACTCAATCAATTAAACAATGTGGTGTGGTTGAATAAATTAGGATGTGGACTCAGCTGTGCCATCCGGCTGGGCTGGGCGGCTACATGAACAACGATTGGCCTGTTGTTCATACAGGGCGGGAAGCCGGATAGGGACCTCTTAACTGATGCAATTATGGTTAAAGGTACCTGCACAGAGTCAAGTAATAATGCGTGGATCAGGGTGTGGCTTTCCGTACACAAAGCTGATCCACATATGAACCTCGTGCGGGTGGAAAGATTCACCTCACTTGCATGTCTTTGGTCTGTGGGAGGAAACCGGAGCACCCGGTGGAAACCCATGTGGAAACGGGGAGAACATGCAAACTCCACACAGAAAGTACCCGGACCACCCCACCTGGGGATCAAACCCAAGATCTTGTGATGTTTGTGCCTTTAGAAGAGACACTTTGTTCACAGTATCGCTATAAGTGATTCATTGATTCATGAGTTGATTCGTTTTTATGTGAAGCGTAAGTTTCTCTTCTCAGTTATCTCTCCGTGTTTACTGTTATTAATTAAATGTCGTGGTTTTAAATAAACACAAGCTACTACAGAACATTTTGTGTGACTCTCTTACATTAAAAAGCTTAATTAAACTGCTATTACCACAGATCTGTAACCGAGTCAGACTCGTTCCGTCTAAGGAGCTAAAAGTTTTCTAAAAGTTCAGCAGATGATCCTGAACTAACGAATTTGGTAATGAATAAACTTTTGCCTCTGATTGGCTCTGTAACGTCTTCTGTTCTCATCTACATCACAAGTAAGAACCGCTTACGATTTACCAAAGTGAACCAGGAGTTTATATAACGTGCTGATAGAATCGACTCAGATGTGACGGGGTTGAATTATCTTTTTAAAGTAAATATTACAATCAGCAAAATTACATCGTAAGAGCTTTCACGATGGTTTCTGTACGATTGTTGATGAATGGTGATGTGATGGTTGGTGCTTCGTAGCTCAAAGTCTGAATCAATCCACTGAGCTGTTAACTTAACATGGTCTTTATATATCACACGATCGGATCGGCTACTTTTAGGAAATATCGCCGATCGCCGATAGCATATTTTGATTAAAAATCGGCCGATACCGATTCGTAGCCGATCGATCGTCCCATCTCTACAAATAACAAAAGTATTTTATTTTATTATTATTTTTCTTTATGCATTTTCTCCCCTTTTTCTCCCTTTTTAGCGCGACCAATTGCCCGATTGCGTCATTCTTCCCCTCCACCAATTCCAATCTCCGCTCCAATTGAGGAGAACGAAGCTAACCCAAGCCCCCTCCGACACGTGGGCAGCAGGCCGTATGCATCTTATCACCTACACTTTGACGAGTGCAGTGCAGCTCAGCGTTGTGTTTGGAGAGACACACCCTGACCACACTCTTTTCCCCTCTCTGCGTAGGCGCCATTAATCAGCCAGCAGAAGTCGTAATTGCACCAGTCATGAGAGAGAGACCCCATCCGACATAATCCCGCCCATGTCTGAACAACAGGCCAATTGTCGTTCATGTGGCCGCTCAGCCTTAGCCAGCAGGCAGAGCTGAGATTCGATACGATGTATTCGAGATCCCAACTCTGGTTCCAGCGTGTGTTTTTACCGCTGCGCCACCTGAGCTGCCTTTTTTGTTTTAAAAAATCGGGAAAAAAACGTAGCGTGAACCCAGTATCGCGAATCGTATCGCATTGTTGGTAGAGTGTATCGTTACATCCCTAATGTTACCATATTTACCCATCTAATCAAATCTAATTAGCGTGTAATTGCCCCACAGCAAACTGGTCTCTTGTGAAGGCATCCTGGCATCCTATACCAGGGTAAAGAGGTTAGCAAAAACGTAATAATAACGTATAAATAAATTAAAGCAATAAGCCACGAGAGGCCGTGCGTTACTGCGATCTTATCACGGGGAAGGTTGTTTTAGGCACTCCGCTTTGCATCGTGCCTAAAACGTCCTTCCCCGTGATAAAATCATAGCAGTAACGCACGGTCTCGAGTGGCTTATTGCTTTTATAAAACGGCGGTCAACATAAAATATAATAAAATACAATGTTCAATTTATAAATGTTTTTATTTACAAAAACACTTACAAAAAGCATTCTTCCGCGACCCCAGGTAGTGCGTTAACAGTGTTGCTAGGCAACATGAGGGCGAACATAACATTAACTTTTTCTTTTCAGTGGCGTATTAATATGGAATAATGTGAGGTGGTCATAGGTGTGCGTTTATCTGGGATTTTACAACGGCTTCGAACGCGGCTCAGCCAATCAGATTTTAGGACCGGAACTATCCGTTTTATAAAATATAAATTCGCCCTCATGTTGCCTAGCAACACTGTTAATCGAACTATTTTGCGTCGCGGAAGAATGCTTTATTGTAAGTTTATACACAATAAATACATTTATGAATTAAACATTGTTGTATTTATTATATTTTATGTTGACCGCCGTTTTATAGAAGCAATAAGCCACTCGAGACCGTGCATTACTGTTATGATTTTAGCACGGGGAAAGAAGTTTTAGGCACTCCGTGCTAAAATCACAGTAATGCACGGCCTCTCGTGGCTTATTGCTTTAAATTAAAAGTGGAATGTATTTACTCTTGCCTGTATTACGTAATAACAGACAGCTTGAGGCTCGAGCGGCTTTTCCTTTAAGTGCCCGTGCGTTCTGGCCGTATGACGTCACCAAACTCTCTAGAGGGAGAGCAGCGAGTCGCGAGACACTAGCCTCAAGTAACGGAGGGGGAGACTTAGCATTCTCTATTGTCGTCTTTTAACAATAATACCGATTTTAAAACAGTTTTATTAGTGTTAAAATTACGTAACAACAACGTTCAACGTTTAATTTATTACAATTAACCGGTCTGAAGTGTTTTCCTTGTGTGCGAATTGGCGAATTTTTGAAATGGATATTAGCTGGCCAGCTAGCTGATAAACCACCTAGCTTTAAAGCTAGCACCAAACTTGGGAAACTAGCCGAAACTCTGGTTTTGTTTTATTTTATTTGAAATTTTCGGACTGTTACGTTAATTATCTTAATATCGGTTAATTAATATTTGTTTTTACAATTTTTGGTACAACCAATACCGAAGTAGTTACTCTGTCCTCGGAAAACAGAGGGAAAGGAGCCGCGGTCTTTTCGCCTCCTCCTCTGGTTTACCATGCTGCCGAGTTCGCAGAATCAGCTGGAGTTGTCTAACCAGCAGCAACAACAACAACAACAACAACAGCTAAATTTACAACAAAACCCAATTCAGTTTCCACAATTTCACAGCAAACCACTTCAGATCAAGAAAAATGCCATAACGGACGACTATCAGGTCACCAACCAGGTTCTCGGTTTGGGCATTAATGGGAAGGTGTTGGTATTGTGGAAGAAGAAGTCCGGGGTGAAATATGCTCTCAAGGTAAGATGGTTGTTAAAACTGGCATATTCTTTTAAACGAATGTGTGTTCAGTGATTTCGCAAACACAGTTTTGTTGTTACTTTGATCTGCCACAGTCGATACACTTCAGTGACTTGTCGATTTTATTGTTTCACTTAATCACTTGTCCTCACTAGCTTGTGTCGCTCTTAATGTCATTGAAACGTAAGGGCCAGTTAAAGCATTAAAATGAAATGAATTGATCTGCAAGATTCAGATGGAATTAAATTACACTTAATCAACTGTTAAACTATTACTACCCAATCCGCATAATATACATATATGATGGACCAGTATAAATAAGTAGTAGAGTTTTTCGTTTATGCTGACTATATATATATATACACACATACACCTACACCGTCTATTTGATCAGCTCCACTTACCATATAGAAGCACTTTGTAGTTCTACAATGACCCCCCACAGGACCACTACAGAGTAGGTATTATTTAGGTGGTGGATTATTCTCAGCACTGCAGTGACACTGACATGGTGGTGGTGTGTTAGTGTGTGTTGTGCTGGTATGAGTGGATCAGACACAGCAGCGCTGCTGAAGTTTTTAAACACCGTGTCCACTCACTTTCTACTCTATTAGACACTCCTACCTAGTTGGGCCACCTTGTAGATGTGAAGTCAGAGACGATCGCTCATCTATCGCTGCTGTTTGAGTTGGTCATCTTCTAGACCTTCACAGGACGCACATGGGCCGCTGTTGGCTGGATATTTTTTGTTGGTGGACTATTCTCAGTCTAGCAGTGAAAGTGAGGTGTTTTAAAACTCCATCAGCATTACTGTGTCTTATCCACTCATACCAGCACAACACACACTAACACCATGTCCATCACCATGTCAGTGTCACTGCAGTGCTGAGAATGACCCACCACCCAAATAATACTTACTCTGTAGTGGTCCTGGGAGAGTCCTGACCATTGAAGAACAGCATGAGAGGGGGTTAACAAAGCATGCAGAGAAACAGATGGACTAGAGTCAGTAATTGTAGAACTACAAAGTGCTTCTATATGGTAAGTAAAGCTGGTGAAATGGACAGTGAGTGTAGAAGCAAGGAGGTGGTTTTAATGTTATGGCTGATCGGTGTATATATAGGAAGTGCACTCCAGACTTCCTATAAAAGCTCAATGATGTTTAGGTCTTGTGATTGGGGATTTATGGACTGCTGTACTTTCTCAGTCCTTGTTATTATGCATGTCACTTTGTCCAGATAGACTGTAAAACAGGATCTTTTTCCAAAGCAGCTGATACAGCTGAAACTCTAGAAGGCAGTTATTAGAAAGGGAGTCCACATATTTTTTGCCGTATTTTCTATTTCTGTCTTGTCTTGAATTATTTACACAGAATGAATCATGCCTTTCTCCAGCTTTGATTAGGGGTTGCCACAGTGGATCATTCGTTCACATATTTGATTAGGAAGTTTTTACACCTGATGCCCTTCTTGATGCAACCATCCTATTTATCCAGGCAGAATTGTTTACACTATAAACATGTTTTAATAATATCCAGTCTACAACCATATTTACAGTTTAGGACAACTTTTTTTTTAACATGCTTGTGCTATTGGACAAGGTTAACTGAGCCACCCTAGGATGGCTTTCACATGAAGAGCGTTTTGTGCTTAGTTTACCTCGAGGCTGGGTGCATATTGCAGCTTCCCGCAGCATTTGCATGATAACAGGCAAAACGCTATCTGCTATCTGTGCCATTAATTGTCAGGCTTAAAAACAGCATGCAGTATTGACTGACAATTGCAGTTTATTTACATGTAGTTTTGTATGAAATGCACTGGAGTTTAAAACAAGAACTGTGTGTCGTTAATCTGAGGGCAAATGAAATCATATTTAAGAACTACAAAGCCAGTGATGCCTGGGTGAGGAAACTTGCTATTTAAAATGCTAAACTGGTCTTTCTATTTTACAGTTAATTAGTTGCCATGCTGTGTTTTTTCTCACAGTGTCATGCTAGATTTTGTTTTGTTTATTATTACAATAACATTTTTTAGTTATGACTTTGATGTTTTAATGTGTGGGTGGTGATCATTCATTCAATTATGGTTTATGCAGACTTTATGCATGTTCTTCTCAGTGTCTGTATGGGTTTGCTCCTGGTACTTTGGTTTCTTCCCATTTTTGCAAAACATGTCTAAGTAAATTGGCTGCTCAAGCTTTTGGGTGTGAGAAATTGTTAAGTATTTATTAGATTTGGCTTGTGAAAAAGAAATGTGTTCGACTGAGTAAGCCAGATCCACTTCGTTATGCGAGTAAAAAGTAAATGTTATTGCTGGAACTCTGACAAAATGAAATATTTGACTCCTCAGCACATGCGGTACATGTGTAAGAATTAGTAGTAAGTAGTAGTAAGTGCTGCAAGCATTTTTGCATCATCAACAATAGGAAAATCTGTTTCTTTCTTTTAGTTTTTTTTCTTTCTTTTTGTTTTGCTTATTATTACAATGACATTTTTTAATCATGACTTGGATGCTTGCATGTGTGGGTGGTGTTGTATAGAAATGTTAGACAATAGGATATGCAGTATTATTTAATTTATTTGTCCTAAAGGTCAAAGCACTTGAACTTTTGCCTCCTCCTACTTTTTGACACCGTGTAAAAAGGTGGAGGCGTTCTTTCAGGTGGTGTTGGCAGCCAGCTAAGGATTTATCATTAGTCAAACTTAAAGCGCAGGCTGTGAATTGTTTTAAAGACTACTGAACTGTTGTCTAATTGATTTTCTCTTCGGTTCTTATCAGTTAAAGATGCTAGGCTATTTAATCTGTCATTGCATAATTAGTTATTTAGTTGAAAGACTCATCTTTAATTAGAATGCTTTTGGGAGATGCCGTTAAAGAGAAGATCTATAGCTTTAACAAGGACAGTGATGTCAGTGTCCTGTCAGTGTTTGTCAGCATTGAGGTCTGTGGTCTCCAGTGTCAGATCTGGCAGCACACCACATTTATCACCTTCTTTTGGCCTGGCTCTTTTTAGCGACATAGAAAGTTTGTTAGCACCATTGGCATGCATAATTATGGTACACCGTTTGTTTTATGTATGTTTTTTTATGCTTTTTTATTTTCAGCTCAAAGTGCAGTCACTTTTTACAATTCTAATGTGACAGAATAAAATACATCTATAAAACTGTACTTAATACAGTTAGGAAAACAATTACTAGCACAATAAAACATTACTGTAATTTGTTAATCTTGTAATGTTGCATTTGTAATTTGCAGTGGTGAGTAAAGGAAAACTTAAGTACAGTTATTATTTTAGTAAATACCATTTTAGAAATTACCTAAGTAAAAGGAAGTATTTAGATTTAAAATTGTGTATTTAAATGTTAAATTTTAAGCATTTTTGTTTTCTATTTGCTAATGTTAAACATTTATTTTTAAAATAAGTTTTAAGAGTAACTATGATTTTTTTTTTTTTTTTTTTTCTGTTACTTTTAGTACATATTTTCTCCACTGTTATTGGCACCCCTGCTAAAGGTTGAGTGATCGCTTAGTGATTAAGGTACTGGACTAGAGATCAGAAGGTTGCTGCTTTAATTGTCACTGCTTGGCCCATGAGCAAGACCCTTAACTCTCAGTTGCTCATACTATGTTTATTGACGTTTAGATTGACCGTCAATTGTGGCTATTAAAATTGCTTTTTGTTTGAAAACACCAATAAATAAAATTAGTGCAGTAATAAAAATTTTTGTTCAACTGTCACACTGTCACAAACTTGCCTGTACTTGGACCCTGGAGTTCACTAAACTCTCAAAGGAGTTTTGTAGCTTATTGGCTACAAACCTGCTATCCCTAGGTGGGGTGGTTTGGGTCTTTCTGTGTGGAGTTTGCATGTTCTCCCTGTGTCTGTGTGGGTTTCCTCCGGGAGCTCCTGTTTCCTCCCACAGTCCAAAAAAACATGCAAGTGAGGTGAATTGGAGATACAAAATTGTCCGTGACTGTTTGATATTATACTTGTAAACTGATGAATCTTGTGTAACTACCGTTTTTGTCATGAATGTAACCAAAGTGTGTAAAACATGACGTTAAATGTCTAATAAAACAAACAAAACAAACAATATTGGCTACAAAGTTGAGTTCAGTGTAAAAAGCAAAAATGCCTGCTGTTCAGCATGGTGAAAAGTCTGTGATGATGTGGGGATGTTTTCCCCAAAGGTCATGGGAACCTCCTTAGGTTACATGGCATCATGGCCTCCATGAAAGATCAGGATATTAATAAATCAAAATCTGTCTGCCTCTGCCAAGAAACTAGAAATGTGACGACATGGTATCTTTCAGTAGGACGATAATCCAAAGCATACAGTCATGGCCAAAAATAATGACACCCCCTCAGTTCTTTTAGAAAATGCACAACTTCATTTATTTTATTTGCCTTGATACACTAAAAGCTGAGAACGTTTAATCTTATATCATTTCACTTAGAACTCCAGAAATAAACTGGACAAAATTATTGGCACCTGGTTAA
Organism: Trichomycterus rosablanca; assembly: GCF_030014385.1. NCBI lineage: Eukaryota > Metazoa > Chordata > Actinopteri > Siluriformes > Trichomycteridae > Trichomycterus > Trichomycterus rosablanca. The sequence continues at coordinate 10,194,503 of NC_086011.1, forward strand.
CATTGTCAGGAATAATTGGATACTCTGTGTCTTGTGACTCTCTTAATTTGTAATTAAACTCACCAGTGGCAAGTATCAGCTGCTGGCAATATAGAAATCACACTTGCATATAGTTTAAATGGAGGAAATCTTTGCCTGTATGTATTAACACTAAGCATGGAGAAAAGACAGATGAGCAAAAAAAATTGATGATTTGAGAACTAGGGCTGGGCGATAGGGCTGTCGTGCTAACCACAATTTTGAAATACCGCGGTATAGATCAGCCAACCGCAGGGCAAGCCAAGCAACCGCAACACTGCGATGTTCACGTTTTTCTTTCTTTTTTTTTTTTTTTTTTGCAAAGTCCATCTTGTTTTACGCTTACATTCGGGCGTAATAAATGTAAAATAAGTTCATAATGAAAATTAGCTAAGAGCGTCATTTTCCCGCCACATGTTCGCATCCGTTGCTGCTGAGTGTCAGAGTTTGTGTTTTAAAATGGAAACAATGGCAACATTAATTATAGGCAAGTTTATTAATGATCACATTGAGTTCACACACAATAAAATACTTGTAATTTAGACTATATTCAAACAGCCTTGGCGTACTAAAGCACTTAATGATGGTTAATATGGCATTGCAGCCTGCAAATATTCTCTTGCTGGCTTGCTGGAATGATTTAAATGTATTTTTTCATTGAATAAAAATGTATTGAAACGAATAAATAACTAAATAAATCAGATCCTCTCTGGAACCACATCAGGTGAACATGTTGGTTTTTCTAGCGCGCATGATAACGCAGGTTTAAGGTCTTACAGACTTTATTCTTTATTCTATTTTTTTATCATATTTTGATTAGATGTGCATTTAAAATATTTAGCCTAAACACTTTTTTTTGTTTCACAGTGTATTTATTAAATCTAAATTTAAACCTTTTTTTAATAGAGAAAAGACGCGCATCCCTGCTCTGTTCTGTATTTAACAATAAACACGCATTTGATTTGTCTTAAAGCTGTCTCATCTTTGTCATTATAAAGCAATAATATACCGAATCATAGCCTAACAATAAAGCTTGTTTATATAGCTCTAAACAAAAAAAAATTGGCGATATTACCGCACACCACGGTGTTGAGCCACGCTGAATACCGCAAGGGGAAATTCTTTCACCGCGACAGCCCTATTGGGCGATTTTCACGATTAATTTGGTTAATTCGAATGAATGTTTTTACCCGATGTTAGAAATGTGACAATCGCGATTGTTTACATACTTTATATTTTAATTAAAATACTAACATTTCACGAGGCAGAAACTGACCAGACGCTCGCGGAATATAAATCAAGGAAAGTTTAATATTAAAAGGGCAAAATCAGTGTACAAAATCAGGTAGAGTCCAAAACCAGAGCATAAACAGACCGGCAGCGAAAACCAAATCAGCAAAAACAGTAAACGGAAGACAACAAGGATCATACACGGTAATGGTTACACGGTAATGGTTAGATTCAGAAATAAGGCATGCAAACACGATCGGCAAAACTTCACAATGAGACACACAAACAGAAGAGTTTAAATAAGATTCATGTAATTGAACACAGCTGAACTGAATCAAAACTCCGAATTGAATTAAAACCCTGAGCGCGTTCAGGATGACCGGGGACATGTGATAGTCACGTGACTATATAGTCCGTGGGAACATGGGAATTGTAGTCCATATAGTTAGAAGCAGAATGTGCCCCCTCCATCCACCCCCCAGTCACAAGAGGACAAAATCAAAGCTGAGCTGACTGCTTACTTGATGTCCCTAGTGAAGATACTGATACAGACTCACTTATATGGTGGAAACAGTAAACAGGCTCGTGTTCTTTTTAAGAAAGCTGTAAAGATCTTTTTGTGGTTTTGCACTTTTCTTAATGTAAGGAGGTTTTGCTGCACATTATTTAAAGTGAGTTGTTTTTAAGCTAATCTTAAAAAGGATATAGCTAATTAAGATGTCTATTTTGTTGTAATTATTATGAATTATTGTTATTGTTATAAAGTTTGAGTTCCTTAAAAGGATAATTAAAGGTGGTGCTGTTACTATTTTTGCACTTCTGCAGTCTTTTAAATTAAAATGCAAAAAAAAAATATTTTTTTATTTTGCAATATCGCCCAGCCCTAGTGAGAACCAAACATCTCAAGGTTGAGTCCATCTCCAGTTAACTTAATTCAATGTGTGCAAGGTCAGTAAGATGTTTTACAGGCCCTGGCACAGTAACTGTCCTGGACAAAAATTGCAATAAATGCAAGGTATCATGAAATATAAAGACTACCAAAGAATTTTGAAGTGCAGTGTAGTGCCCCAGTGTCAGAAAGCTGGGTGTCCCTCAGTAGGACAGTGACCCAAAACATACTTCAAAAAGCACCTAGCATTGCACCTCATGTAAGGCCAATAGTTCTTTGTTGCAGAGTTGTTGTTGGCAGTTACAGAAACGTACTTATTGCAGGATTGTGGTTCAGTTTTTCCCAAAGTTTATGGCTTTGTTAAGGCTGTCAGGGCCTTGCAGATTGGCGGAGACCTTCAAGCACTTCCTAATTGAGATATTTTGTGTTAAAGCTACATTTAAAAAAAGCCTCCTATTTTTGTTTATTTACTGTCACTTACATCACTTGTTGACGCATGTAATTAAATCTTTGTTAATTAATTTTACTAGCCACCCTTTCCCCTTATTTTCCTCATACAGTGCTGTGAAAAAGTATTTGCATATTTCTTCTGTTTTTGCATCTGTCACACTAGTATGTTTTGGATCATCAACCAAAGATTATCCAAGTAATTAACCAAATTCAGTTGGCTTTGGTTTCACTAGACACACCCAGGCATGATTACTGCCAGACCTGTCAAATCTAAGCATCACAAATAAAACCTGTATAGCAATGTGAAACAAGCTAGACAACGTAGCACACAATGGCTCTAAAGAGATTCAAATACAGATGTAAAACAAAGTAATTGATATCTACCAGTCTGAAAAGGGTTACAAAAACATTGCCAAGGCTCTGGCACCTCACAGCAAGAAGATCCTGGATTCGATCCCCAGGTGGGGTGGTCCGGGTCCTTTCTGTGTGGAGTTTGCATGTTCTTCATGTGTCTGTGTGGGTTTCCTCCAGGTGCTTCGGTTTCCTCCCACAGTCCAAAGACATGTAAGTGAGGTGAACTGGAGATAATAAATCGTCCAAGACGGTGTTCGATATAACCTTGTGAACTGATGAACCTTGTGTAATGAGTAACTACCGTTCCTGTCATGAATGTAACCAAAGTGTAAAACATGTTAAAATCCTAATAAACAAACAAACATTTGCATATTGTGTTTTTGCATCTGTCACACCTGTATGTTTTGGATCATCAACCAAAGATTATACAAGTAAAAACTAATGTTTTTTTTTCAATGATGATTCCCCCTTAGCTACTAAATGAACCAAATTTAGTTGACTTTGGTTTCACTAGCCACACCCAGGCATGATTAGTGCCAGACCTGTCAAATCTAAACATCACAAATAAAACCTGTATGGCAGTGTGAAACAGGCTAGAGAGATTCGAATACAGATGCAAAACAAAGTAATTGATATCTACCAGTCTGAAAAGGGTTACAAAAACATTTCCAAGGCTTTGGCACCTCACTGAACCATGGTGACAGCCATAATCCATAAATGTAGAAAACTTGGAACAGTGGTGAACCTTTCCAGGAGTGACCTGCCTACCATAATTTTACCAAGAACACAATGACCACAGATGTATGGCTTTTTCTCTGTGGAACGTAGTTTAGGTTGCATTTATTGAAGCAGCGGCAAATTGTTTTTTAAATACTTCATAGCCCATCTGTCTTAATTATCACAGTAGCATGACTAGTTTCCATGCAGTGTCAGCCAAGGACTCAAGGGTTGTGCACATTTAATATCTTGCCTTTAAAGATTTCTTCAGATTCCCTAAATCTTTAAAATGTTATGTACATTATGTGGTGAGGGGCAGTATGGTGGCTAAGTGGGTAGCACGGTCACCTCACAGCAAGAAGATCCTGGGTTCGATCCCCAGGTGGGGCGGTCCGGGTCCTTTCTGTGTGGAGTTTGCATGTTCTCCCCGTGTCTGTGTGGGTTTCCTCCGGGTTCTTCGGTTTCCTCCCACAGTCCAAAGACACATAAGTGAGGTGAACTGGAGATAATAAATCGTCCACGACTGTGTTCGATATAACCTTGTGAACTGATGAACCTTGTGTAATAAGTAACTACCGTTCCTGTCATGAATGTAACCAAAGTGTAAAACATGACGTTAAAATCCTAATAAACAAACAAACATTATGTGGTGAAATACCTATATTATTTGCAATCTTTTGTTGACATTTGTGTGGGTTTGATGTATTGTTGGCTTGTTATTTTAACCACCGAGCTGCCATAGTCTTCTTTAATATTGTACAGCATTTAGTTCACTTTTAAATGTTTGAGATGTTATTAATTTCAGTTCATTTTAAACGCTAAATGCTGTCAAATAAATTTGGAGTATAGGGTCCAGGGAGAAATGATCATATGTCATGCCAGCATTTGTGTATTAAAAAACAACTCGCAGAAACTCACTTGAATGCGTGTGTTTATAACTGTATGACACTTCTCCCCAGATAAACACATCACATTTAAATAAAGGTTAACATTAAAATATGGCAGTGACCAGTTTACAATTTTTGTGGTGATGGTTGGCTTTAAGCAGGTGGCTGTTTGTATATATGCTTTCCACTCACAGGCTGATGGAACATTTCCTGGGTAATTGCGTCTTCCAGAGAGACTTAATAACCTAAACCTGTGCACATGTTGCACCTTGTTTAGACTTGTTATGGCAGTTAAAAAACACATAAAAGCTTTTTAAGAAAACATTTGACTAAAATTGTGCCAAAGAAAAGAGGAGAAGTTTTTAACCCCCTGGTTTAGAAAATCTGCTTGTTTGGTATCCATTTTTACAAACATTGTAAAGGATTATTGTAAAGTTTTTACAGATGTTTTAGGGCCATGAAGGTACACCAGTCGTCATTCATAGTTTTTCAAGTTTTCTTAACAAATCTATACAGTGTAGCCATCTCTCACCTTTGTGGCTGAAAATGAATAGTGGGGGGCATGGTGGTTCAGTGGGTAGCACTGTCACCTCACAGCAAGAAGATCCTAGTTTGATCCCCAGTTGGGGCGTTCCGGGTCCTTTCTGTGTGGAGTTTGCATGTTCTCCCCATGTTTGCATGGGTTTCCTCCCACAGTCCAAAGACATGCAGTCAGGTGAATTGGAGATTAAACTTGTGAGCTGATAAATCTTGTGTAATGAGACCGTTACTGTCATGAATGTAACCAAAGTGTAAAACATGACGTTAAAATGTAATAAATGAATAAAATGAATAGTATGAGTTAACATCTGATCAAACATCAGCCCCCTCAGCTAATTATCTTTCGGTTCCAAAATCAACCCAGGAAGTATAAAAAAAACAAATTATGTATTAAAAGGTGTTTAATTTAAAGACACACTTGACTTGCACTAATTTGACACACTTTATTGTACTAAATGCAGGCTGTCGCAGCCAGTGCCTTATGCCAGAATAAACTGTTTATGAGAGCTGTGTAATTCATTGTACATTTGCAATTTTAAACATTTTAGAAGCACACTGTAAGGAAAAGAAAAATAAGGTGCGATTAACTTGATCAGAGAGAGTCATTGTGTGCTCCTAGATGAGCTGTTTTTCCCGTCAGTGTAAGATGATGATTGTGAATCCACTTAAGTTCACTTACCAGTAGCCAGAAGGAGAACTTGGTCCCTTGAGCATTTTTGATGCATTGCCTAAGATGCAGTTTATTATCAATTACTTTAAATAAGAGGGCCATGATATTTGAATTATTTTTGGCCAATATACCAATTTACCATTGGGTTATTAAATAATAGATTTTAGAAATGTATTGTTCATGTTAATAAATTGACTGCTCTAGTATTGGCTTCTGTGCTGATCTCCAGTTAAATGATTGAAAATGTGTAACTGAGCCACTTAATAGCCAGACAATGTCTAGATTTCATTTGAGCTAATATGTGAGTATGTGAGCTAATATTAGCTCCAAGTAGTATGTTTCCTAACCAAATTATACAGTGAAAAGCTGTCATTGTTTTAGAGATAAAACATATCAGAGTATATCAACAACTCACTTATGCTTTATTTATTAATAAGCAGTATTATGTAGTGAACATGGCAAAATTGTAAAATCATGAAAATAATAAACTTTGAGCAGGGCGTCTTCATTTCAAAACCCAATATTGAAAATCAGAAAAACGGAAATAAACAGACAAGCGCATGCACGCGCTGACATGCACAGATTTATTCATATATAGAGTGTAAATCAGGAACAAGTGTTGAAACAGTAATAATAACATAATGACACGTCTCCTGTTGTTCTGACTCTTGTGTTTGTATATTTGACGTACATATATTTGCTCTATCTGCAAAAAACAAACATTATGGGGAGTGATTTTTGTACTGGATGTTGTATGTGGTCGAGTTAGTTTATACTGGATGATCGCCCGACGTCCGACACGTCATTTATTTATCTTGTATTATAGTATTTCTTGTTCTCGGCCAATAAACATCCAAAAATTAACAAATAAAGCTGTTAAATAATAATAAAGTGCATGAAGCAGAACGCTGATTAAAATGCATTAAATGTTGTAATACTTACACAGTGACATGTACAATTAGTTATACCTGTATTACAGAATTAAGTTCTATACGGTAAAAGAAAATATTAATGTAAATGTTAATGTTGTGGCGACGGTGATGTAAAATAATGTATAAAGTCCAAACATTTGAGTGGGGGGTTTAACAAGAACGCTACTTTTAATGTCACACAAGCTCAGTGCAAAACAACAGAAGAACATAAGCACAGCCGGAAACGATCAATTCTGATATCTTCCCTACACACTCGCTCCCTGTGCCCTATAGTGCACTTAACATTCTTAAAGGGCCAGACAATATATTTGTAATTCACATTACACGACAGGTGATACATTAGAAAACAACATTATTTTTCCTAGAATAGCTCTTTGTTTTTTTTTTTAATAATAATAAAAAAAAAAAGTTCTTGTGTGAAGCTTTCCCAGCATGAATGTTAATAAAAGTGCCTGTATAAAATTTGGAACATTTAGCTTTGTCTCAGAAGTGTCTTTTTGTTATTACCTTATGGGATGAAAAAATATCGAGATATATATCGTATATCGCCGTTCAGCTAAAAATATCGAGAAATTATTTTTGATCGCCCAGCCCTACGTTACACACAGGTAAGCATATGAGTTTAACGTGCGCAATTAGACTCCATACTGCACAAAACGGCTTTGCCGTTTGTGATTGTATTGCAGGAAAATTTTTTTGTAATTTAATTTTCATCAATGCAAAGTGCTCTGAATCAGATTAAAATCTCTGAATGCGGCTGTACGTAGAGAGGTTGTGTTTCAAAATGGCACTCTTTAGGTGCCTAATAAGAGGCTAATGCCAAATTTACACTACATGACTTTCGGCGCTGTCAGATCGCTGTACATTTCACACTACACAACTGGGTCTCTTGCAATCAGGAGTTTTTTAAGTCATTGTGGTTTTCACACTACCCACTGATCTACGATAGAGGGTCACACAATACATGATCTAACACCGGGAGGAATCGCAGGCGAGTCTATCTGGTCTCCCAAACTACACTCGAGAAGTGACGACAGGTTTAATGATAACCTGTTCAAAAAGGCACGTCAACAAGAAGCGAGTGATCAGAGTTGTTTGTGCGCTGATGTGCAGCGTAAACGCAAAGAGCAAAAATAACCATGCTACGTGACCAGCATGGTTAGTCTGTTCTGTAGTGAGTTGCAGGTTAATAAATATTTTTTGCAATGCAGTGTGGGTATTTATGCTAAGATCACATAAACTGTAAAGCTTGTGTGTGTGCCGATGTATTCTGATAGAATCTATATTATTCCCCTGTCCCATGTTTTTACACTCCTCCCCCGGGTTTCCCCTCATCCCGTATCTTGCATTCTCATTGGCTGTAGTTCCACATAGCACCCGCTGCCACTCGCAACCTGCTTTTCATACTACAGGATTTAGCTCACACGTAGCAATTGAGAGACGAGTTTCGATCCCCGAGCAAACGCCGAGTTGCTTCCGAGCCGGAACATCTAGCGGTGACCTGTCGGCGAGCGAGAATCAGGGCAAAAATTGCTAGGAATTAGAAACACTACTTTGCCATATCACTTCCATATCACAATTAAACATCTGCTCACCGAATGCCCTAGATACTTACAAGAAAGACACTAGTTATCCCTATCGAAAACAGTGGGGGAATCTTAAGTCAAAACAAAGCAGGAGCAGTACCTGGACTCCTTGGAATCATGAAACTATCAGAATCTGCCACAACAAAAGAACCTCAGTAAACAATGACCTGATGCATTGCACACAAAGTGATAACCTTTCCTGCCACAAAAGAGCCAAGAGGTAAATATGAAAAACCAAACCTAACCTTTGTTCTTTGGTTATCAGTTAACTTTTCATCTGATTTATTAAACATTAACATCCTTAGTACTACATCCAGTCTTTTTTTAAGGGAAGCATCAGCCTCCGGCTTGAGCTGTGATTATTTTTTGTTTAAATCTAAATGAACAGAGGATTAAGCAGCCTTGTGGCATCTGCTTGACAGCAATGTGTGTCTTTCGGTGGGCATCTGTCATTTATCCACATTAAAAGCAATGCGCTGGTGCTTAGCTTTGATCTGCAGCTTTGTTAATTCATGACCTCTAACCAAGATTTCCACCACAAAACCCCCTTTTCAGTGATCTTGGGTTATGTATCTTCTTTTGATGAGTCTTTAAAATACAGCATCTTCATATTTTCTAAATCAGCCGATCTGTGGCTCATCTGAATGACTAAACCGTGTCCAGGAATTAAGCCCTGTAGAAATACGTGTAGCTGATATGATCTGTATGAGTTGTGTGATCAGTCCACACATTACTAACAGATAATGGCCATTAACTGTTTGTCTGCAGTCTTGGAGTAGTGCTCAGAAGGTCCCTAGTTCAAGCCCCACCACAGCCAAGTTGTCATTGTTGGGCACCTGAGCAAGATTTTTATCCCTTAGTTCGGTGTCCAAATGTATGGTTTAGTGCAAAATAAACTTGTTAAGCAAAAATAGGGATACGATGACTGAGGCATGATGCAAAATCCAAATGCACTGAGGAGAGTTAAGGCTGAGATATAAACCACCAGTTTAAACCCTGTACATGTCATCTTTGTTGCTTATTGGTTGACTGAACTATATTAACATTACTACTATTTACAAAGGGTTGTAGCAGGCAGGGTATCCGCGGATCCTTAAAAAGTCTTAAATTCGTTTATCTTAAAAAAAGGCCTTAATTTGTCTTAAAAAGTCTTAAATTCATCTGCTACTGGTCTTAAAAATGCCACAGACTGTAAATATAATTTTGGTTTTATTTTCGCAGATTGTATCTCGTAATTTCCAGATTTCGTATGCAAATTGTTTAACTGCGCCTGTGTGTAAGAGTGATGCGAAATTCGGCTCTTTTTGGTGAGCCGTTTGGCTCAGCTCACCGAGAAGAGTCGACTCTTTCTGCTCCTAAACGGCTCTTCAGTGTTAGCACTTCTGCCTGTGGAGTGGTTGCCCGAGCCGTGGAGCAGATCACCCGAACATTCTGCCTTGTGTTAAGTTACAAAAGGAAATAAAGAAAGTAACGGCTCTTGGACGGGAGTCGGCTCCCATTGTTCACGTAAAAAATAGTTGGCTCAAAGAGCTCGTTCGCGACCGACAGCTAGTGTGTGAGTGCGATCTGCCAGTGTGTTTTCATGTGTGACCCGTCCGAAGAGACAGTGGGTGTAATAAGTCGTTCGCGAACGATCCGATTCTATTGAACGGCTCTTTAAAATGAACGAAAGGAACGGAGTCGCGCCTCATGACACATCATGAGGAGCCGTTAGGTGTATTTTTTTGGTTTTGCGCAGTTCTTATCGACTGTAATCCACCCATTCAGCTTCACATCAGTAGAGGGAATTAATAATTATAATTATAATCAGTTATAATGAGAGTCATAATAAAGAGCCAGCGAGAGACACGTGTGCGCGCACACACACACACACACAGCCGTAACAGAGCTACAGATAGAACATTCACAAAATAAGCAGTGCTCTTAATATAATGACAAATAATTAAGAAATAAACTTGGTTAAATATGCTAACATGTAACAGGACAGATTATTCCCGAGCTTAGAAATCGAGTGAAGTCAGAGAACGTGTTTTTTTTAATGCAAACTTGCCCTAAATGCTGCAATTTAATTATTTTTGTGTTTGTAATTGGGTTTTTTTAAGCCTGAAATGTAAGCCCAGTTTGGCTACAAGTTAAACAGCAGAGCGTTCGAGACTTTTATGCAGTCGCCTCAGCACTTGGCGACCCCGCTCTGTAACTTTACGTGGTCTACCACTTTGGGGCCTGAGTTCCTGTCGTTCCCAATCCCACTTTGTTATACCACTGACAGTTGACTGTGGAATATTTAGTAGTGAGGAAATTTCATGACTGAACTTGTTGCACAGGTGGCATCCTATCACGGTACCACGCTGGAATTCACTGAGCTCCTGAGAGCGACCCATTCTTTCACTAATGTGTGTAAAAGCAGTCTGCATGCCCAGGTTCTTGGTTTTATACACCTGTGGCCATGGAAGTGATTGGAACACCTAAATTCAATCATTTGGATGGGTGAGTAAATACTTTTGGCAATATAGTGTATATATTTGAAAAATTAGAGAAAATTGAGTTTCAGTTTTCAGTGTACAGACAGTTTTGGTTTATACAAAATATAAGTATAAATGGTTTTGGTTCATACAAAACTTCATTTAAGTTTAAATCATTAAATATTGGTTAAACAGAAAATACAGCACTCGCATGCTTACAATAAAGTCTGTAAACATAATGTTGATGTGTGCTTTTTGCTGCTTTGTTACTGCGACAGTGGTCTTAATTTTTGTCTTAGAGTGGTATTAAAAAGTCTTAAAAAGTCTTAAATTTAATTTCCCAATACCTGCAGATACCCTGGCAGGGCTGGGTGATCTTTAAGAATAGCTCACAAACAACGCTCACTTTAAATAATGTGCAAGCATAACGTCCTTACATTAACATTTACCCTGGGTGTGTTCGAAAACTTAGTGAGCTACCTTGCTCTCTTACTGCCTACACAGGCATCTGTCTAAGTAGAGAGTGTTACGATTATTCAAACGTGCTACTTAGACAGAGATTACATTGGGTTTCGCTTATCAAGCTAACACATTTAGCATCATGCCATTCAAACCAATGGGATGAGGTGGCACAACTCACTAGCATGTCAACTAACGTCTCCCTCCTTGTACCGAAAACGGTTAAATTGTCACTGACAAGCCCGAGCTTGCAAATAAACACATTTGTAAACGTTTAATTATTTATTATTTAATGTGAAATTATTTATCTACAGTACATTTATTTACACCTATCGTTGCCCCGCATCGTCCCCCATATTTGTTATTTTTTTGTGAGAAAAGTCGTGCCGCACTGAATGCTGGGATTGCCTTCATCGCTAAGGAAGCATCGGATGCTCTGTCGTTATTCAATGAAAATACTGTTTATTTTAAGATATTTAACTAGTAAGCATTTTAAGGCATCTAGGATTTCAAACCGCCTACTTCTCGGAAGCGCGCATGGGATGACGTAAAATGCTGTCTATGTAGAGAGCTCCCTAGGTTTTCAAACACCCCCCCCCCCCCCCCCCCCCCAGGTATTGCGCACAGACCTATGAGAGGTGGCCTGTGAGAATAGCTTTTGTTGGTATTTTATTCTGGATTGTCACATTTCTAACATTGTGTGAATGTTAATTCGAATTAATCAAATTAATTGTGAAAATCGTCCAGCACTAGGTTGTAGTGCATGAAATGTATTTAGGATGTAACAGGGCTGACATTAATACATTACCGGATACATAGGAAGTCCTGAAAGCTCAATAAATTAACAAGTATGTAATTTCATTCTTAAACTGATAAATATATTTAAAACATTTCAAATCCCAGGTGCATATATTTTTACATGTAGAAACCAGGCATAGGAGTGCAGAATTATTTAGTGCCCTAATACAGGAATGTTAGATATGGTTTTTTTTTTTTTTTTTTTGGCGCCACAAGCCTTATCAGAAGTGAAACTTTCTTTATCCTAGTTATTTCTAGGTGGAGAAAGTCTTGCTAATGCCTGACATTACAGATGTGATACTACAGTATAACCACACACCATTTGAAAGTTGGACTTTTTTTTATAGTATTTGTCTTATACAACATAAATGTCACAGTCACTGGCAGCCTTTGCAAATGACACATTTATATCCACGTCATTGCTCTGTGTTGTGCACTCGTGTTTGTTTGGGACTATTTCTGGTGGGATCACCTAGTGGGATCATTGTCTAGGTTGCTGTTGTCCCTCTGTTTGGAAGGACAACAGTCTAGTCTGCTGGTCTATACGTACAACTTAATCAGTCTTTTCGTTTATCCTTTCTGTAGTCTGTGCTGAGGTGATACAATTTGCACAGGGCTGGTTTCTAATAACTGATGCAATCACTGCTCAGACAGACAAGTATTTGCTCTTTTCTCCTCTGGCAACAATCCAAAAACCAAAACAAACAAGCAAAAATGAGAAGAACCAGAATATGAATGTGGGCGCCCAGGTGGATTCTGAACTCCTCGGTTCGAAACTCGGCGTTGCCACCAGTCGGCTGGGTGCCATCTAGCGGGCATAATTGCCAATGCCTGCAGGGAGGTATGGCCAGACTATGTGGGCGGAGTCTTCAAACGCTGTGTAAGGACCCTGATTGGCAGATAGAGGCGCCTGTGCAGAGTGCATGGGTGGAAAAGGGTTCCATGAAGGGCTGCGCGCGGGTCGTCGGAGGTGTGAGCAGCGATATACCCTCCTCAGCTGTAAAAAATCGGGGATCCCTAGCAGAGGAAGACAAATTGACTATGCTAAATTGGGAGAAAATGGGGAAAAAAAACTCCCCAAAAAATATAATAATAATAATAATAATAAAAAGAATATGAATATACAGGGGTTGGACAAAATAACTGAAACACCTGGTTTTAGACCACAATAATTTATTAGTATGGTGTAGGGCCTCCTTTTGCGGCCAATACAGCGTCAATTCGTCTTGGAAATGACATATACAAGTCCTGCACAGTGGTCAGAGGGATTTTAAGCCATTCTTCTTGCAGGATAGTGGCCAGGTCACTACGTGATGCTGGTGGAGGAAAACGTTTCCTGACTCGCTTCTCCAAAACACCCCAAAGTGGCTCAATAATATTTAGATCTGGTGACTGTGCAGGCCATGGGAGATGTTCAACTTCACTTTCATGTTCATCAAACCAATCTTTCACCAGTCTTGCTGTCTGTATTGGTGCATTGTCATCCTGATACACGGCACCGCCATTGGATGCACATGGTCCTCCAGAATGGTTCGGTAGTCCTTGGCAGTGACGCGCCCATCTAGCACAAGTATTGGGCCAAGGGAATGCCATGATATGGCAGCCCAAACCATCACTGATCCACCCCCATGCTTCACTCTGGGCATGCAACAGTCTGGGTGGTACGCTTCTTTGGGGCTTCTCCACACCGTAACTCTCCCGGATGTGGGGAAAACAGTAAAGGTGGACTCATCAGAGAACAATACATGTTTCACATTGTCCACAGCCCAAGATTTGCGCTCCTTGCACCATTGAAACCGACGTTTGGCATTGGCACGAGTGACCAAAGGTTTGGCTATAGCAGCCCGGCCGTGTATATTGACCCTGTGGAGCTCCCGACGGACAGTTCTGGTGGAAACAGGAGAGTTGAGGTGCACATTTAATTCTGCCGTAATTTGGGCAGCCGTGGTTTTATGTTTTTTGGATACAATCCGGGTTAGCACCCGAACATCCCTTTCAGACAGCTTCCTCTTGCGTCCACAGTTAATCCTGTTGGATGTGGTTTGTCCTTCTTGGTGGTATGCTGACATTACCCTGGATACCGTGGCTCTTGATACATCACAAAGACTTGCTGTCTTGGTCACAGATGCGCCAGCAAGACGTGCACCAACAATTTGTCCTCTTTTGAACTCTGGTATGTCACCCATAATGTTGTGTGCATTGCAATATTTTGAGCAAAACTGTGCTCTTACCCTGCTAATTGAACCTTCACACTCTGCTCTTACTGGTGCAATGTGCAATTAATGAAGATTGGCCACCAGACTGGTCCAATTTAGCCATGAAACCTCCCACACTAAAATGACAGGTGTTTCAGTTATTTTGTCCAACCCCTGTATGTATTCACTTCATGTCCAACTCTGGAATGTCTGGGCTGTAATCCTGAGTAAACTGTTTAATGTATGTGAAATATTTTAAAAGCATGATGTTTCAGAATTAGGGTTTACATTAATTGTTTATATGTTATTGTGTAATGTCTTGTGAAAGGAGCATTTGCTGTGTTCAATGAAAACAAACTTGTATTCGTACCTGAAGGTCAACACGCACACCCACACCCACAGCAAATACAAACACATCAAATGCTGTGCTACATGTGGTTAAATTAGTCTGTATGATTTACACCGCCTTTCCTGCGAAAGTAACGCCTAGTGGAAAGTTCCTATTTTGGGCATTGCTGAGAATCAGCTGTAGGAGCAGATTAGAGAGTAGGTAAACTAGTTCAGAAAACCTTTTTAGCCTAGTTCCAAACTGACACACACAAGCAGCATGTCATAAGGCTAATGTTAAATCAGTGTGATCAAGTTGATTTGTATGTTTAAATTGTTTTTAGCCTTTTTTATTTTAGGAAGCGAATAAAATGTTTTTATACAATGATGAAGCAAAAATGTCAGTTGTTTCAGGAACCAAAAAACTGATTTAATTCCTGTACAAAATTGAGCTAAAATTATACCCTGCCAGTACCAGTCACATTGCACTTAAAAAAATAAAATAAATAGAATGTAATTTTTTTCCAACTAAATTTATTATGACCAGGGATACCAACTGTCGTTAGTCAGTGGTTACGCGACATCCTTATACTGTCCCATCATCAACAAGTCTTTATTGTTTGTAAATAAATATCATCATAATGGGTCTGTCTGAAACCCAGC
Source organism: Trichomycterus rosablanca (assembly GCF_030014385.1). Classification (NCBI taxonomy): domain Eukaryota; kingdom Metazoa; phylum Chordata; class Actinopteri; order Siluriformes; family Trichomycteridae; genus Trichomycterus; species Trichomycterus rosablanca. The sequence continues at coordinate 10,209,680 of NC_086011.1, forward strand.
TGCCTTGTTGCCTACTGCCTACCTAGGCAGCTGCCTAAGTAGAGAGGATTCTAATAATCGACTTATGTGGCAAATTAGTCGGACGCACCTCTTAGTGATTACAGGTGGCACGGTGGCTAAGTGGGTAGCACTGTCGCCTCACAGCTAGAAGGTCCTGGGTTTGATCCCCAGGTCCTTTCTGTGTGGAGTTTGCATGTTCTCCCCGTGTCCACGTGGGTTTCCTCCGGGTGCTCAGGTTTTCTTCCACAGTCCAAAGACGTGCAAGTGAGGTGAATTGGAGACACTAAATTGTCCATGAGTGTGTTTGATATAACCTTGTGAACTGATGAACCTTGTGTAATGAGTAACTACCGTTCCTGTCATGAATGTAACCAAAGTGTAAAACATGACGTTAAAATCCTAATAAACAAACAAACAGTTTTCAGGAACCAAAAAACAGATTTAGTGCCTGTAAAAAGGATGCAAATTTTCCAATGTTCTTAAACCAGTAACCAACATAGTTAGTCAGTGGTTACGTAACATGCTTATACTGTCTCATCATCATCAAGTCTTTATTATTTGTAAATAAATATCAACAGAATGGGTCTGTCTAAAAACCAGCTGCCTTGTTGCCAACTGCCCACCTAGGCAGCTACCTAAATAAAGGATTAAAGGATTATTGATTTATAAGGCAGATTATTCAGTGATTATGGGTGGCACTCACAGCAAAAAGATCCTGGGTTCAATCCCCAGGTGGGGTGGTCCGGGTCCTTTCTGTGTGGAGTTTGCATGTTCTCTCTGTGTCCATGTGGGTTTCCTTCCACAGTCCAAAGAAATTGTCCATGACTGTGCTCGGTATAAAACTGTGAACTGATGAACCTTGTGTAATGAGTAACATGATGTTAAAACCCTAATAAACAAACAAACAGACAGACAGACAGTGATTATGGCTATTACGTCACCGCAGTTTCGCTCACAAAGCTAACACAGTTTGCTTCAGGTCTTTCAGACCAATGGGCTGAGGTGGCACGACTGGCTAGCATGCCCGCATGCTAGATAACATCTCCCTCTGTGTACCGAAACCAATCTTCCTTTACATTTTCGGCATTTAGCTGACACTTTTATTCAAAGCGACTTACTATGACAGTATATTGTCTAAGCAATTGAGGGTTAAGAGTCTTGCTCAAGGGCAACAGTGATAACCTGGCAGTGGTGGGGCTTGAACCAGCAACTTTTCGGTTACTAGTCCAATTCCTTAGCCACTAGGCTACAACTGCCCTTCTAGACGTGCAAAGCTGGTCGAGACAAATCTAAACACACAGATGACTTTAATTAAAAAGGACTGGTCTTTTTTTTAATCTGTTTTTCTTTTAATTTTTAGAACTGTTGGCTGTTACTGTTTGGTTACATGTGTAGTTAATTGCAAAGGCAAACTGAACATGCAAGGCATACAATAAAGAGGGTGTTTTTAAAAGCTATCCCTATTAACATTAGTGTAGTGAATTATGATAAGCACAGAGTCCTGCTTTTATATTGGTGCATTATGCAAACTAAATGCTGATTCCTTTCTGACACAATACATTATTCATACTCATTATTTATGATTTTATTGCATGTGTTTTGTTTAAAAAAAATACATGATTTTTTCCAGTATGCATCTGGTTCACAGAACATGCACATGGGTAACTAAGTCCAGTAACTAAGTGTATTGTATAGACTTTGACAGTGTGCATGCAGTACTTCGGAGTACAATAGTTGGGTATAGAAACTTGGTAGTGTCATGCTGCACAGCCGATTAAATGATTACTGAATTAATTGTGGCTCAGTTTTATGTAATACATACACTTTGTTTTTAAATGTTCAGTCCAAGAATTGTGAATGAATCCACTTCTGTGTCCTCAAAGAGTAATGCAATTGACTGAATCTCACATGACCTTCTGTTTCAAGTTTCACGCTGTTCCAAAACAGGAACCTGTTCTCAGGGAAACAAGTGTCCATTACAAAATTATTTACTGTAACCACAACTAACAAAACAGTGAATTAATTATTTTTAGATGCAAGCACGCTGCTTTGATTAAAAGCCTTCTCCCAAATGGCTATTCAGAGACAATCAAAAATCATTAGGCAAGTACACAGTGCATTGATTAAATTAATAGTAAGACTGTGTGCTACAATTAGGTTCCGATAGTCTGCATCTATTAGACTATTGCATAACGTTGCATTCCTCAAACAATCCTAGAATCAATACATTGTTTGGACCAAAGTATTAAAGGCATACACTATATTGCCAAAAGTATTCACTCACCCATCCAAATAATTGAATTCACGTGTTCCAATCACATCCATGGCCACAGGTGTATTAAACCAAGCACCTATGCATTCAGACTGCTTCTACAAATATTTGCGAAAGAATGGGTCGCTCTTAGGAGCTCAGTGAATTCCAGCGTGGTACTGTGATAGGATGCCACCTGTGCAACAAGCTCGCTATTAAATATTCCCCAGTCAACTGTCAGTGGTATTATAACAAAGTGGAAGCGATTGGGAACGACAGCAACTCGGCCACGAAGTGGTAGGCCACGTAAAATGACAGAGCGGGGTCAGCGGTTGGGAACTTTCTGCAGAGTCAATCACTACAGACCTCCAAACTTAATGTGGCCTTCAGATTAGCTCAAGTGAGTAGAGAGCTTGATGGAATGGGTTTTCATGGTCAAGCAGCTGAATCCAAGCCTTACATCTCCAGCTCAATGCAAAGCGTCGGATGCAGTGGTGTAAAGCATGCCGCCACTGGACTCTAGAGCAGTGGAGACGTGTTCTCTGGAGTGATGAATCACGCTTCTCTGTCTGGCAATCCGATGGACGAGTCTGGGTTTGGCGGTTGCTAGGAGAACGGTACTTGTCTGACTGCATTGTGCCAAGTGTAAAGTTTGGTGGAGGGAGGATCCTTAGGTTTGGAGGTTTGGCTCGGCCCCTTAGTTCCAGTGAAAGGAACTTTTAATGTTTCAGCATACCAAGAGATTTTGGACAATTTTATGCTCCCAACTTTGTGGGAACAGTTTGGGGATGGCCCCTTCCTGTTCCAACATGACTGCACACCAGTGCAACATCAGTGCACAGTGCACCTCACAAATGCGCTTCTGGAAGAATGGTCAAAAATCCCCATAAACACACTCCTAAACCTTGTGGAAAGCCTTTCCAGAAGAGTTGAAGCTGTTATAGCTGCAAAGGGTGGGCCATTGTCATATTAAACCCTATGGATTAAGAATGGGACGTCACTCAAGTTCATATGCGTGTGAAGGCAGACGAGCGAATACTTTTGGCAATATAGTGTAAGTGTGTGTGTGTTTACCTTGCTTTTGGATTGGCGTTCTGTCTAGTGCGTGTTTCTGGGTTGCAAACACAGATCATGATGAAGCGTTGATTAAAGATGAAGTGAAAATAGGGGGAAATCTAAATTAGAAGTGAATGTTTTCATAAAGGAAGAGCAACAAAGAGACACTTCCTTTTAATTCCTCGTTAAATTAGTTTTACTTTACAGATTCTATGACAGGGCGGCACGATGGATAAGTGGGTAGCACTGTCGCCTCACTGCAAGAAGGTCCTGGGTGCGATCCCCAGGTGGGGCGATCCGGGTCCTTTCTGTGTGGTTTACATGTTCTCCCCGTGTCCGCGCGGGTTTACTCCGGGTGCTCCGGTTTCCTCCCAAGTGAGTAAGTGAGGTAAATTGGAGATACAAAATTGCTTACGACTGTGTTCGATATAATCTTGTGAACTGATGAACCTTGTGTGATGAGTAACTACCGCTCCTGTCATGAATGTAACCAAAGTGTGTAAAACATGACGTTTAAACCCTAATAAACAAACAGTTTCTATGACAACTTTATTTTGCTTCTGTGAATGAATGGCTTTTAAAATGAGCTCTACAGAGGTTGTAGATGTAACACTGACTGAATTGCATCAGAGCTAGGGCTGGGCGATATGGATCAAAAATGATATCTCGATATTTTTTAGCTGAATGGCGATATACGATATATATCTCGATATTTTTTCATCCCATAAGGTAATAACAGCAAGACACTTGAGACAAAGCTACATGTTCCAAATTTTACACAGGCACTTTTATTAACATTCATGCTGGGAAGCTTCACACAAGAACTATTTTTCCTTAGGAAAAAAAAAAAACTATTGTAAGAAAAAGTTTGTTGTTTTCTAACGTCTCACCTGTCGTGTAATGTGAATTACAAATATATTGTCTGGCCCTTTAAGAATGTTAAGTGTACTATATGGCGCAGGGAGCGAGTGTGTAGGGAAGATGACAGAAATTGATCGTTTCCGGCTGTGCTTGTGTGAGCTTGCGTGTTTTGCACGGAGCTTGTATGACATTAAAAGTAGCATTCTCGTTAAACCCCCCACTCACATGTCTGGACTTTATACATTATTTTGCATCAGTCGCCACAACATTAACATTTACATTAATATTTTCTTTTACTGTATAGAACTCAGTTCTGTAATCCAGGCAGAACTAATCGTTCATGTTACTGTGTAAATATTACAATATATAATGTATTTTAATCAGCGTTCTGCTTCATGCACTTTATCATTATTTAACAGCTTTATTTGTTGTTTAATTGCGGTTTGCTCCTTGTTTACTGCAGAGTTAGTTCATGCAATTTTATTAATTTTTGGATGTTTATTGGCCGAGAACAAGAAATACTACAATAGAAGATAAATAAATAAATGAGTCTCGGACGTCGGGATATCCTCCAGTATAAACTAACGTGCATGTCAGCCCGTGCATGCGCTTATATGTTTATATTGGTTTTTGAAACGAATAACGACTTGTTTTCTTGTTTTTCAACCTTGGGATTTGAAGTGAAAAACGAATGAAGGTACACTGAGCTCGAAGATTTTGTCTGGACTTGTTTTCGGCGTTCTCTACAGAATACATTATTCTGCTGCTCATCTGACACTTTGAATCCGAACCATCTCCAAATAATTGAGCCATTATTATTCTTTTTACTAAGCAGCTCCTCTTCGATAGCTTCTGTCATGTCTTTATCCGTCTCTATGCTATCGCTGCCTGCAGGACTTCCTGGTGAAGCGGTGGGGAGGGGGGAGTTGTGTTCAGTGAGTGAGAGGGGCGGAGCAGGTGAACATGTGCAGAGACAAACTGGGAGAAGAGAAAGTCGAACTGTCGGATCTAATTGGAACGCAACATCTATATCGTTATAAGCGATATTGTCTTATCTTATATCGCGTATGAAAATATATCGATATATTGTGAAATCTTGATATATCGCCCAGCCCTAATCAGAGCCATAGGTAATTTATTTAATGTAGTAATTTGGTTGATTCATTTCTAAAATAAGAATGTCTATTAAGCGCTGGGTGGGGTGTTTTTTTTTTTTTTTTTTTTTTTTTTTTTTTTTTTTTTTGGGGACTTTTTATATGTCTGTGGCTTATTCTACTGTCAAGTACATAGAATATAAAAATAGAATATTAATTTCACCATGTATATAATTAAGTTTTTGAGTACTATACGCTTTGCTTGGCTCGAAAACCTAGTGAGCTGCCTTGCTGTCTTACTGTCTACATAGGCAGGTTAATCGAACGCACTACTTAAACAGCGATAACATCATGTTGCGCTTACTAAGCTAACACGGTTAGCATCACGCCATTCAAACCAATGGGATGGGGTGGCATAACACGCTAGCATGTCAAATAATCTCCCTCCGTGTACCGAAAACGGTTAAACTGTCCCTGACGAGCTCGAACTTGCAAATAAAAACACTTGTACAGGTTTATACAAATAAAAAATCAATAATAATTTATTTACGTTGAAAAATAATTCCGTTCTTTGCTTCGCATCGTTCGTCATATTTTTTATTGTTCTGTGAAAAAAATGCCACCCTGAATGCTGGGATTGCCTCAGACTCAGTTTGGTTCAGTTTTATCTGATTGCAGTACTGTGCTGTTAAAGAAGCCATTTGAATGGTGGCTTGAAGTGGTGGCACTTTCTCTTAAAAATGTTGCCAGTTACAGGTGTGAACTGGCTGTGAACAAAAAAACCATCACAGTGAGTTTAGTATGTTACAAGAATAGAAAGGGGAACTTCCAGAATAACTACTTTCAGCTGTATGAGGAACCATGAGTTAACATACTGATAGATGTAATCATACTAGGGTTTGTGTGTTGATACAATTTATCATACACGATATTGCCAAAAGTATTCGTCGTCTGCCATCACACGCATATGAACCTGAGTGACGTCCCATTCCTAATCCATAGGGTTTAATATGATGTCGGCCCACCCTTTGCAGCTATAACAGCTTCAACTCTTCTGGGAAGGCTTTCCACAAGGTTTAGGAGTGTGTTTATGGGAATTTTTGACCATTCTTCCAGAAGCGCATTTGTGAGGTCAGACACTGACGTTGGACGAGAAGACCTGGCTCGCAGTCTCTGCTCTAATTCATCTCAAAGGTGTTCTATCAGGTTGAGGTCAGGTCTCTGTGCAGGCCAGTCAGATTCTTCCACACCAGACTCGCTCATCCGTGTCTATGGATCTTGCTTTGTGCACTGGTGCGCAGTCATGTTGGAACAGGAAGGGACCATCCCCAAACTGTTCCCACAAAGTTGGGAGCATGAAATTGTCCAAAATCTCTTGGTATGCTGAAGCATTAAGCGTTCCTTTCACTGGAACTAAGGGACCGAGCCCAACTCCTAACAAAAAAAAAAAACAACAACCCCACACCATAATCCCCCCTCCACCAAACTTTACACTTGGCACAATGCAGTCAGACAAGTACCGTTCTCCTGGCAACCACCAATCTTGGCTTGGATGCAGCTGCTCGACCATGGAAACCCATTCCATAAAGCTCTCTACACACTGTTCTTGAGCTAATCTGAAGGCCACATGAAGTTTGGAAGTCTGTAGAGATTGACTCTGCAGAAAGTTGGTGACCTCTGCGCACTATGCGCCTCAGCAGCCACTGACCCCGCTCTGTCATTTTACGTGGCCTAACACTTCGTGGCTGAGTTGCTGTCGTTTCCAATCGCTTCCACTTTATGATACCACTGACAGTCGACTGTGGAATATTTAGTAGTGAGGAAATTTCACAACTGGACTTGTTGCACAGGTGGCATCCTATCACGGTACCACTCCTGAGAACCACCCATTCTTTCACTAACGTTTGTAGAAGCAGTCTGCATGCCTAGGTGCTTGGTTTAATACACCTGTGGCCATGGAAGTGATTGGAACACCTGTACAAAAAAGAATAATTAATTTAAGCACTGAACGCTTTCTCAATTCGGTTTAAAATGCAACTTGGCACACCATGGAGGTCGGGCTACATTGAGGAAGTGACGGTGTAACACTATTTTAATAGTAATGATAATTCAACAAAAATAACAAGCCTAGGTTTGAATACTTCTATACAGAGTATACACATTGTAATAAGTATTAAGTTAAAATTAATTATTAAGTTGTTTAATTGTATTAAAACATTCCTTTATTGAGCCTGATGTTTGCCTGTGCATTAAGATGTTTGATGGTTAAAATTAAAATGAACATTATTGTGGAATTAAAATGAGAAAGGCCTGTACAGTTCATTCATATTTATCCTAAGCCAAAGCTGAACAAACCTTTGTAGATGAGGCCTAACTAAGCATTTGACTTGGCAGAAATCTGACACCCCCTTAGCATGCACATATAGCACGTTATCCAATAGTTGAATGATTTTGAAATATCTGCTTCAACCCCTGTCAGGATAGTGTGTTGTGGAAGTAATGAAGGCATATTAAACTGCACTTGTGTATTTTGCCTCATTCTCTAATATAAAGTTAGGACTTATAATAACTAATATTGGCAAGAATAGCTTTTAAGACTTACTTGTTATCTACGTAAGTATCACGACCAGAACTACTACAACATGTTACAATAGTTATGTTAATGTCACTTGTTGATGTTTAATTTTTTGCTAATGGCTTAATGGCTAAATGTTCATCACTAGCTAATGAAAGACAATGAAGACAAAATCTCAGTCCTTATTAGCCAGCATGTTGGCTTTTAATACATTTATGAAATTGTGAGTTTTTGTGTCGCATTACCTTACATCTGGTTTTTAAACGTATACACTTTAAAGAGCATTGTGAATGGAAATAGAACATGAACTAACGTGTTTTCAGATATACTCATGGCATTGTGTACTATGCATTAGCTTATTTTTTTAGTATTACTTTTGTAATATAGTGATGCAAATTCTGCCCAATTATTTTAAATGATAATTGGTCATCAGTAGTTCGCAGTTAATTGTTACATTATACAGTGGTACTTTGAAACCCAATGTCAGTTGGTTCTGGGTGTGGTGTTGAGTTTAAAAGATGTTGAGTTTCAAGGTATTTTTTTCTATAAGCATGTATGGGAAACCTGTTAATGCGTTCCATGCTCCTGTGGAACTGCATATATTTCATTTACATTTACATTTTCGGCATTTTGCAGACTCCTTTATCCAAAGCGACTTACATTACAGTTACAGGATACAGTCTAAGCAATTAAGGTTTAAGGGCCTTGTTTAAGGGCCCAACAGCAGCAACCTGGCAGTGGTGGGGCTTGAACCAGCGACCTTCTGGTTACTAGTCCAGTACATTACCACTAGGCTACTGCTAATATTATAATATAATATTAATTATATGAATATTATATTATATTCCATTAGGGCGGCACGGTGGTTAAGTGGGTAGCACTGTCGCCTCACAGCAAGAAGCTCCTGGGTTCCATCCCCAGGTAGGGCGGTCCGGGTCCTTTTTGTGTGGAGTTTGCATGTTCTCCCCGTGTCTGTGCGAGTTTCCTTCGTGAGCTTTGGTTTCCTCCCACAGTTCAAAGACATACAAGTGAGGTGAATTGGAGATACAAAATCGTCCATGACTGTGTTTGACGTTAAAACTTGTGTAATGAGTAACTACTGTTCCTGTCATGAATGTAACCAAAGTGTAAAAACATGACGTTAAAATCCTAATAAACAAATAACTCGCACAACGACTAGCAGGTTGGCTTTTTTCCTCTTAGTGGTCTTTAGCTGTCTTTGTGGTGCATTTCTTATGTACAATTTGTCCAGGTTCATTCATTTGGACTGGGTGGAATACAATTAAAATTAAAGAACTAAATCATATCTAAACTGACTGTGCACTCTTTTGACAGGGCAGGGAGGCCATATTATATTTTTGACATGTGGTGAGACAGGACATGCATGTGGTTGGGGTGATTGAGGATGGTACTCGCGACAGGGCAAGGTGGAGATGAATGATCCACTGTGGCGACCCCTAACGGGAACAGCCAAAAGAGGAAGAAGAAAAAGGAAGGTGGGAAAAACCCAAGGCAAATGAAATGGTGCAGCCAATGAGAGAATTTATTATTGGTTCACTGTTTCGTTTCATTGAATTGCTTGTCAGTGTGAGGTTTATAAAGTGGAGTCAGTAGTAGGAAAATAGAGTTGTCACACACTGGACTGTTGTGTGATAGATTAGTCAAAGTGAAACCTTGGTTTAAACATCTTCCTGCCTACATACTCCGTGTCAGAGGACGTCTGGCGGATGCATTTATATTGCCGACGTGGCTGAAAATTTTAATAAACCTTTAACACAATTTTTATGACCACTTGCATTTTGCTAGGTACTTCAGTTTCCTTCCACCTCCCACAAATGTGCTAATAGGTGGATTGGAAGCTCTAAATTATTCGTAGCGGAGGGTCTGTAATGGTCCTTGTTTAGCACCATGATTATTTTTTGCTAGTTATAAATTTTAGTTTAATTTAATTTTGTGTATGTAAGATTTGTGTGGTTTCTGCTCATTTAAGTTATCCTCCAGGCCGCCCAAGGAGGATGGGGGTCCCTGCTGAGTCAGGTTCTTCTTTCTTCCTGTATTTTTAGGCAGTTTTTCCTTGCCACTGTCGCCCTCGGCTTGCTCAACAGGGATCCTGAAGTCTGTAAAGTTGCTTTGAGACAATGTCCATTGTACAAAGTGCTATACAAATAAAATTAGCTTGACTTGAGTTGACTTGATTGAGGTTAATTGTCATGGTTTTGACACTTTTTGTGGCTTCCGGCTCATTGTAACCCTGACTAGGATCAAATAGTTGTTCTGTTTATATTTTTAGCACCTATTCAGCACCAGCATCACTTGTTTGTCCCAGTCTCCTTTAACTCTAAATTGCATTTACTTTTGTCATCATATACTACACTACTGATTGCCCTGATCACTAACTAACAGGTCACATCTAAATGTGCCAGCTCGGAGGCAAATCGCCCTTTGCTCTGGGCTTAAATCGGCTCTTGATTGCTATGTATGAACTGTTTAACGACTCGAATGGAGTGGCTCGCTGATCACTTACAGACTCAAGATAAAAATCTTCCATGCTGTGCCGCTCAGGAAGCGCAGCAGTAAAAACACACACTGGAACCAGAGCTGGGATCTCGAATACATCGTATCGAATTTCAGCTCTGCCTGCCGGCTAGGCTGAGCGGCCACATGAACAACGATTGGCCTGTTGTTCAGATATGGGTGGGATAAAGCCGGATAGGGTCTCTCTCTCATAACTAATGCAGTTATGACCTCTGCTGGCTGATTAATGGCGCCTGCACAGAGATGAGAAAAGAGTGCTCTCAGGGTGTGTCTCTCTGTACACAGTGCTGAGCTGCACTGCACTCGTCGAAGTGTAGGTGATAAGATGCATACGGCTGCTGCCCACGTGTCGGAGGGGGTGTGGGTTAGCTTCGTTCTCCTCAATCTGAGCGGGGATCGGCATTGGTGGAGGGGGAGCATGACGCAATCGGGCAATTGGAAGCGCTAAAAGGCAGTAAAAGGGGAGAAAATGCATAAATAAATAAAAAATATATATATAAAAATGTACCATGCTAAATATCTGGACCTGTCGGCAACTTGAAATCCTTTAGTGTGAAAAGTGCTGCGATCAGATTGTGATTGTTGTGAACGCAATATACGAGGCGTGGGAAATCTGGGTGAGAAGTTGTAAATGTGTGGGGCAGGGGCAAAATAAAGTTTCTATCAGAATACATCAGCATACACAAAAGCTTTACAGTATTTGTGGTTTATCGTTCATGCCAAACCATCATACCGACGTTGCATTGCAGAAAACATATTTATTTATCTCTGTAGAACCGACATTTCATTTCATTCCTCCTTGTGATAGATCGTGTAGTGTGTGACCCCCTATCACTGATTAGTCGTGTATTGTGGAAACCACATCAACTTTAAAGACTCCCGATTACAAGAGATCAAGTCTTGTAGTGTGAACTTGGCATAAGATAAGAGATGATCTGAACCATTTTGATGACTATGGTCATTTGCTTGGTTTTGCACTGTGCTTAAAGAAAATGTACAAAATACTGTAGTTTTGGTTCTTTTGTTTTTGTATCCATACAATAATGCCCGACTTGTTTTTGCAGTACAGAATGCCTCTTGGTTGGAGTACAGTTCATCCCTGTTCTTGACTTGTTTTACAGCTTGTTTATGTGGGATGAAAATTGCTAAGTCATCACTGTACAGCTGTACATTTTCAGTGTTTTGTGGCTTTTATCATTGACACCTGGGGTCTGTTCAAAAACCTAGTGAGCTGCCTTGCTGTCTTACTGCCTACCTAGTACATTTACATTTTCTGCATTTAGCAGATGCTCTTATCCAGTGCTTCCATAGTAAACATTACCTTACTCTAGTTTAAGTAAACAACTGTCCAAGAACACATCTGCTAAAACTCTGTTAGAATAACGCTTAAAAACCATAGTAATTAGAGATGTACCGATCGGGGTTTTTGATGCCGATTTGGGGGGGGGTGTTTCAACCTGTGGGTTGCAAGTGCCTGACCAGGGGGTGTGGCGGCATTGTGAGATTTTTTTACTTCTAAAACTAAAGCAATTCATTTTTCACCAACGGGAGACATATCTCATTAGTCTAACTGACCACGCACACTTGCACGTTAGATGTTATACAGTTCAGTCTGAAAAAACCTTAAAAATAGGACGAACAGTGAAGATAAACCGGTGACGAAAGCATTCACGTGTGTGTGCCTTTAAGAGAGACGCTCTGTTCACAGTATCGATATAAGTGATTCATGAGTCGAATCACTTTATGCGAAGCGTAAGTTTCTTTTCTCAGTTATCTCTCCGTGTTTACTGTTATTAATTAATGTCGTGGTTTTAAATAAACACCAGCTACTACAGAACATTTTGTGTGACTCTCTTACATTATAAAGCTTAATTAAACTGCTATTACCACAGATCTGTAACCGAGTCAGACTCGTTCCGTCTGTGGAGCTAAAAGTTTTCTGTCACTCAGAGCAGATGATCCTGAACTATGTATGATGCACAACGTTAATTATGTTATTTTAGGTCGTGAAGAGCTTTCACGATGGTTTCTGTACGATGGTGGATGAATGGTGATGTGATGGTTGGTGCTTTGTAGCTCAGAGTCTGGATCAATCCACTGAGCTGTTAAGCTTAACATGGTCTTTATATATCACACGATCGGATCGGCTACTTTTAGGAAATATCGCCGATCGCCGATATCGATTTATAGCCGATCGATCGTTCCATCTCTAATAGTAATACCTAAACCAATTTGGGAGGAGCATCAGAAGTAAGAAATTGTAATGTTATTGTTGTAACAATCCTTAATGTCAGTGTTAAACAGTTTTTTTTTCTAGAATGATTCTTATCAGATCAAGATTTGTGCCTCAACCACTACAGTTAACAAGCACAGATTGACCAACAGCCTCATCAGTGAAGCAAACATGCAGATTAAATACAACAAGGCTTAAGACGTTTGGCACAGCTAGCCCAGCCTGTTGTCTCCAGGCTGTCTAAACAGAAGCAGGTGGAAGATGCAACATCCACCCCTCCTCCCGAAGCCCCTCACCCTGCGTATTTTGTGCAGTCATTCAGGGTCTCCTTTGTGCTGAGCCTCTGGAAGGTGAATAGGCCACATCTGCCATCCTCCCACTGAGGCATGGTTTGCCTGAAAGGGCTTGGGCAGCAGATGGGCCAGAGATTGCCTGCAAATCTGATGACCGAAAGAACACCTCTTGGTTTTAGATTAACCTAGGGGTTAAGGGAACGCGACTTCCGGTGTGATTGTGTTTTGATCCTGTGTATGTTTCAGTTGACCTTTGACATATTGCAGTGTGTGTGTTTATACATGTTGGTTCTTGGTTTAGGTTGGCAGGAGATGTGGTTTGGTTTAAGGGTGAGGGAAAACACTTGATTTAGATAGAGAATTGGCAGTTAGAATTGTCCATTTAATATACGCTTATTGTTTCATGATTCTCCTGGTGTCTATTAAATAGTTTAAATCATTATTGCAGAAGTGTTGTTTGGGACATGTGTCCCAGTATTTGCCTGTAAGAAATGACAGGCATTGGTCTAAAGCCAGGAATCACATTCTGAGCTATCGCTTATCCCCCTTTTTATGTTTTAGAAAAGCGAGAGTTCATATTGGTAAGTCAGGTAGGTAGCTTGTGAATGTGTAGACTGGCACTGTTTAGAGGTGATTTTGCTCTCACTTGGACACTCATTTGTCAGGCAATGACTCCTTGTCAGTCCTGCCCCTCTCCCACTACACCATATGACACGCTTCACCCCCACTTTAGATGCTAACATGAGTCGTGCCACCTGCTCTTTCATTGGTATGTATAAAAAGCCATGCCAGCTTTATTAGATACTTAAAATACCATCGTAGTCAGGTTTCAGAAGTCAATTTCCATGTAGTGTGTCTAGTAGGCCAGACTTGCATGGCTGTGTTTCAAAACTTTATTATTTTGATGTGTACATTTACACTAGCTGTCCTTGTGTACTTGACTGTTAAAATACATGCATCGTACAGCCAGCCACATCCTTCCTGTATACTCACAGAGCAGCTAAACAACAATCAGACTGATGAATTGGGGTCATCAAAAAAGTAAAGACTAGATCCTGATCTTATATTTTACAGAATGGTGTTGCCCAGTAAAGAAGAAAAATATTAAGTGCTCACAGAATCAAACCTATAGCTAAACATTTTAGAGCCATCTCTGATTTCACCAAAACCTATTGTAGGAGCTCAAGCAAACACACACATTCACTCACTCTAGACTTTTAATTATTTACATTTACATTTACATTTTCAGCATTTAGCAGACGCTTTTATCCAAAGCGACTTACACAATGAGCAATTTGAGGGTTAAGGGCCTTGCTTAGGGACCCAACAGTGGCAACTTGGTGTTGGCGGGGCTTGAACCGGGAACCTTCAGCTTACTAGTCCAGTACCTTAACCACCGAGCTATCACTGGCTATCATTTAAGTGCATGTTACACATGCATGCATGTCTCACTGAGCTTCAAGTACTAGCAATGGAAGTCATACCACACTTTAAGAAGCAACCATTTACAGGTGAAATATAGATACTGTAGAACCAAATGCTTAACATGGTAGTCGTAGTTCAGGGTTATATATGACATACAGGTTATACACATTGGTCAAGACATGTCATAACATTAAAACCACCTCCTTGTTTCTACACTCACTGTCAATTTTATCAGCTCCACTTACCATATAGAAGCACTTTGTAGTTCTACAATTACTGACTGTAGTCCATCTGTTTCTCTGCATGCTTTGTTAGTCCCCTTTCATGCTGTTCTTCAATGGTCAGGACTCTCCCAGGACCACTACAGAGCAGGTATTATTTGGGTGGTGGATCATTCTCAGCACTGCAGTGACACTTACATGGTGGTGGTGTGTTAGTGTGTGTTGTGCTGGTATGAGTGGATCAGACACAGCAGCGCTGATGGAGTTTTTAAACACCTCACTGTCACTGCTGGACTGAGAATAGTCCACCAACCAAAAATATATCCAGCCAACAGTGCCCCGTGGGCAGCGTCCTGTGACCACTAATGAAGGTCTACAAGATGACCAACTCAAACAGCAGCAACAGATGAGCGATCGTCTCTGACTTCACATTTACAAGGTGGACCAACTAGGTAGGAGTGTCTGTGACAGTGAGTGGACAGCGCTGCTGTGTCTGATCCACTCATACCAGCACAACACACACTAACACACCACCACCATGTCATTGTCACTGCAGTGCTGAGAATGATCCACCACCCAAATAATACCTGCTCTGTAGTGGTGCTGACCATTGAAGAACATGGTGAAAGCAGGCTAAAAAGGTATATAGAGAAACAGATGGACTACAGTCAGTAATTGTAGAACTACAAAGTGCTCCTATATGGTAAGTGGAGCTAATAAAGTGGACAGTGAGTGTAGAAACAAGGAGGTGGTTTTAATGTTAATGCTGATCAGTGTATTTATCACTATTTATTTTGATTATTTAAACATTTCCGTTAAGTATTTTTCAGATGTCTGCTTGGTCATTAGTTTTGAAGGTACAGGTCATTTCCTCATGTAAACAGTTTTAGCACAATCTAAATAACTGTCTGGAGTCTGTTTAAAGATGGTATTCAGATCACTTCCTTACATGGTCTTTGATCTAAACACAAGGTGGGTGTAGCTTATGTGTAACTGGAACTGTGGTCCTCTGTGTTTTTTTGTTCTTTGATATGCTGGTAACCTATAGGTGTCTTGTCCCCTTACCTTGTTGTCTTGGGAACCTTTATTCCACTTGTGGGATTGGTATACCAGTTTGGTATATGCTTAGCTTTAACAAATGGATGTATCTCGTTACAGTTTCCTATGAAGCCTCCCTTCCCCCAAAAGATGGCAAGTTAACACGGCACCAGCTGTTATTTTGTTGCTTGATGTTTACTCTCTTTATATTTCAAGAAAAGGAAACATTTTGTGATAAGTAGATAAAACTTATCTAACTATAGATGTATGCACTTTAATAGTACTTTAATCAAGTACTGAAGGATAATAGAGAGTGAGGAATAATAGGTCATATGGGTAATGTATTTAAACCTAAAAATGTTAAGCCCTATTTTAGTGTACACATATAAACTGTATCAAATTGTATCAAACTGATTGTACAGGCCATTAAAGGTTAAAATCTGTCAATCTATGTATTTCCTCGGCTGTATTTCCTCGGCTGCTCCCGTTAGGGATTGTGATCCGCATTATTGATTTGGCACAGTTTTTTTTATCCTGTTTAACTCTAACCCCCTCTTCCTGACACAACCCTCCCTATTTATCCGGGCTTGGGACCGGCACTACAATGGCACTGGTTTATGCATCTAGCAGCTTGGTACCTATTGGACGATTCAGTGTCTCCAGTTAGCCTGGCTGCATGTTTTTGGACTGTGGGAGGATACCAGAGCAACCCACGCAGACACGGGGAGAACATGCAAACTCTGCACAGAAAGGACCCGGACCGCCCCACCTGGGGACCTTCTTGCTGTGAGACTACCATGCCGCCCATTAAAATCCGTAAACAAGTCAAAAATAAAAGTAGAAAACACTATACTAAAATGTTAAAATTTTTACCAGATTAGAACTTCTTCTATTAGATCAACATTTAATTGACATTTAACTCTCTTAATTACCCAACTGCTTAACTCTAATCACATTTCAAACAAACCATAATCATGTTGTTTCATTAATCCTCAGTTTTATCTGAAGTATCAACAGAAAAATATGATGGACATTTTCATATTTAAAAGGGAAATTAAATGGAAACTTAAATGTAAGCTGCTTCAGCAGTTTAGGGCAGAGGTTCTTAACCTTTTTGTTCTCTTAGACCCCCCTGTGACCCCCTTATCTGGGTTATAATATTATTCTTACACTTTTGACAAGATTGGGTTTTTTTTTTACTCAACCCTGCCAATTACCCATCACAATTAAACACATACTGAGTGCCCTAAATACCAAAGGGAAAGACAAAAAATCTCTGTATCTGGAACAATAAAAAAAAAAAAATTTTAACCTTGGAAAAACAGAAAATCTTTTGAACACACCTAAGTTTTTTGATACACATATAATATCAGAGACTACCTAACGGATACAAAGCACCCACATAAACCTTTTCTGCTGTGAATGTAACTCACAAGAGTAAACATGGCGTTAAAGGATGGATGGATGGATGGATGGATAGAATTTGAATGATGGTTTATGTAGTGAGTCACACTGTCGCCTCACAGCAAGAAGGTCCTGGGTTCGATCCCTAGGTGGGCGGTTCAGGTCCTTTCTGTGTGGAGTTTGCATGTTCTACACGCATCTGCGTGGGTTTCCTCCAGGAGCTCCGGTTTCCTCCCAGTCTAAAGACATGCAAGTAAGGTGAATTGGAGATAGTAAATTGTTAACCAATAAACTTGTGAACTGATTAACCTTGTGTAACGAGTAACTACCATGTCTGTCCTAAATGTAACCAAAGTGTGTAAAACATGACATTAAAATCCTAATAAATAAATGGTTGATGTGGGTTTTCTTCTGATGAACTGGTGATGGAGCTTCCTTACCTGGGTCTGCTTCAGCAACTGAATCTGAATTTTTCTTAGTCTTCTTCTGTTGACCTTTTGTGGTGGTTAAATCAATAATGTGTCCATTCTCAAAGACCCAATGTATGCTATTGGCAGTTTAAAAGAGGTCTCTGTGACATCATGAGAAGTCTTCCACATGGTAATAGCCTATTGATTTTCCCGTCCCACCATGTGTGATTCTGTTTTACTCTTTTCAGTTCAATGCAACAGGACCCCTCACTAGGCTTACTGAGGCCCCATAGGGGGCATCTGCCCCAGGGTGAGAACCATTGGTTTAAGGCATATAGTTGGGACAATATGTTACAAGTGCAATAGCAGGTGTCTAATAACTCCATGCAGGATTAAAGTTTCTAATTTCTAAAAGAAAGAAATTTGTTAAATAAAGTTGTATAATATTTATCCATCCCATCTATGGCTACTAGGGCTGGGCGGTATGACCAAAATTAGTAACACGGTATTTTTTAAGATTTTGGACAGTATCACGGTATATCACGGTACTTTTATTATAGTCTTTTGGTCTGTGTCGGATTTTTTAAACAAAAAAAATAACTTTATTTGGACGCTCTCCTTAGCTTAATAAGTGAATAAGTAATAGTAATAATGATTGTTTAGTTAATGCTGTCCATAAAAGAATGACGTTCAAATCCATTTCCAACAGGTGAGTTTGATCTCTTACACACAACAAGCAGTCGTGTGTTTGCAGATTGACCATTGCTAAAATGTGACTCAATCTCTGTTCTGTTTGCTTTGTGATCCCTCTCAGAGAGTGTGCTGCTGTTCCAATTTGAACAGGAAAACCTGTATGCCAGAAAACTGTTTATCACTTAAACCATCAAACTTGCAAATGGAAACTATTTTATGTCAATATGGAGTCTGACTAATGTTAAACATGTGGATATTTTGCGTCATGCCCATTTGAAGGTAAAACTTTAGTCATATTATTTGCATTGATGTCAGGAAAAGTATTATTTCTTTTTTTTTTTTTTTTTTACTGAGTATTTTGGAGGGTTGTGTGTTAACTGACAATTAGTGACTTGGTCATTTGTTATAAAGAAATTGGCAAAAAATTTGCAACCTTAGAGCAATGAGCAGATGCAAAGTGTGCATTTCTGTGTAAATCTTATATTTATACGGTGTCTATTTATATTATGTCGTTATTTATATAGTGTCTTTCAGTCTCAAAGTTTATTTAAGTATTACCATTAATTAATGTATTTGTTGTTTTCTTTTACTGACAGGTAATTGATTGCATCTTTAGTTAAATTCACTTACCGGTTGGTAATGACTTTATTTGCCTACTCGTATAAAATGTGAGCTATGGGTCATGCATTCTGCCGCCTTTGCTGTAATGAAATGGTCCAAGTTGTAAAAATTTAATGGGCTCCTCCTCCTGGTCAGAATAGACACTCAATGGCAGGCATGAAAAAGAACACCGTGCTGTGTGTTTAAGAATTTGAAATTTTATGTGAAGGTCAATGATAGATTCTTTCCACGCCATGTCATGAATTGCTGTGTGGTGTGGTACACCAACATACCTGTTGTATGCTTATGCATGGGGTAGTAGATTTGTATCCTACCAGGCTGTGGAGTTTTAAATTTTGTATTTATGGGATAGGATAAGTAAGGTTCTTGGAAATTCGAAAGTTACAGCAGCTTCAGAACAGAGTAAATACAGTTAAAGGAAAAAAAAAAAAAAGTGTCGAATAATATAAAATAAAAATATTGACTATGTAGTGACTTATTATTATCATTATACAGTAGTATAACAAATTACAGCTATACAGGAAGACTATATATACAGTGTATTTATATGTGTGTAGTATGTAAAGTGAAAAGGTGGAGGAGTAGATCTCTGAGATATTGTGTGTGTGTGGGGGGGGGTTTGGGCTGCTGGTCAGTGTGAGGGACAGCCTGTGTATTCTGCTGTTGTCTGGCAGAGATAGTTATACTAACTAAATCACTACTATAGTGTACAATTTTATACGCAAACAATTCTCATCAGTTTTTATTACGTTTATTACTTAACTAGTAGTTTTAAGTAATAGCGTTGCTGCTACACTGAGACCTGTTTTTGTTTATTATGAATACATTTGTGTAAGTACATTGTATATTGGTCTTTTAATTTGTAAGATTTTTAGGCAGTAAATGCACCCTGGTGGGATCATTTTGTAAAATGTATTTATAGTTATTTATTCATTGTAAAGCACAATATTTAAATACACTGATCAGCCATAACATTAAAACCACCTCCTTGTTTCTACACTCACTGTCCATTTTATCAGCTCCACTTACCATATAGAAGCACTTTGTAGTTCTACAATTACTGACTGTAGTCCATCTGTTTCTCTACATACTTTTTTAGCCTGCTTTCACCCTGTTCTTCAAAGGTCAGGACCACCACAGAGTAGGTATTATTTAGGTGGTGGATCATTCTCAGCACTGCAGTGACACTGACACTGGTTGTGTGTTAGTGTATTTTGTGCTGGTATGAGTGGATCAGACACAGCAGTGCTGCTGGAGTTTTTAAATACCGTGTCCACTTACCGTCCACTCTATTAGATACTCCTATCTAGTGGGTCCACCATGTAGATGTAAAGTCAGAGACGATCGCTCGTCTATTGCTGCTGTTTGAGTTGGTCATCTTGTAGACCTTCATCAGTGGTCACAGGACGCTGCCCATGGGGCGCTGTTGGCTGGATATTTTTGGTTGGTGGACTATTCTCAGTCCAGCAGTGACAGTGAGGTGTTTAAAAACTCCATCAGCGCTGCTGTGTCTGATCCACTCATACCAGCACAACACACACTAACACACCACCAGCATGTCAGTGTCACTGTAAAGCTGAGAATGATCCACCACCCAAGTAATATTTACTCTGTAGTGGTCCTGGGACAGTCCTGACCATTAAAGAGCAGCATGAAAGGTGGGTTACAAAGCATGCAGAGAAACAGATGGACTACAGTCAGTAATTGTAGAACTACAAAGTGCTTCTATATGGTAAGTGGAGCTAATAAAATGGACAGTGAGTGTAGAAACAAGGAGGTGGTTTTAATGTTATGGCTGATCAATGTATTTTGCAACAAGTTGCTTAGTCTTAAAGTTTAGCTTTTAAAATAGTGGATTTGGTTAGTGTGGGCGAAGCATCGGACACCCTGCTATAGTAACAACACATGAATGTATGAACTTGCTGAGTGATGTGTATGCAGGGTGTCTAGGCTCTTCATTTGCAGGCTTACTGTCAAGATATCTGGAATTTATTCAGTTTATACAACCATGGTTGTCTAGACTAGCTGCTGACACACTTGTGGTAATCCGCTTAGTTGTGATGAGATGTGTCCAGGTGCTTCAGTGACACATGGTAAGCTAAACTTGACATCAGAGTTAATGCCATGTCTGTTATAAATTCCAGGAGTAATTGTGGTTTGCCATGTTACACTGTTGAAACACTCACACAACCCTGTAACTAGGATACCTCCCTTTTTTCATGGGTTTTTAAATCATCCATGATTGTTTGGATTAAAAACACTAATAAAGAAAACATTGTGCTTTAGATTAAATTGGATTGCAGTTCATTTGGATTTATTGTGATGCATTAATTAGCAATTAGAAATTTAAGCTTTGGAGAAAAGTGGATACAGTGTAATAAAAAGGCGCTTCCTGCAGGGGGAGCCAAAGCTCCGTATTATTGAACTGTCGCAGCAGTAGCAAGTGGATTTCTCGTTTCAGTTTAATTCAGCCGGAAGTGAGTTTTACACTGCCTTTGTGTTGTACCCGCAGCTGGGATTTCCAGCAGTCACATTTTTATATAATGTGATATAATCAGCAAAATGTATGTAAATGTGCAAATTTCCAGCAACAGTCCAGAGTTCGGCCATAGTAGGAAAAAATGTTAATCACACACTGTTTTGACTGTTTTGTGTTCTTGGTGACATGATGATGATGATGATGATGGTGATCTAGGGCAGATGGATTGTCTTAAGTCTTTTTGACTACTCATTTTGTTTGCAAAAGTGCAGGGTCAGGCATTAAGGGTTTAGGCCTTGCTCAGGGGTCCAACAGTGGCTCCTTGGCAAAGCAAGAATTGAAACCCAGTACTTTCCTTTTGAAAGCCGGGCGGCACGGTGGCTAAGTGGGTAGCACTGTCGCCTCACAGCAAGAAGATCCTGGGTTGGATCCTCAGGTGGGGCGGTCCGGGTCCTTTCTGTGTGGAGTTTGCATGTTCTCCCGGTGTCTACCTGGGTTTCCTCCTGGTGGTCCAGTTTCCTCCCACAGTCCAAAGACATGCACGTGAGGTGAATTGGAGACACTAAATTATCCATGACTGTGTGCGATATAACCTTGTGAACTGATTAACCTTGTGTAATGAGTAACTACCGTTCCTGTCATGAATGTAACCAAAGTGTAAAACAGGGCTCCTCAAACTTTTTAACCGAAGGGCCAGATTACTGTTCTTCAGTGTTTCGGGGGGGCCGGACATTTACATTTTCAGCATTTAGCAGACGCTTTTATCCAAAGCGACTTACACAATGAGCAGAACACGATGAGCAATTGAGGGTTAAGGGCCTTGCTCAGGGACCCAACAGTGGCAACTTGGTGGTGGCAGGGCTTGAACCGGCAACCTTCTGTTTACTAGTCCAGTACCTTAACCACTGAGCTATCACTGGCCCCGGACCGCAGGTGAAATAGTAAACACACCCAAAAAAGCTATTTACTATGTATACTGGATGTATTGTCTGGGCTTTGTATAATTGTAGTTCATAATGATAATGCAGAAATTTTAATAATTTCCATTATCCTACCTCATACAGTGTTTCCTTAAAAAAATCTGTGTGAACTGTGAGCCTGCTTTTGCCTGACGACAGTAAGTGTCAGGTTCCATATTTGTTACTGCCAGTCATAATAGCTAATAAATGTTGATCAGTGAGTCTGGATCTGGTTGGAGATTTAAGGTGTTTCAACTTCGAAAAAGTTTGCACACAGATGCAGATGCTCCCGAAAACGGTAGTTACTTTGAGTGCATGTTTTATTGAGATCGGGGAGCTCACGATGGAAAGAGAAGCATAAAAATTAAACAATGTGCTTGAGTTTTGATTTTGGATGCATAAATGTGTTGATCTCCGGGAGCTGGACGTTAAAACATTTCAAAACTCGCCCCGACTCAGCCAGCGGATCTCAGTAAAGCACATCTTCAGCTCAGACAAGAATTCCTGAAACTGCCTGTAGTTAAGAGCATTAGCTTTAATGAAATTAACACAGGACACAAGGATTTTCATAACGAAATCCCACAGTGGCTGCGGTCACTCATGTCTCTATTGATGCGCCAATCACTCCCCTCATGCTTGGAGCGCCACCCATTGGATCGTTGCCGTATGGACCGTTGAGACTCCTTTGTTATTTTTTTCCCCGTTATAATACTGTGAGTTCGAAGATGAACAGTGGCCAGACAACATGTGTTGCTGCTGTGGTTAAAGGGGCCGGTCAAATTAAAGCATCGGGCCGTAATGACATTAAAATTCTAATAAACAAACAAACATCCTATTGAAAGCCACTAGGCAACCACTACCCCATACCACATTCCACTTTCTTTTTAAAAATTAAATGTTTACACTTATTTTAAACTTAAATTTTTAATTTGCTTGCGACTTGTTTTGTAAACAAAAAGTCAATGTTTTTACTTAATTAAATATTTTGTTTTTGTATTGTTTGTGTCTTTTTTTTTTCTAAACTTCCTTTTCCTGTTACGCATACTGCAAAAACATTATAGTGGAAAAACAGGTGTTAGTGGTGAGCAATAAAAGTGAAATATTATATCATGTTTTATTTATAAATGTGTGTGCACCTTTGTAATGCAAGTATCAACCACTGCTAGTACAATTCTATCCTCTTTAATTTTTTTGTCCTCACACTATATTTGGGACAGACCAATATTTATTTATTTTTTAGGATTTTAATGTCATGTTTTACACACCTTGGTTACACTCTTGACAGAAACGGTAGTTACTCATTACACAAGATTCACCAGTTCACAAGTTCAGTGTCAAACACAGTCATGGACAATTTTGCATCTCCAATTCACCTCACTTTGCAAGTCTTTGGACTGTGCGAGGAAACCCACACAGACGCGAGGAGAACATGCAAACTCCACACAGAAAATAACCTGAACCGCCCCAGCTGGGAATCCAACCCAGGACCTTCTTGCTGTGACAGACAAATATTTATATCTAGTTCTCTGCAGTTTTACAGAGTTCAGATCTACTTTGGAGTAGCTGCTGTACTGACTGCTTAATTCCCTTAATGTAACTGGATGTGCTGTTGTAAAACTCAAATTGTAAAGGTTTTGAGGTGCCAGATTCCGAGAAATGATTCATTTTAATGTTTTAAAGGTGGCTCAGATCTTGCTTTCAAATGAAAGATGCAATGCTGTAGTGTATATAGTTTAATACCATAATACCATATTTGTAAATAGCTATAGTTATAATTTATATATGTATATAGCTACTTATCTATCTATCTAATCTGACTTTATCTACCTATCTAATCTGACTTTATCTATCTAATCTAAATCTGTCTATCTATCTATCTATCTATCTATCTATCTATCTATCTATCTATCTATCTATCTATCTCTGTCCGTCCGTCCGTCCGTCCGTCCGTCCGCCCGCCCATAAATGACTGTTAAGCAAAAGAGGTTCTGAGGCCCTAGATTTGAACCTTTTCCCCGGTCATGGTTGCTTAG
Organism: Trichomycterus rosablanca; assembly: GCF_030014385.1. Lineage (NCBI taxonomy): Eukaryota > Metazoa > Chordata > Actinopteri > Siluriformes > Trichomycteridae > Trichomycterus > Trichomycterus rosablanca. Next base: position 10,233,861 of record NC_086011.1, read on the forward strand.
GTTTTTTTTGTTGTTGGTTTCTTGGTTACTTCCAATTTTCCAAAACAAACAGATTGTGAATTAGTGGTTCTAAAATGTGATGAATTGGTGCTCTGTCAAGGGTGTGATTTCGGTCCTCTGTCAAGGGTTTTTGGGTCGCACTGTTTCTACTATGACCCTGGCCAGGATTAAGTGGTTAGCAAAAATGACTAAATACTTTTTCATTCGTTGTTTTAATTATTTATTTTTATATGTTATAAAGTGTCATTAAAAACTGTAGCTTTAATCACTGTAGAATAGTAATTCTTTTTTTTTTCTTCTAGCATTATTTTAAATGTATGCATCCTTACAAGTGATGTGATTTTCTCTGTTGTAGATTCTGCATGACTGTCCCAAAGCCAGACGCGAGGTGGAGCTGCACTGGCGGGCGTCTCCCTGCCTTCACATCGTGCGCATTATAGATGTGTACGAGAACCTCTACAAGGGCAACAAGTGCTTACTTATTGTTATGGAATGGTAAGTGATTTGTCTGCTACCATCATGCCCACGCTTCTCACTGAGTAAATGTGCCACTCTCATTCTGGATTGTTACAACTCATCATAGGTCTTGTTATAATTCTGTATTGTCTACAAGCTTAAATTAATGTGATTTCATTTGTTGAGTATTGAATCATTCAGATACCTGATCGTCATTTCCAAACTAACTCATTTTTGGTATGGCTGGTTTCATTTTTGCGCTGAAGGTACTTGAGAATGAGAATTAGCAGGTGCCTGGGACACATTTGTTGTAACCTGATGGTTATGTGGTCTAACTGATTAATGGAACTAAGGGGAACCTACTTCCCAGCCTCAGAATGTAGATAACCATGTTGTCTGATGTGGTAACCTTTATGTATGTGTATGTAATAATATACACATGTATGTATATGCTGGATAGGCATGTGATACAACCTGTAAATACCGAATGATTGAGAGGGCTGTTTGTGTGCTTGGTTTTAGTGGTTTTAACTAGTAGAGATATGGATGTACATTCAGTCTTAGTGACATTAATAACATTTTTCATTTATTACACTGGTCTAACAAAAATGACAGTTAATGGTGACAAGATAATGCAGTGGATCTTTTCCTCTCTTTCTAGGATGTCTGTGTCTCTGTAAATTCAAACAATGCACACACATTCAAATTCAGAGTGTTTAAGACCCTAATAAATATTGGTGTCTGCACGTTATATCAGTTAGCTATACACCGACTAGGCATAACATTATGACCACTGACTGGTGAAGTGAATAACACTGATTATCTCTTCATCCTGACACGTGTTAGTGGGTGGGATATATTAGGCAGCAAGTGAACATTTTATCCTCAAAGTTGTGTGTGTTAAAAGCAGGAAAAATGGCCAAGCGTAAGGATATGAGCGATTTGACCAAGGGCTGAATTGAGATGGCTAGACAACTGGGTCAGAGCATCTCCAAAACTGCAGCTCTTGTGGGGTGTTCCCGGTCTGTAGTGGTCAGTATCTATCAAAAGTGGTCCAAGGAAGAAACGGTGGCCAAGGCTCATTGATGCACGTGGGGTCCGATCCAACAGACTGTAGCTCAAACAGTAAGGTGAAACAGACATAGAAAGGTGTCAGAATACACAGTTCATCACATAGCCACAGACCAGTCAGGGTGCCCATGCTGACTCCTGTCCACCGCCGAAAGTGCCAACAATGGGCACGTGAGCATCTGAACTGGACCATGGAGCAATTGGAGAAAGTGGTCTGGTCTGATGAATCATGTTTTCTTTTACATCACGTGGATGGCCGGGTGCCTGTGCGTTGCTTACCTGGGGAACACATGGCACCAGGATGCACTATGGGAAAAAGGCAAGCCGGCGGAGGCAGTGCGATGCTTTGGGCAATGTTCTGCTGTGAAACCTTGGGTCCTGCCATCCATGTGGATGTTACCTTGATACATACCACCTACCTAAGCATTGTTGCAGACCATGTACACCCTTTCATAGAAACGCTATTCCCTGATGGCTGTGGCCTCTTTCAGCAGAATAATACGCCCTGCCACAGAGCAAAAATGGTTCAGGAATGGTTTGAGGAGCACAACAACGAGTTTGAGGTGTTGACTTGGCCTCCAAATTCCCCAGATCTCAATCCAATCAAGCATTTGTGGGATGTGCTGAACAGACAAGTCTGATCCATGGAGGCCCCACCTCACAACTTACAGGAGTTAAAGGATCTGCTGCTGACATCTTGGTGCCAGATACCACAGCACGTTTTCAGGGGTCTAGTGGAGTCCAGGGCTGTTTTGGCAGCAAAAGGGGGACCAACACAATATTAGGAAGGTGGTCATAATGTTATGTTTAATCGGTGTATACAAAATACATGTTACTTTTGTTTAGAAATACCTTTTGTGAGATTAGTTCCCCAGATGTACTCCTGTTTTATTTATTTTCTCATCATGCTTTCTGTAACAGTTCATGTTTTTGCACTGCATTGGAAACTGGAGGCACTGGTGACTGTTGTTTAAGAAAATTGTGGTGGAGTAAATGTCTTGCAGGGTCATGTCTGTAATGTGACCAGCAGAAGGCGATGTTAATAAAATTCTACGTATTTATTTAGACATCCTGATAAGTTCATGCAGCTTAGTTCTTTGAATAAGCACCAGTCTTCAAATAAGCTATTCATATGAAGGGATATCCTGCCACAAAGCTATGAGACATCACTAGATGTTCTCACGTGAGGGGGACTGACTGAGTAGTATGTGGTTACACCGCCAATGTTCTGGTTTGGAGCCTTACCCATCTGAGTCATCATTCAATTTACTGATAAACGCAACCCCAAACTACAAGAACGGTCAGAACTGGAAGCTCCAATCCACAAATTGCTCAATTGTATTGTAAACACAATCCTAAATTAGTGAAAACCGTTGAGATTTCAGCGACCACTGAGTACTCTCTCTTTTTTTTATTTTTTTTTTTATTTTTTTATTTTATTTTATTAATTTATGTGGCGTCTGTGGTGAAAAACAGTCCACAGTTTTTTTTTGGTTTTTTTTTTACTCTTTGCTTTTAGTCAAAGCAACAAAGAAAAAAAGCACTGAGTGCAGTCAGTGGTTTAAGCTTATCATCTCACATGCTTTCATTAGCCCATCTACTACATCTTCAAAGAAATTACAAGAAATTGAACCAAAACCCAAGCACTCAGCATGTTGTATAACAGAAACAGAACATGCCCGTCGTCTAGAAAGCAAAACTTATACAGGTGGAAATATAACTAGCTAATAGAAAATTGTGCAAGCATTAAGGGAAAAAAAACCCATTCTCATTTTAACACCATATTAACCACTTGTACGCATTACTCATTTTTTATTCATCTGACGATGTGTGGGTGTGACCAAATTGTGCTGCCCTAGTTTTTCTCTAATGCAAGTTTAATGTAGATGTAGAAGTTCTGAACATATTTGTATACTCCTGTACTAGTATGTTATTTGTTGTTGTTGTTGATGAACAATGCCAACACCCAGTGGTGTCCAATTCGGCCAAGTAGGTGTTTTTTTTTTTTTTTTTTTTTAAATCTGTATTGATGATGCAGTATCTATCCAAGCCTCTTAATGTTTACTGCTGCTGATTGGGATGTGAAAAGCCATTGACCAGATTGTTTATTCTCTGTGGTTTGCGGTCTTAATTTAAGAATGAATGACAAAAGCACAGTCAACTGTAGCATTGTAAAGCATTTTCTCCTTATCGGCATGCAGTAAATATTCTACAAACACAACTCTTTTGGCTTTGACTTTTCCTTTTTTACACTGACTATGACCTATGTACATACACTGATCAGCCATAACATTAAAACCACCTCCTTGTTTCTACACTTACTGTCTATTTTATCAGCTCCACTTACCATATAGAAACACTTTGTACCTTTTTAACCTGCTTTCACCCTGTTTAATGGTCAGGACCCCCACAGAGCGTGTGGTGTGTTAGCTGGTGGATCATTCTTAGCACTGCAGTGACACTGACATGGTGGTGGTGTGTTAGTGTGTGTTGTGCTGGTATAAGTGGATCAGGCACAGCAGCGCTGCTGGAGTTTTTAAATAGTTGGTTCACCTTGTAGATGTAAAGTCAGAGACGATCGCTCATCTATTGTTGCTGTTTGAGTTGGTCATCTTCTAGACCAGACCTTGGGCATTGTAGAGACATCCCTAACCGGCCCGCATGAGGTTCGAGGCAATTAAAAATCAGACGTAAATAAATGTACATCAAACATGCAATATAACAGGATTGATTTTGACGGGAGCGCTGTGTCTTTAAATTTCCGTAAGTTTCGATTTACGTGTGTGAGAGTGTATCGGGCTTCGGTGGAGTTTTTAACAAGACATGAACTTCTGAAGTATTTATTTACTGAAGTCAGGTGTAAAGCTGTTTAACGATCACAATTTAGGCTCTAAATCGTGGTACTAAACAGAGAAATACAACAACATGAACGATGCAGAGCGTCACACCTGAAGCTTCACTAACTAAACTGCATAAGCAACAAGGACTTTTTATAAAGTTTAACACATCCAGATCTGAAGCAGTCAGGACCAGCTTTGTGATTTTAAAAAGAATATCCAACAATAACAAAGGACTGAAAAACAAATGTGGTAATTAGACTTAAAACAAAATAGTTTAAAACCTGCACATTTGTTCACATTTGTGTTTTTTTTTTTTGCTTTTTATTTGTAATAAAAAGTAAAATAATGTTGATGTTTTTTCTCTGCCTACTTCTAATTTTCTGATTGTAACATCTAAACATTAACAGCTTATTAGAACTGTACAATTTACTGCTTCTCATAAAGAGTGGGCAGTTGTAGCCTAATAATAATAATACATTTTATTTATAACGCACTTTACATTTGAAAACAAATCTCAAAGTGCTACAGAAAAAGAGTAATATAAAAAAAAAAAACATGAAATCTAAACATAGCATTATGAGACATACATCATAAAATCAGCGGTTATCTAACAGTCTTATCTTAAGCTCTAGTGCTTAAGGTACTGGACTAGTAAATACAAGGTCGCTGGTTCATAGGGCTGGGCGATATGGATAAAAAATAATATCTCAATATTTTTTGCTGAACGGCGATATACGATATATATCTCGATATTTTTTTATCCCATAAGGTAATAACAAAAAGACACTTCTGAGACAAAGCTACATGTTCCAATTTTTTTACAGGCACTTTTATTAATATTCATGCTGGGAAAGCTTTACACAAGAACTATTTTTCCTTAGAGCTATTCTAAGAAAAAAATAAGTTGTTTTCTAAGGCATCTCCTGTTGTGTAATGTGAATTACAAATATATTGTCTGGCCCTTTAAGAATGTTAAGTGTACGATAGGGCGCAGGGAGCGAGTGTGTAGGGAAGATGTCGGAATGACACGGTTTCCGGCTGAGCTTGTGTGACATTAAAAGTAAAACCCCGTTAAAGTAAACCCCTCGTTAACCCCCCACCCCCCCATGTTTGGACTTTATACATTATTTTATGTATATGTCGCCATAACATTTACATTATTATTATTTTTTTTACGTATAGAACTCAGTTCTGTAATACAGGCAGAACTAATCGTTCATGTTACTGTGTAACTATTACAACATTTAATGCATTTTAATCAGCGTTCTGCTTCATGCACTTTATCATTATTTAACAGCTTTATTTGTTGTTTAATTGCTGTTTGCTCCTTGTTTACTGCAGAGTTAGTTCATGCAATTTAATAATGTTTGGTTGTTTATTGGCCGACAACAAGAAATACTATAATAGAAGATAAATAAATAAATGACATGTCGGACGTCGGGCGATCGTCCAGTATAAACTAACACAACCACGTACAACATCCAGTACAGAAATCCCCATAATGTTTGTATTTACAGATAGAGCAAATATATGCACATCACATATACAAACACAAGAGTCAGAACAACAGGAGACGCACCGTTACGTTATTATTACTTTCTCAACACTTAATGTGAAGTAAATACGTACATGTCAGCGCGTGCATGCCCTTGTATTGGTTTTTGAAACGAATAACGACTCGTTTTCTTGTTTTTTAACTTTAGGATTTGAAGTGAAAACGAATGACCAAAGGTACACGGAACTGGAACCTTTTGTCTGGACTTGTTTTCGGCATTCTCTACAGAATACATTATTCTGCTGCTCATCTGACACTTTCGAACCATCTCCAAATAATTCCAAAAAGAGTCATTATTTTTCTTTTTAGTAAGCAGCTCCTCCTCGATAGCTTCTGTCATGTCTTGAGCCGTCTCCATGAGATCGCTGCCTGCAGGATTTACTGGTGAAGCGGTGGGGAGGGGGGAGTTGTGTTCAGTGAGGGAGAGGGGCGGGGCGAGTTGTGTTCAGTGAGGGAGAGGGGCGGGGCGAGTTGTGTTCAGTGAGTGAGAGGGGCGGGGCAGGTGAACATGTGCAGAGACAAACTGGGAGAAGAGAAAGACGAACTGTCTGATCTAACTGGAACGCAACATCTATATCGTTATAAGCGATATTGTCTTATCTTATATCGCGTATGAAAATATATCGATATTTTAAAAAATCTCGATATATCGCCCAGCCCTACTGGTTCAAGCCCTTCCACTGCCAGGTTGCTGCTTTTGGGCCCTTGAGCAAGGCCCTTAACCCTCAATTGCTCAGACTGTATAGTGTAACTGTAATGTAAGTCGCTTTGGATCTGCTAAATGCGTCTGCTAAATGCTGAAAATGTAAATGTAAATAAAGAGATAAAATTAATATTGAGCAGAATTAAGTTCATCTTATTGGTCCGGCCCTCCACAACAGTCCCAGTTTCTTATGTAGCCCCTTGGAAAATTTTATTGCCTACCCCTGTTCTAGACCTTCATCAGTGTCAGTGGTCATAGGCTGCTGCCCATAGGGTGTTGGCTGGATATTTTTGGTTGGTGGACTATTCTCATTCCAGCAGTGACAGTGAGGTGTTTAAAAACACCTGATCCGCTCATATCAGCACAACACACTAACACACCACCACCATGTCAATGTCACTGCAGTGCTGAGAATGATCCACCACCCAAATAATACCTGCTCTGTAGTGGTCCTAGGAGAGTCCTGACCATTGAAGAACAGCATAAAAGGGGGCTAACAAAGCATGTAGAGAAACAGATGGACTACAGTCAGTAATTGTAGAACTACAAAATGCTTCTATATGGTAAGTGGAGCAGATAAAATGCACAGCGAGTGTAGAAACAAGGAGGTGGTTTTAATGTTATGGCTGATCAGTGTATATACTGGTCTTATATCAGCTGAAATTAGACCAATAAAGCACAACAATGTGTTGTCCCCTATTCTGCACTAGCAGACCAGTTGCTGGTTCAAACCCCACCACTGCCAGGTTGCCACTGTTGGGCCCTTGAGCAAGGCCCTTAACCCTCAATTGCTTAGACTGTATAATGTAAATCGCTTTGGATAGATGCTAAAAATGTAAATTTTTTGAAGGAGGGTTCAGGCATTCTTGGATGTATTATTGTGTACCACATGCAATATGTTTTATGTTGTGAAACGTGTGTATCGCTACACCCTTGAAATCCATTAGTTTAAAAATACTGTGCACTTATAACTAAAATATTAAAGTGCTGGGGATGCTGTACTAGCTCAAATTATTTTTGCCTCACAAACAAATACATTTATTTTCTTACAATTCAGCCCTCGTGTTTTAATTTACGGTCACCGTGTGTCATTTTTCTTAATGTCTAAATGAACTTTGTAGACTGGATTACGTAATCTAGTTATTTTCAGCTGGCGGGCTTCCAAGAAGGGCAGCCCACCATCTAGCACTTTGTTCACACTTCTAAGTGTGTTGTCCCCTATTCTGTACTAGCAGACCAGCAAATGAGAATACTTACTCCACAGTTTCTTGTGCTCCAGAGTTGTACCATACTCATGCTTGCATGCAAATATAGAATACCACCAGCTTTAAAAATACGTATATGTGCAAAAATTGTTCAGTGGTTAAATGTATTTTTAGTACTGTATGTGGCACCCAAGCATTTATAAGAAGTGTTGCAGATTGGGGAATGTAACAGGATTTTTTTATGCCACCTAAAACTCTGTTGTCTGTAATTGTCATTGATTTGTCACCAATTTTAGACTAAACCTTCCATTACTAAAGATTTTTACATGCATTAGACTCCATAAACTGCTGGACCACCTTAGACTAAACATTCCATTGCATTAGACTCCAGGGCGGCACGGTGGCTCAGTGGGTAGCACTGTCGCCTCAGAGCAAGAAGGTCCTGGGTTTGATCCCCAGGTGGGGGGGTCCAGGTCCTTTCTGTGTGGAATTTGCATGTTTTCCCCGTGTCCACGTGGGTTACCTCCGGGTGCTCCTGTGTCCTCCCACAGCCCATAGACGTGCAAGTGAGGTTGAGTGTGTTTGATGTTCAACTTGTGAACTGATGAATCTTGTGTAACGAGTAACTACCATTTCTGTCATGATTGTAACCAAAGTGTATAAAGCATGATGTTAAAATCCTAATAAATAAATAACATTAGACTCTATAAATTGCTGGACCATGTGCTGCTTTATTGTGCATTTAGGTTTTACTTTAACAGAAATGAACATTGAATTGTTCACCAGTTCCCGTTATAATATGATGAAACGTGTCATCCTGTACAGGTAATACAGACAGCGCTTTAATATGGCTGTCAGGTCCCTGCATTATTACCCAGAACAGCTTTCTTTTGGTTTTCTTTCTGCTTTAATAGAAACTAGCACCCTAACTTTGAAAGAATTGAAAGAAGTAAAATGCGGTTTCTTTTGCTCTAAAGTGAGGCCCCTTGCCTTGTTTCTTGAACTCTTTCGTTTAAATGCTTTATGTATTTTCCCTTGTGTCAGAGGCTTGATTACAACGGAAACCATCTAAGCGTACTATTCCAGTCAGAATTTCACTTGTAAGGAACTTGTTTGTCGTGACTTATGGAGTTTCAATGATTTCTTTAACAGTTCTTTTTGTGTGACTGAATGTCAAACATGGTAATGACATGATGTGTTGCACTAGTATTAGTACATCAAGTCCATTAGAATATTTGGGGTTTTATGCTGTTAACACATCCTTGCTTTGTATAAGAAATGCCGTTAGCACTCATTGTGATGTTAGAGATTATAGCTACAGTTAGAGATTATAGCTATTTTTATGCCTGTCTGGTAATTTCCCTTTTAGCCTTTCATCAGTGAATTATTTTCTCATAAGCTTATTATTATTGTTATTATTATTATTATTATTATTATGGGGGTGTAGCACTTTTTTCTTTTAGCTTTACTTTTACAGTGTTGCTTCAGCTAATACTCATTCCAGTAAAACACATTATCCAGGTAAACACCATTACCACTTCAGTGTCACTGCAGTGCTAAGAATGGTCTACATTTGAAGGAAGATAAATTGGTGTCTTTAAGGGTTCACTATTATTCACTTACAATGTATACTGGGTGACCACACGGTAAATGGACTAGAGTCTGAAATTTGCTTTTAAAATACCCTATTAATTTAAATATAAGACAGGTGAACCGAGTAACGTTGCCTGTATATGCACACTATACTGGACACTTAAGAATACAATGGTACCGTGAAACTCGGCGTCAGTTGGTTCTTACAAGGTACCACTGGACCTGTACACTACCAGTTCATGTACTTATTCCTATCAGTTGGTCATGTGACAGGAGAGAAATTATAGTTATACTGACATGGGTGAGAAGCTTTAGATAAATGTTCACAAACATCAGGATTGATCATTATTTGATGTTTGTACCAATTGTGTAATCACTTAGAATTTCCATGCATCATGGTTCTGTTCAAAAAATACAAATTAGACAAGAATGACCAGATTAGCTTGAGCTGATTGGAAGGAAATTTTGTTTCTTTGATTTTGGTAAGCCTGTGCTTTTTTTTTTTTTTTTTTTTGTTGGTTGACTGGAGTTGAAGCCCATCCACCTCAAGGTTTGACATGTTGTGCATTCTTTGGTCCTGATCTTCTTATAGCATTTGTAACGTGTGGTTATTTAATTTACTTTAGCCTTGGAGGGCAGTTGTATCATAGCGGTTAAGGTACTGGACTAGTAAGCAGAAGGTTGCTGGTTCAAACCCCACCACTGCCAGGTTGCCTCTGTTGGGTCCTTGAGCAAGGCCCTTAACCCTCAATTGCTTAGACTGTATAATGTAAGTCGCATGCAATATGATTTATGTTGTGAAACGTGTGTATCGCTACACCCTTGAAATCCATTAGTTTAAAAATACTGTGCACTTATAACTAAAATATTAAAGTGCTGGGGATGCTGTACTAGCTCAAATTATTTTTGCCTCACAAACAAATACATTTATTTTCTTACAATTCAGCCCTCGTGTTTTAATTTACGGTCACCGTGTGTCATTTTTCTTAATGTCTAAATGAACTTTGTAGACTGGATTACGTAATCTAGTTCTTTTCAGCTGGCGGGCTTCCAAGAAGGGCAGCCCACCATCTAGCACTTTGTTCACACTTCTAAGTGGTTATACGTATGGTAACCACAGTGATTAAAGGGGGGGGATACGTGCCCGCCCCCATGACATGTGGGCAGAATTTTGTCTACAGAACTACCTGCATTAGGTTCTCGCATCTGCTTTGAACTGTTCTTTTAAATTTGGGGTTAGGTTATATTTGAGTAAGTCTGTTTACTGTAAAAGTGAGGGGCAAATTGATAAGTGCTGCGTGGTTTTCGTGCTGATAGTAGAACACAGTATAACACCAAGTGGGCTCGTAAGTTACTGGCTTTAGAAGTAGCGCTTGCCTTTTTAAGTGTGTGAAAAACTGCTTTTGGGTAGTTGTAGAAAACTAAATGTGTGGGTCCTGTGTTTCGGTCCTTGCTTTTGGTGACATGTCTTTGTTTCTGTAGAGGTTTTTTGTGTATACCTACTCAAAACATGCATACACCTGATTGGCACTTCTAAAATAAACCAAGGTGTGAGTGCGTCAGTGTTTAAGTCTTTGTTAACAATGATGTATTAATGCTAACGGGATGTAACGATGCACCACAAGACAGTGAAAAATTGGTGCACATGTGCCACGATTCGAATCGGTCATTCATTTAAGATGAATTGATATTCATTTTAAAAAGCAGAGGGCACTGGTGCTATTTACCTTGCTTGATTGACAGCACTTCACAAAGTTGCCTGGTTCGGAATTTTCTAGTCAGATTTATTTACGTGAGAATACTTTCTTTATTTGTATTATTTATTTATTTATATAACGTTAGATTATGGAATGTTGAATGTCCCATAGTACATTTATAGCCTCCTCTATAGTACAAAAAGGACTTTCTAAATGACCTAAGCACATGCTTATAAGGTAGTTTGTGATTTGTCTGTAGCCTTGATTCATCCTGGTCAGGGTTGCGATGGGTCTGACACTACTCCTAAACAATGTGTTTAACACATTACAGGGCAGTCCTGGTTGGCAGATTCCTTTAATTGTCATTTATACACATACACGTGGACAGTACAATGAAATTCATTTTCCTTATATCCCAGCTTCTACAGCCTTACATTTGGCAATTCACAACTCAACCCTCTAGGTTACCACTGTCCCTTGTGACCATGTAAGCTTTTTAATAGTCAACCAGTATTTCCAGGTCCACCAAATCCTGAAATGTATTAGGAGTCATTACTCCAGAGACGTATTCACACAGACATATCCACTTCAGGTACCTGACCTATTTAGTACGACTGTTTCCACTGGCAGTAATTGTCTATGGCCTATTTTGATTATTATTTAAGGGGAGTCTGTGTGGCTCCAGGGTCTGTGTGGCCTATTTTGATTATTATATAAGGGGAGTCTGTGTGGCTCCAGGGTCTGTGTGGCCTATTTTGATTATTATTTAAGGAGAGTCTGTGTGGCCTATTTTGATTATTATTTAAGGGGAGTCTGTGTGGCCTATTTTGATTATTATTTAAGGGGAGTCTGTGTGGCTCCAGGGTCTGTGTGGCCTATTTTGATTATTATATAAGGGGAGTCTGTGTGGCTCTGGGTCTGTGTGGCCTATTTTGATTATTATTTAAGGGGAGTCTGTGTGGCCTATTTTGATTATTATTTAAGGGGAGTCTGTGTGGCCTATTTTGATTATTATTTAAGGGGAGTCTGTGTGGCTCCAGGGTCTGTGTGGCCTATTTTGATTATTATATAAGGGGAGTCTGTGTGGCTCTGGGTCTGTGTGGCCTATTTTGATTATTATTTAAGGGGAGTCTGTGTGGCTCCAGGGTCTGTGTGGCCTATTTTGATTATTATTTAAGGGGAGTCTGTGTGGCCTATTTTGATTATTATTTAAGGGGAGTCTGTGTGGCTCCAGGGTCTGTGTGGCCTATTTTGATTATTATTTAAGGGGAGTCTGTGTGGCCTATTTTGATTATTATTTAAGGGGAGTCTGTGTGGCTCTGGGTCTGTGTGGTCTATTTTGATTATTATATAAGGGGAGTCTGTGTGGCCTATTTTGATTATTATTTAAGGGGAGTCTGTGTGGCTCTGGGTCTGTGTGGCCTATTTTGATTATTATTTAAGGGGAGTCTGTGTGGCTCTGGGTCTGTGTGGCCTATTTTGATTATTATTTAAGGGGAGTCTGTGTGGCTCTGGGTCTGTGTGGCCTATTTTGATTATTATTTAAGGGGAGTCTGTGTGGCTCTGGGTCTGTGTGGCCTATTTTGATTATTATTTAAGGGGAGTCTGTGTGGCTCTGGGTCTGTGTGGCCTATTTTGATTATTATTTAAGGGGAGTCTGTGTGGCTCTGGGTCTGTGTGGCCTATTTTGATTATTATTTAAGGGGAGTCTGTGTGGCTCTGGGTCTGTGTGGCCTATTTTGATTATTATTTAAGGGGAGTCTGTGTGGCTCTGGGTCTGTGTGGCCTATTTTGATTATTATTTAAGGGGAGTCTGTGTGGCTCTGGGTCTGTGTGGCCTATTTTGATTATTATTTAAGGGGAGTCTGTGTGGCTCTGGGTCTGTGTGGCCTATTTTGATTATTATTTAAGGGGAGGCTCTGGGTCTGTTTTACTATATTTTCTTTTAGTTTTTCATGTTCTTAATTTTTTATCTCTCATTTTAATTTCATGTTCTCTTAATTGTAACTAAATGTTTGCAAGTCTTTCTGAGGTTCTAGATCTCAGGAATGTTTTAATGCTTTAAATTTTTCCTTATGTAAAGCACTTTGAATTGCCACTGTGTATGAAAGGTGCTATACAAATAAACTTTGCCTTGGCCTTGCCTATGCAGATTGCAATACTGTGAGCTTGTTCCTGTCTAAAATAGACAGTTTCACTAAACAGCAGGGTGTTCACATATTTTTGACCATGTCCTGCATATTTATATTGCTATTATATTGTATTAGTGATCGACCGATATGGGTTTTTTAATGGCCGATGCCGATACCGATATTTAGACGAAAGAAGTGGCCGATGGCCGATATATAAAGCCGATAATACCATTTTTTTACAACTAAAAAATACAATAATAATAATACAATAATGATCTTAAATAAACATTTATTCATCACTGTATATTCATGTTTGCACTTTTGGCCGTTCAAAAAATTTAATAAAAAAAATAAAAACTTTAAATAAAATACAAATTATTTCAAAGGTTTCAGTGCACTTAACATACACAAGCAGATAGCAGTATCTTTTTGTTTTTAAGAATGAACAAACATGCTTAAACCTCCAGGCTGGAGGATTACAATCCTTGTTCTTGTGCATTCACTGATGTCTGCCTGGAGAGTGGCAAAATGGACACACGGGGCGCTCTAACAACAGCCAGACCAATGACTGTATACAGTCACTGAGCTGACGGAGGCAATGTTTAAATATCGGCCTTGTGCGCACATATATCGGCCGATGCCGATTATCTAAAAAAATGCCAAAAATCGGCCCGTCGATCACTACTTTGTATGCTTTTGTTTTGCAGTATGGAGGGAGGGGAGTTGTTCAGTCGGATTCAGGACCGTGGGGACCAGGCATTCACAGAGAGAGGTAAAGCTTTTTTTTTTTTTCTATTCAGAGAAAAAGTTTTTGAACCCTTAGCATGAACTGGATTTATGAATGTAGTCTAATATTCATCTACATATTAAAGTTAAGCCTCAGCTACTTACCCCAACTATTTAAAATAAAATCTCTGAGCACCATTCTGTTAAAATGTTAAAGTTAAAATGAATGTGGGTTGTCTCTTTCTTGCATGAGCAAGCATGCGTGTACACACGCGAACACGCAAGCACGCTATGTCGATCTGTGTATGCCCCGCTGAAGCAACACCACCAATTGGAGATATTAAATTGTCCATGACTGTGTTCGATATAACCTTGTGAACTGATGAATCTTGTGTAACGAGTAACTACAGTTTCTGTCGTGGATGTAACCGAAGGGTGTAAAACATGACGTTAAAATCCTAATAAACAAAATATGTAAAACAATTTTTTAAAAAAATCTATAGGGCTGGTCAGTATCTCGCAAATATCAATATATCTATATAGTATTTTTACACAATATTGAAAATGACCATATTCGTTATATAGTGTCTGCCTCGGATACACAGGTTACCATCTAACGACGTTTAAAACAGCATAAAAGAACTATGCACCGTGCTCTTTTTTGCATGAGCAAGCACACGCGCACACACAAGCACGCTACATCGGTCTGCGCATGCCGCTGAAGCAACACCATGTTCATCATGCACACTTGGGTGTACCTCACTCGTTCATGGTGTCTCTCAGTGCCACATCTTAATTATCATCCACTGCATTTTACTGAGTCAGTGAAACAGACGAGTAAAAGCTCTCCCTCTGCCCCCCACTTTTTCTTATATTGCACACAGTTTTTGTTATAAAGTTATAATACACCGTGCCATTTTGGTGTTACAAATAATGCTGATACTTAAACATTATACATTGTTTAGGTTTTCATTATATCATATAGAGAAGTGCTTTAGAGAAGTATGTTTTTTAGTAATATCGCCCAGTCATAGTTGTAGAGTAAGGAAGGCAATAATAGACCGACATGCATTTTAATCGTCCACTGTGACTCACACCCTAACAAGCCTAGTGAAACCTTATAGAATAAATGATAATTACAAACGGTCACAAACTTTTTCAGTTTATTTTTGGGTGATATACACCGATCAGCCATAACATTAAAACCACCTCCTTGTATTTACACTCACTGTCCATTTTATCGGCTTTACTTACCATATAGAAGCACTTTGTAGTTCTACAATTACTGACTGTAGTCCATTAGTTTCTCTGCATGCTTTGTTAGCCCCCTTTCATGCTGTTCTTTAATGGTCAGGACCACCACAGAGCAGGTATTATTTGGGTGGTGGATGATGCTCAGCACGGCAGTGACACTGACATGGTGGTGGTGTGTTAGTGTGTGTTGTGCTGGTATGAGTGGATAAGACACAGCAGCGCTGATGGAGTTTTTAAACACCTCACTGTCCCTGCTGGACTGAGAATAGTCCACCAACCAAAAATATATCCAGCCACTGCGCCCTGTAGGCAGCGTCCTGTGACCACTGATGAAGGTCTAGAAGATGACCAACTCAAACAGCAGCAATAGGTGAGTGATCGTCTTTGACTTTACATCTACAAGGTGGACCAACTAGGTAGGAGTGTCTAATAGAGTGGACAGTGAGTGGACACAGTTTTTGAAAACTCCAGCAGCGCTGCTGTGTCTGACTCTTACCAGCACAACTCACACTAACATACCACCACCATGTCAGTGCTGAGAATGATCCACCACCCAAATAATACCTGCTCTGTGGTGGTCCTGTTAGGGTCCTGACCATTGAAGATTATCATGAAAGGGGGCTAACAAAGCATTCAGAAAAACAGATGGACTACAGTCAGTAATTGTAGAACTACAAAAGGCTTCTATATGAAAAGTGGAGCTGATAAAATGGACAATGTGTGTAGACACAAGGTGCTGGTTTTAATGTTATGGCTGATCAGTGTATATTGCTTGTATAAGAAAGTGGTTATTAATTTGTTTTTAAACCTCCACAGAGGCTTCAGATATCATGAAAAGTATCGGAGAAGCCATCCAGTTCCTGCACGCCATGAACATAGCACACAGAGACGTCAAGGTATGATCCTTACCACTTTTCACCATCGGTTAATCAAGTGCACTTCTAATCTTTGTGTTTGCCTATAATTGAATTGGTTTGCTCTACTTTACAGCCAGAAAACCTCATCTACTCTTCAAAACTTTCCTGCCCCGTCCTTAAACTCACAGACTTTGGGTTTGCCAAAGAGACAACTACACACAATTCACTGGCTACTCCATGCTACACTCCGTACTATGTTGGTAAGGCTCATTATGTCTGTGATCTGATGTTTCAGTATAGTCATTTTTTCCATTCTCATTTCCAGTTTGTTCTTCTGTTTACATTCTCACTGATGCATGCTTATTTTAAGTGTAATTGATCTGTTTCATCTCGTAGCCCCTGAAGTTCTCGGTCCGGAAAAATATGATAAATCCTGTGATATGTGGTCTTTGGGCGTCATCATGTATATTCTGTAAGTGAATTTTAAGTGTCGTGTTGTCTTCCATTGATTTGCTGTTTTAATGTCAGACTACAGTCTGTTACTGTTAAATACAACCCCAAATCAGAAAAAGTTGGAACAGCATGGAAAATGCAAATAATAAAAAACACAGAGTTCCTTACATTTACTTTGACTTTTGTTTGATTGCAGACTGGATGAACCTGAGATATTTCATATTTTATCTGCTCAATTTCATTTCATTTATTAATAAACATCTATTCATGCATTACAGGTCTGCAACACATTTCAAAAATGGGATGGGACAGTAAAGCATTTACCACTTTGTAATGTTGCCATTCCTTTTCACCACACTTAAGACATTTTGGCACCGAGGAGACCAAGTGATTTAGTGTTTCAGCTTTTATTTTGTCTCATTCTTCCTACAAACACGTCTTAACATGTGCAACAGTACGGGGTCGTTGTTGCATTTTTTTTGTTTCAAAATTCTCCACATGTTCTCTATTGAGGACAGGTCAGGACTGCAGGCAGGCCAGTCCAGTACCCGTACCCTCTTCTTCCACAGCCATGCCTTTGTAATGTGTGCAGCATGTGGTTTTGCATCGTCTTGTTGAAAAATGCATGGACGTCCCTGGAAAAGATGACGTCTTGAAGGCAGCATATGTTGCTCTAAGATCTCAATGTACTTTTCTGCATCAATGCTGCCATCACAGAAGTATAAATGACCTTTGCCAAGGGCACTGACACCTGTTGACATCACCTGTTTGAAATCACATCATTATTTAGTTTTTTCACTTCATTACTAGCCCTAAATTGCCCCCGTCCCAACTTTTTTGGAATGTGTTGCAGGCCTTAAATGCAGGAATTGAGGTTTATTAATAAATGAAATGAAGTTAAGCAGACAAAACATAAAATATCTTGGGTTCAAACTGTCTGCAATCAAATAAAAGTCAAAGTAAATGTAAGGAACACTGCATTTTTATTTTATTTGCATTTTCTATACTGTCCCAACTTTTTCTGATTTGGGGTTGTATTATTTTCTTATGATTATTTGAGATGAATGTGATCCTACGTTTTTAAATGGTTGTGATCAGTCCTGCACCAGTGGCAGTGTTAGCTCAGCGGTTAATGTACTTGACTAGTAATCGCAAGGCTGCTGGTTCAAGCTTCACATCTGTTTTTTTCCTTGTAATTAATGTACTATTATGGGCAGCATGGTGGCTCAGTTTGTAGCACCGCCTCACTGCAAAAGGGTCCTGGGTTTGATTCCCAGGTGTAGAGTTTGCATGTTCTCCTCGTGTCTGTGAGGGTTTCCTCCCACAGTAAAAAGACATGCAAGTGAGGTGAATTGGAGGCACAAAATTGTCCATGTATGAAAATTAAACATGAACTGATGAATCTTGTGTTACTAGTTACTACTTGTCCTGTCATGAATGTAACCAAAGTGTAAAACATGATGTTAAAATTCTAATACATAATGTACTATTATAATGTTTACCCATCTATACCAAGGGTGCCTTTATTTCAGAGGCAGACTTAGTTTGTGCTGTAGAGCATTTATCAGTAATCAGTAGTACTAAAATTTTGTTAATTATATGTTCAATAAAAGCAATGAAATGTTTTAAAATTTGATTTGTATGCCCTTATGCACTACTGTAAGGAGTGGAATAAATAGGGCCTCTATATATATTAATTTGTCTCTATTAAATGTGTGCGTGTTTTTTTTCTTTAATCAGGCTCTGTGGCTACCCACCTTTCTACTCTAATCATGGGCTGGCTATTTCTCCTGGGATGAAAAAGAGGATCCGAATGGGACAGTACGAGTTCCCCAATCCTGAATGGTCTGAAGTGTCAGAAGAAGGTAAGTGTGTCTGCCTCATTTCCCTAGTCGATCTTTAAAGTTTATTAGTCCCATTTTACACTGAAAGTAGAAAATGCACCACTAATGTAATTCTGTTTTATTCCACGTTTAAATGTGAAACAGACATAAGAACCTGTTACAAACATTTAACTACAACCCCAAATCAAAAAAAGTTGAGACAGCATGGAAAAACACAGAGTTTCTTACATTTACTTTGACTTTTATTTGATTGCAGACAGGATGAATCTGAGATATTTCATGTTTTGTCTGCTCAACTTCATTTCAGTTATTAATAAACATCCATTCCTGCATTTCAGACCTGACACACATTCCAAAAAAAGTTGGGACAGTAAAGCATTTACCACTTTGTACATTTATTTTGTCCCCATTCTTCCTGCAAACACGTCTTAAGATGTGCAACAGTACGGGGTCGTTGCATTTCTAGTTTAAAAATTCTCCACACATTCTCTATTGGGGACAGGTCAGGACTGCAGGCAGGCCAATCCATTACCCGTACCTTCTTCTTCCGCAGCCATGCCTTTGTTAGGCATATGCGCAGCATGTGGTTTTGCATTGTCTTGTTGAAAAATGCATGGACGTCCCTGGAAAAGATGACGTCTTGAAGGCAGGGCATGTCACTCTAAGATCTCAATGTACTTTTCTGCATTAATGCTGCCATCACAGAAGTGTAAATGACCTTTGCCAAGGGCACTGACACAGCCCCATAGTATGACAGACCCTGGCTTTTGGACTTGTTGCTGATAACAGTCTGCATAACTTGCATAACTGATAACTTGTCTTTGGTCTGGGGCCCACGGCATAAATTTTTTCCATACAAGACCTGGAATGCTGATTCATCTAAACACAATACGTTTCCACTGTGTGATGGTCCATTCTAGATGCCTCTGAGCCCAGAGAAGTTAACATAAGGCTTCTATTTTGCACAGTAAAGTTTGTAGTGCTTGCCCATGTGGTTATATCAGCTATTGTTGAGTGGCGGTTTCCAGTGCCGCCTGAGGGATAGAAGATCACAGGTGTTATTTTAAGCTTGCGCCCTTGGCCTTTACACAATGAAATTTCTCCCAATTCCTTGAATCGTTTAATGATATGATGGCGCCTGCGCAGAGTTGGGAAATAATGCTGA
Organism: Trichomycterus rosablanca; assembly: GCF_030014385.1. Taxonomy (NCBI): domain Eukaryota; kingdom Metazoa; phylum Chordata; class Actinopteri; order Siluriformes; family Trichomycteridae; genus Trichomycterus; species Trichomycterus rosablanca. Next base: position 10,253,412 of record NC_086011.1, read on the forward strand.
TCTGGGTGTGGCTCTCCATGCACAAAGATGATCCGCATATGAACTCGCCTAGTGCAGGTGAAAAGATGCCGTTGGTACTACACACGTGTCGGAGGGAGCGTGTGTCAGTTGCGAAGCTCCTCAGTCAGAAGTGAAGCATAACACAATCAGGGGAATTGGATAGTTCAAACTTAGAAAGCTATTCAGTGTCTTCATTTGTGTTAAAAGTAATTCAACTACATTTCCTGACAATTCTGGGTTCCATTGCAGCCAAGCAGCTCATCAGGGCATTGCTGAAAACAGAGCCCACGCAGAGAATGACCATCACAGAGTTCATGAATCATCCTTGGATTAATGTAAGGACGTCTGTGTGACTCACTTCTCTCAGACATGAGTGTTGTAGTTTTATGCTTTGTGAATATTGGCCTGATTAAATAGCCCATGCTTATATTTGGTTTTGATCATGCAGCAATCGATGGAAGTGCCACAGACCCCGCTGCATACCAGTCGTGTGTTAAACGAGGAGAAGGACGCCTGGGAGGATATCAAGGTGAGCTGCTTCTTTTTAAAAACTTACAATGGAGCCATTGGTATGTAGAAATGTACTTGTGTACTAGCTTCTTGCTTTTAGGTGGTTTGAACCTTTGTTTATATAAAATGTTCAGGCTTTATAATTAATTGTTTGCTTCTTCTAATTGCATCCATTCTTTGTTGATTGTTGCTGGCCATCCTCTTCCACATTTACCTTCAACTGTCTTTTTCCTTTCAATGAATTGGTTCTTGTCATTTGTCCAGTATAAGTCAAGAATCAGCTCCAAGTATAATGGCTTAAATATTCATCCTGTTCTGCTTTTTTATTGTCCAGCATTCACATCAATAAAGAACCACAGAGAAGACTATACATCCATCAGGCATAACATTATGACATTATGACCACCTTTCTAATATTGTGTTGGTCCCCTTTTTGCTGCCAAAATAGCCCCGCAATTGTGATGCACTGTATATTCTGACACCTCAGCAATTTGAGCTACAGTAGCTCGTCTGTTGAATCAGACCACACGGGCCAGCCTTCGCGACCACGTGCATCAATGAGCTTTGGCCGCCCATGACCCTGTCGCCGGTTTACCACTGTTCCTTCCTTGGACCACTTTTGACAGATACTGACCACTGCAGACCTGCAGTTTTGGAGATGCTCTGATCCAGTCGTCTAGCCATCACAATTTGGCCCTTGTCAAACTCACTCAAATCCTTACGCTCGCCCATTTTTTCCTGCTTCTAACACATCAACTTTAAGGATAAAATTTTCACTTGCTGTCTAATATATCTCACCCAGTAACAGGTGCTGTGATGAAGAGATAATCAGTGTTATTCACTTCACCTGTCAGTGGTCATAATGCTATGCATGGTCGGTGTAGTCTGGATAATTCTGATCATAGTTTGGAGAGACAATCTTTTACATCTGAATACTTTTTTCCTCTGATTGTTCTTTGATGGCCTTTTGAGTTCCACCCATAGCTCATCTGTTTTTTGTCAATTATGTTTGGCATCCGAAATCAATTCCTGATGTTTTCCTTCAAAACTGATGATTTGTTCAAGTCTTATATTTTCCCAGCTTCACTCTGAGAAGTCTGTGGTCTGTTACAGGTCCCGGCCATGTCTTTGCAATTAAATGTGACCTTTTCCATCTCTTGGTGTAAAGAATGTAGTCAATTCTGTTTTGGTGTATCCCATCTGGTGATCTCTAGCTTAATCTCCAGTCATTTTGATGGCTTGAAGAATGTGTTAGTAATAAAACAAGTCATTGTGCAAAAGTCAGCCATCCTCTAAATTCATTAATGTTTCCAAGGTCGTGTTGTCCAACTTTATTTCCCTCTCTCTAATTTCCAACCTTGGCATTCCAGTCTCCGGCAGAGCATATTGTTTGCCGGACTTGTCAGTTTTAGTTGTGACTAAATACAATGCAATCAATTGAGAGTTATATGCCTTACTATTGATCAAATGCTGCTGGTTTAAGCCCTACTACTACCAAACTGACACTTGGTCCTCTGAGTAAGACCTTTAACCCTCAACAGTGTCAGTTTGGTTGTAGTTGTAGCGCTTAAATCAGCAACATTTGATCAATAGTCCTGTAGCTTAAACTAAAACCTGAAACTGAGCTACCACTACTATTTTAATCTTAACAGTCTTGTTGAAGTACGTACAAGTTGACAATGAAAGCTAGTCCATTGCTTCTTTGTTATTCATGACCTAAGTAGATACAGTGATAGCTCAGCGATTAAGGTACTTGACTGGTATTCAGAAGATTTTTTTATCATTTTGTAGGGGCATAGTATTTTAAACACTTGTATTATACACTGCCTGGCCAAAAAAAAAAAGGTCACACACTCTAATATTTGGTTGGACCGCCTTTAGCTCTGATTACGGCACGCATTCGCTGTGGCATCGTTTCCACAAGATTCTGCAATGTCACAACATTTATTTCTGTCCAGAGTTGCCTGAATTTTTCCCCAAGATCTTGTATTGATGATGGGAGATTTGGACACTTCGCAAAGTCTTCTCCAGCACGTCCCAAAGATTCTCAATGGGGTTCAGGTCTGGACTCTGTGGTGGCCAATCCATGTGTGAAAATAATGTCTCATGCTCCCTGAACCACTCTTTCACAATTTGAGCCCGATGAATCCTGGCATTGTCATCTTGGAATATGCCTGTGCCATCAGGGAAGAAAAAATCCATTGATGGAATAACCTGGTGGTTCAGTATATTCAGGTAGTCAGCTGACCTCATTCTTTGGGCACATAACGTTGCTGAACCTAGACCTGACCAACTGCAGCAACCCCAGATCATAGCACTGCCCCCACAGGCTTGTACGGTAGGCACTAGGCATGATGGGTGCATCACTTCAGCCACCTCTCTTCTTACCCTGATGCGCCCATCACTCTGTAACAGGGTAAATCTGGACTCATCAGACCATCATGACTTTCTTCCATTGCTCCAGAGTCCAATCTTTATGCTCCCTAGCAAATTGAAGCCATTTTTGCCGGTTAGCCTCACTGACAAGTAGGGCTGTCGCGCTAACCGCAATTTTGAAATATCGCGGTATAGACCAGCCAACCGCAGGGCATGCTGGACAACCGCAACACCGCGATATTCACGTTTTTTCTTTCTTTCTTCTCCTTTTTTTTATTGTTGCAGGTCCATCTTGTTTTATACGCTTACATTCGTGCGTAATAAATGTTAAATAAATTCATAATGAAAATGAGCTAGGAGCGACATTTTCCCGCAACCTGTTCTCATCCGTTGCTGCTGAGTGTCAGGCTTTGTGTTTTAAAATGTAAACAATCGCAACAGGAATTATAGGCAAGTTTATTAATGATTAAATTGAGTTCACACTCAATAAATTTAGACTATATTTAAACAGCCTTGGCGAACTAAAACACTTAATGACGGTTAATATGGCATTGCAGCCTGCAGAAACAAAACAACAAAAAAATGGCGATATAACCGCATACCGCGATATTGAGACAGTCTGAATACCGCAAGGGGAAATTCTGTCACCGCGACAGCCCTACCGACAAGTGCTTTTCTTGAGGCTACACAGCTGTTTAGTCCCAATCCCTTGAGTTCCCTTGACATTGTGCGTGTGGAAATGCTCTTACTTTCACTATTAAACATTTCCCTGAGTTCTACTGTAGTTTTTCTACCATTTGATTTCACCAAACGTTTAAGTGATCGCCGATCACGATCATTCAAGATTTTTTTCCGACCACATTCCTTCCTCGAAGATGATGTTTCTCCACTGTCCTTCCACTTTTTAATAATGCGTTGGACAGTTCTTAACCCGATTTTAGTAGTTTCAGCAATCTCCTTAGATGTTTTCTCTGCTTGATGCATGCCAATAATTTGACCCTTCTGAAACAGATTAACATCTTTTCCACGACCACAGGACGTGTCTTTCGACATGGTTGTTTAACAAATGAGAAGCATCCACTGCATCCATTAGGGTTAAATAACTTGTTGCCAGCTGAAACATAATCACACATGCAGTAATTATCCAATGGGATGCTCTTACCTATTTGCTTAGTTAAATCCAGGTGGTGACCTTTTTTTTTTGGCCAGGCAGTGTACATCAAAGCATTCAATGATTTGTTATTTTTTGGTTGGACATACCCAGAGCTTACACGAGTAGTTGCGTCCACAGCCCCATTATTCTAGTATTTACCTTATTTGTATTTGCCTCTCTGTCTTAACACATTTCTGTTCATTACAGGAGGAAATGACCAGTGCCTTGGCCACCATGAGAGTGGACTACGAGCAGATTACGATGAAGAACATAGAAGAATCCATCAATCCACTGCTGCTGAAGAGGAGAAAGAAGGCCAACATAGCAGCTGAGAATCAGACCCTGCCATGCTGAGGACACAGTGTTTGTTTCGACACACAGATGCGCACGCGTATAGTATAAAAAGGCAGCAATACTTCACAGATTGAAATGTTCGAATGAACAGAAAAATTCTATTTTAATCTTTCGTTTTACTGATTTTTGATTTTATTTTTTTATTACTCTGTAACTAACTCTTCTGCACCTTGTTAAGGCATTCTGATATTTGGAGAGCGGATTATAAATTAAGGAATGTGTCTGTGGTTGCATTGCAATTACTGTTTTCTCACATGTTGGTTTGGTTTCAATTCAAAGAGAAGTAAACTTTAGACTTTTTCACTTTCCTTCAATTCAACCTTAGTAAATTCTCACCTTGTCACTCGTCACCAAAACGTTGTGTTTTCTCATTTGTTATGGATGTGCAGAGCATCACATGGTCCCCTGGTTGTATTTCTCAGTGATTAAACTGGCAGAGAAACTTTCTCATGAAGTGCGTCCACTCTTCCACTTTACCCCCCCCCCCAAACACACACACACACCTCTTTCTCAGAAACACCCCTGCACTTGTATGCTTGTATGTTTAAATCTCTAGTCCCAAACGATAGCGACGTGCAGACTTGTTCATGAAATGACTTGCCGAATGTAGACGAACTGACTGTAAAGCTCTTCTCGTACACTGCTGCTCGACAGACAGTCATTTAAAAGGTTCGGATTGTTTTAGTTAGGATTTCGTTTTTAGTGGCCCGTGTTGTTGAGGTTATGTTATTCAACACGTGAATGAAACTCCAACACATTTTATGCATCTTTTACCTTTACAATACCTTTTTTTCATACCGTTTGTATTTATGTAACCGATTCTAGTTTTTTCGTTGTTTAAAACTGTTGGCCAGTGTTAAAATAGTTTAAAATAATGTAAGATACAACCTCATTCAAGTATTAAAAAAAATCTAGCTGCGTTCTTTCCCCCGGCTATGCATTTTCTCCTTTAGCGCGTCATGCTTCCTCACCACCAATGCCGATTCCCGCTCTATTTGAGGAGAACGAAGCTAACCCACGCCCCCTCCGACACGTGGGCAGCATCTGTATGCATTTTGTCACCTACACTTTGACGAGTGCAATGCAGATCAGCACTGTGTACAGAGACACACCCTGACAGGCCCCATCAATCAGCCAGCAGAGCTTGTAATTGCATCAGTTATGAGAGAGTCCCTATCCGGCTTTAATATCACACCCCACCTGAACAACAGGCCAATCGTTGTTCATGTGGCTGTTCAGCCCAGCCGGCAGGCAGAGCCGAGATCCGATACGATGTATTCGAGATCCCAGCTCTGGTGTTCAGCGTGTGTTTTACCGCTGCGCCACCTGAGCGGCTCCGGCTATGCATTTTAAATAAGCACGCACCTACCGTTTCAGAATCAACCCGCTACATAAACACTTCTCCAAACGTTATGCAGTTTTTATGTGCCTTTGTGTCGTAGGAATCAGGTATTAAAACAAAACGACTCACCCGATGCAGCATCACGAGTTTCACAGTGGAGTTTACTGTATCTTTTTACACACAAAATATTTCTGTATCTGGAGCACTGACGAACATTGTGTGAATTTTTCTTCAATACAAAATATAATCATTTGAAAAGTATGTGTTAAGTGCCGAGTTGAAGCAGTGTACTGCTAACCCCCAATCATCCAAAGGATTTCTGTGCTGCTCTCCCTTTCTTTCTGTTTTGCTGTCTGAAATTGCAAGTCTTTTTGCTCATTTTTCCTATTTCCTTTACAACAAAGATGCCTTTTCTTTCATGCAAAAAATGAAAATACCATGTAAATTGGCTAAGCTGCAGGGCAGGCACATGTATTTTCAGTGTTCATTTGCTGTACCCAAGTCTTGGTCTGCTTCAACTTTGGATTAAAACACATAAAAACAACCGGCTGTGTCATGTTTATGGAAAACGTGCTGGTAATACACTGAAGTATATATACACCGATCAGCCATAACATTAAAACCGCCTCCTTGTTTCTGCACTCACTGTCCATTTTATCAGCTCCACTTACCTTATAGAAACACTTTGTAGTTCTACAATTACTGACTGTAGTCCATCTGTTTCTCTACATACTTTTTTAGCCTGCTTTCACCCTGTTTTTCAATGGTCAGGACCACCACAGACCAGGTATTATTTAGGTGGTGGATCATTCTCAGCACTGCAGTTACAATGACATGGTGGTTGTGTGTTAGTGTGTATTGTGCTGGTATGAATGGATCAGACACAGTGTCCACTCACTGTCCACTCTATTAGACACTCCTACCTCGTTGATCCACCTTGTAGATGTACAGTGGTGTTCAAAAAAATAGCAGTGATTTTAAAAAAGTGAATAAAGCACAAAATCATTATAATAACTTTTATTTCCATAAATGCAAATGCTCTGAAAATACTCCACTTTCAATTCTAAAACAAAACATTAACACAATTTAGCCAGTTTGTGTTCATCCTTTACAGAAAGTTAAGAAAAATGAATATTAGGCTGTTAAAAAAAAAAAATAGCAGTGCCAACAATTTTCTTTAAAAACTCAAAAAATGTATGTATAAACTGAAAATGTTTTAGGTTTCACTTTACTTTAAATTACTCAATTAATAATTAGTGTCATAACGATTGTTTCTGAGATCTGTGTTGCATGGAGTCGACCAACTTCTGGCACCTCTGAACAGGTATTCCAGTCCAGGATAATTACACTACATTCCACAGTTCTTCTGCAATTTTGGGTTTTGCCTAAAAAAAACAAAACGTGTTTCAGACATCAGCCCACAAGTTCTCTGTGGGATTGAAGTCAGGGGATTGTGCTGGCCACTCAATTACCTCAATCTTGTTTGTCTGTAACCAAGCTGTTTTGGGTCACTCATGTTGAAACACCCATTTTAAGGACATTTCTTCTTCATGTTGACATAGGGCAACATGATGATCTCAAGTATTCTGATATATTTAAATTGATCCATGATCCCTCGTATGTGATAAATAGGCGTAACACCATGGTATGAAAAACATCCCCATATCATCATTATGTACCACCATGCTTTACTGTCATCACAGTGTACTGTGGCTTGAATTCAGTGCTCTGGGGATGTCTGACATACTGTCTATGGCCACTAGACCCAAAAAGAACAATTTTGCCTTCACCAGTCCACAAATGTTGAGCCATTTCTCTTTGGACCAGTCAATGTGTTTCTTGGCAAATGTTAACCCATTCAGGACACGTCTTTATCTTAACAACGGGACTTTGCAAGGAGTTCTTGCTTGTAAATTGGCTTCACTTAATCATCTTCTGTACTCACTGGTAACTTCAGATGTTCATTGATCTTTCTGGAGGTGATCATTGGCTGAGTATTTGCCATTTTGGCTTTTCTTAAATCCATTCAAACAGTAGTTCCACTCTACTGTCACTTCAAGGCATTTGAGATCAGTTTAGCTGAGCAGTCTATAATTTGCTGCACTTCTCTGTATGTTTTTTCCATCTACTATCAACTTTTTAATCAAAGTATGCTGTTCATCAGAACAATGTCTGGAACAACCCATTTTACCCAGTATTTCAGAAGGAAATGCGCTATGACCAACCTGTGCAACATTTGCCACCCTCCTTAAATAAGGGCCAAAATCGACACCCGTTCTTCTGCAGGATTAATGACTTCACCAATTAAACACCTTACCGCTATTATTTTGAACAAGCCCTTTCAATCAATGCCTCAATTACTCAGAATGAGCGGCATGCGTGTCCTAATTGTTGGGTTTGTTTTGTTTTCATTACTCTACTACACTTTCAAGTAAATTTTTTGATATGTAGAAATATCACTTCTACTAAAAACAGTGATTTATCAGGTTAATGGTGTTGGACTGCTATTTTTTTGAACACCACTGTATCCTGGCTGCCAGGAATCAAACCCAGACAACCATTTCAACCATCTGACTTGTTTACTCAATTGTCATGTCATAAATAACATCAAGATATAAGATCTATTAAGTGTAGAATATACACCAACCAGGCATAACATTATGACCCCTCATGCATGAAGTGAATAACACTGATTATCTCTTCATCACGGCACCTGTTAGTGGGTGGGATATATTAGGCAGCAAGTGAAAATTTTATCCTCAAAGTTGATGTGTAAGGATTTAAGTGAGTCTGACAATGGCCAAATTGTGATGGCTAGATGACTGGGTCAGAGCATCTCCAACTGCAGCTCTTGTGGGGTATCTATCAAAAGTGGTCCAAGGAAGGGACCGTGGTAAACCGGCGACAGGGTCATGGGCGGCCAAGGCTCACTGATGCACGTGTGGAGCGAATGCTGGCCCGTGTGGTCCGATTTAACAATTGCTGAAGAAGTTAATGCTGGTTCTGATAGAAAGGTGTCAGAATACACTGCATCACAGTTCGCTGTGTATGGGGCAGCAAAATGGGGACCAACGTAATATTAGAAAGGTGGTCATAATGTTATGTCTGATCGGTGTATGCAAGAATTAACAAACGACGGGTTGTTGGAAGGTTAGAGCTGTTCTCTAAACCATTACCGGTTGGCGGTTGCCTGGCAGTGACAAGGTTACCTCAGATGCCTTTTAGTTAGCGAGACGAGACTGAGGTGAGGTTTTTGGGTTTGGCATTTTTGCAACTCATCCCGAGATATTGGCATTGTGTCAATGCGCTTCATGGTTTTGATCTGACGAGGTCTGAAAGGAAGGTTTGAATGTTCACACACACACACACACCTCTGTATTATTGTATAGTCAATGCTGTTTGTAGAAAATTGTAAGTATTAAAAATGAAACCATCTGCATTTATAGCGAAGCTACAATTGCAAGGAAAATGTTTGTGAACCCCTTGAAATGCCACAGATTTCTGCATCAATTATTCAAATGTGCTCCGATCTTCACCTTTATATGACAAACACACTCAAGCCACACCAAAACAATTTTACTTTAAATGTATTTATTAAATGTATTTATTTCTACACACTTTTATCAGTTTATCAGCTCCACTTACCATATAAAAGCACTTTGTAGTTCTACAATTACTGACTGTAGTCCATCTGTTTCTCTGCATGCTTTGTTAGCCCCCTTTCATGCTGTTCTTCAATGGTCAGGACTCTCCCAGGACCACTAGAGAGCAGGTATTATTTGGGTGGTGGGTCATTCTCAGCACTGCAGTGACACTGACATGGTGGTGGTGTGTTAGTGTGTGTTGTGCTGGTAAGAGTGGATAAGACACAGCAGCACTGCTGGAGTTTTTAAACACCTCACTGTCACTGCTGGACTGAGAATAGTCCACCATCCAAAAATATCCAGCCAACAGCTCCCCATGGGCTCCCCACTGATGAAGGTCTAGAAGATGACCAACTTAAACAGCAGCAATAGATGAGCGAGCCGCTCTGACTTTACATCTACAAGGTGGACCAACTAGGTAGGAGTGTCTAATAGAGTGGACAGTGAGTGGACACAGTATTTAAAAACTCCATCAGCGCTGCTGTGTCTGATCCACTCATACCAGCACAATACACACTAACACACCACCACCATGTCAGTGTCACTGCAGTGCTGAGAATGATCCACCAGCTAAATAATACCTGCTCTGTAGTGGTCCTGTGGGGGTCCTGACCATTGAAGAACAGTGTGAAAGCAGGCTAAAAAGGTATGCAGAGAAACAGATGGACTACAGTCAGTAATTGTAGAACTACAAAGTGCTTCTATATGGTAAGTGGAGCTGATAAAATGGACAGTGAGTGTAGAAACAAGGAGGTGGTTTTAATGTTATGTTTGATCAGTGTATATCCCACGTTGTGATTTTTTGCAACAGTAGCTTTTGTCGGGTCATACCATAGCATCATAGCTGGGTTAAAGTCTGGATGTTTGGCTCTTTCAGGTAACTGGTCTGTTTTTATTGTGTTGTTATAAGCTTTAGGGTGGTTCGGTGGGTAGCACAGCAAGAAGGTCCTGGGATTAATACCCAGGTGGGGCAGTCAGGGTCCTTTCTTTGTGGAGTTTGCATGCTCTCCTTGTGTTTGCGTGGGTTTTCTCCGGGAGCTCCGGTTTCCTCCCACAGTCCAAAGACATGCAGTCAGATTAACTGGAGATACTAAAGACCCTCTAGATATGTGTGTGCCCTGTGATGGACTAGGGCTGTTTTCTACCTTTTGCCCAGTAAATTGTACCCAGCACGACCCTGAATAGAATAAAACAGAGGTAAAACAGACAATGAATATAATGCAATAGGCTTTTCATGCATTTTCCCTCAATCCAGTAACACAATCTGAGACGCTAGCCTAGTTGTTTGTTTGTAGCCTTTAGCTAAATAACTTTTTATATACGTATGTTTTAAACATATAATTTATACGTTAATCTTCCGTGTGTTGTTGATTTAGTTTTATTTTGTCTATCGTAAAAAAGCGCTTGTGTTTACTAACGTAAATTCGTGCTGTGTTGGAAACTAGGAAACTTCTGCTACCGGCATTTGTTTGTACGCTAGCCTAGTTGTTTGTTTGTAGCCTTTAGCTAAATAACTTTTTATATACGTATGTTTTAAACATATCATTTATACGTTAATCTTCCGTGTGTTGTTGATTTAGTTTTATTTTGTTTATCGTAAAAAAAAGCGCTTGTGTTTACTAACGTAAATTCGTGCTGTGTTGGAAACTAGGAAACTTCTGCTACCGGCATCCGAACGAAGCCGGTTTTGTTTGTTTTTGTACTTCAGCGCATAAACATCATAATTATCCAGAATTAAAACCGTTTTCGGTCCGCACGAAGCGCGTTTGTGTTTGGTTGTGTTCTGTATTTCAGCTCTTAAAACACCTTTGTTTTGTGGGGAGTTATAACCGTTTCTGTTCGTAGGAAGCGCGTTTATTTGTTTTGTACACCAGCGCATAACACCGTTCTCCTTTAGAATTACAGCCGCTTTTGTCCGAACGAAGCGCATTTGTGTTGTTTGGTTGGTGGTTTTTGTATTCCAGCTCATCATCGCCTGTTTCATCCGGAATTAAAGCCGTTCTTCTGTGACTACCAGCAGAAGCGCCGGTGAATCCAACATTAACATCATCTCCAACTCATCTTGTAAAGCTAAGTGCATTTCTTTGCTACTATGGCCCCAGCAGGAGCATTATATCCATGTTCCGAGTGTAATATGTTCAGTTATTCCTTCTCCGTGTTTAGTGATAACTTTACATGTGATAAGTGTAGATTAGTTGTTAGCCTGACGGAGAAGATCTCAGTGTTAGAAGGGCGCATTCGGGCTTTAGAACAGACTACTACTAGTGAGGGCTTAGATTCAGCTGTAGCAGTCCCGAATGCCAGCAGTTCAGGTACAGAACCCCAGACTCCGGCATTAGAGCCCTCACAGCGGGGCGACTGGGTGACGTCTCGGCGACATAGTCGTAGGGAAAAGCACCGACCATCTCAGTTGCACGTGTCCAACAGGTTTTCCCCACTCAGTGAGCCACCCGCTGAGAAGCCTGTTAATGTAAGTGCTCTGGTTATAGGAGATTCTCAGCTCCGACACGTGCGTATTGCAACCCCCATAGAGACACCAGCAACCATAGTCACTTGTATTCCGGGGGCCAGGGCGCCTGACATCAGAGCAAATCTAAAAGTGCTGGCTAATGCTAATCGTAGATTTTCGAAGATTGTTATCCACGTCGGCACTAATGATGTTCGTTTACGGCAGTCTGAGGTTACTAAGAGTAATGTTAAAGAGGTGTGTGAGTTAGCTAGGTCGATGTCTGAGGCAGTAGTGTGCTCTGGCCCCTTACCGATTCGACCCAGTGGCGAAACCTACAGCAGGTTGTTGTCGCTGAACCGCTGGATGTCTAAATGGTGCTCAGAAAACTGCATTGATTTTGTAGATAACTGGTCCACCTTTGAGGGAAGGCCTGGTCTTTTGAAGCGGGATGGTGTCCACCCCACGTGGGAGGGTGCTGCTCGCATTTCTTGCAGCATAGGTGACAGGCTTTACCACCGCGTTAGTGTAGCGGCAGATAGTGTTAAATGACTATCCAGAGCCAAGACCAGGCAGCAGACTAACAGGCCTAACCGACTGTCTGCGAGTCGCCATCGGACGTCACCTGGAATCCTTAGGTCACAAACCATTGAGACTGTGTCTGTTTACCGTGGCAGGTGTAAGCCAAAACAAAATCAAAAAGTATGTCATAATAACTTAATTAAAATTAATCTAAATGAGCATCATGAAAACCCTAGTAAAGTTAAACTAAAGTTAGGACTTCTAAACATCAGGTCACTTGCATGCAAAACAGTAATTGTAAATGAAATAATTACAGATAATTGTCTTAGTGCCCTGTGTTTAACCGAGACCTGGGCTAGACCTGATGAGTATCTAGGTTTAAATGAAGCATCTCCTCCGGGTTACAGTTATGAACATAAGCCACGTCTTAGCGGTCGTGGTGGAGGAATAGCCGCAATTTATGATAAAGACATAGGTCTTACTGTAAAATCATCTCCCATAACAAACTCGTTTGAAGTTCTTATCTCTGACATAACCAATAAATGTTCATCTGATAAAAATAGTATGTTTAAACTGGTTACTGTTTATCGACCCCCTGGTCCTTACTCAGAATTTCTTAACGAATTTGCCGATTTTCTTTCTAAATTAGTTTTATCAACTAAGAAAGCTTTAATTGTTGGTGACTTTAATATTCATTATGAGGATAAGTGTAATCCACTCAAAATTGCGTTTGACTCTATTTTAGAATCCTTAGGCATCACCCAAAATGTAACAGGACCCACTCACCGCTGTAAACATACCTTAGATTTAATACTTACTTATGGTATAAACATAGACAACCTGGAAATTATACCACAGAATGACTTAATCTCTGATCACTCTCTACTAATTTATGAAGTGTCCCTGTCCAATAATATACAGCAACCAAATCGTTTTAAATATAAGCGCACTATTACATCTGCAACTGCAGCAGCGTTCATAAACTGCCTACCAGAATTACCAAATATATCAGCATCAGAACCTAAAGAACTAGATCAGGCAACTCAAAACCTAGAGACCGTACTGCGCACAACCTTAGATAACGTAGCCCCACTCAAAACTAAACTGATTAGGGAGAAAAAACTTGCTCCTTGGTACAATGACCACACATGCGCACTTAAACAAGCAGCACGAAAATTAGAACGCAAGTGGCGTCACACTACACTAGAAGTGTATAAGATTGCTTGGAAAGATGCTCTAACTGAGTATAAACATGCACTTATAAAAGCTAAATCCTTATATTATTCATCCCTAATAGAGAAAAATAAAAACAATCCCAGATTCCTTTTTGAGACAGTGTCCAAATTAACTAAAAACGTTAATGAAACTGAATCTAATATACCGCCTGACTGTACCAGCCATGATTTTTTAAAATTCTTTAATGACAAGATAGAAAAAATACGACTTCAGAGTCAGAGTGTGTCACTTGCCAATGTTAAGTATGGACTCACTCCGAGCAGCATTGGTGATAACAGTGGTGATAATAGTAATGAGTTAATCCAACTAAATTCCTTTAATCCAATCTCCCAAAATGAACTAACTGTGTTGATTAAATCATCGAAGTCATCATCGTGTATACTCGATCCTGTTCCAACTCGTTTACTTAAAGATTTACTCCCAGCTATTGTAGAGCCCCTGCTTACATTAATCAATGCATCCCTTAGCCTTGGGTATGTACCTAAATTGTTTAAAAGTGCTGTTATTAAACCCCTGATTAAAAAACCTAATCTTGATCCACATGTACTAGCTAATTATAGGCCAATTTCAAACCTTCCTTTTGTCTCAAAGATATTAGAAAAAGTCGTTTCCAAACAGCTATGTTCTTATTTGAATGAAAATTGTATTCATGAAAAATTTCAATCAGGATTTAGACCCAACCATAGTACCGAAACCGCATTAATTAGAGTAGTTAACGAGTTGTTAATGTCTTCTGATAATGGATGTGTCTCTTTTCTTGTTCTATTAGATCTTAGTGCAGCGTTTGATACGGTCGATCATAACATTTTACTGGAGAGGCTAGAAAATACAGTAGGTGTTAAAGGACTCGCACTCTCTTGGTTTAAATCATATCTGACTGACCGCTCTCAATTCGTTTATGTAAATAATAAATGCTCGGAAACTACAAAAGTAAAGTATGGTGTTCCACAGGGGTCGGTACTGGGACCGCTATTATTTACACTCTATATGCTTCCACTAGGTGAAATTATTCATAAACATGGCATAAACTTTCACTGCTATGCAGATGACACACAGCTGTATATATCAGCCAAACCAAATGATACTGACACAATCAGTAAGATAGAAGATTGTGTAAACGACATAAAAAACTGGATGTCGTGTAATTTTCTTTTACTTAATTCAGATAAAACAGAGGTTTTACTTGTTGGCTCTAAAGCTGCAAGAGACAAATTGTCTAACCTGGTGCTAAACTTAAACACGTTCTCTGTTACTCCCAGCCCAGATGTAAAAAACTTAGGTGTCACAATAGATTCAGATCTCTCATTTGATACACACGTTAATAATACTACTAGAGTTGCTTTCTATCATTTGCGTAACATTTCTAAAATAAGAAATATACTATCTGTTAATGACGCCGAAAAACTGATCCATGCGTTTATAACTTCTCGGTTAGATTATTGTAATGCTCTTCTAACTGGATGCTCTGGTAGATCCTTAAACAAACTCCAGTTAGTTCAAAATGCAGCAGCTCGAGTGCTAACTAGAACTAAAAAATTTGATCATATTACTCCTGTTCTATCATCTCTACACTGGCTGCCAGTTAAATTCCGCATTGATTACAAAATACTTTTACTAACTTATAAAGCGCTACATGGTCTGGCTCCACAGTATCTGAGTGAACTTATTAATCACTACAGCCCAGCGCGTCCACTTCGTTCACAAGATGCAGGGTTACTTATAGTTCCTAAAATTAAAAAGATCACGGCTGGTGGAAGAGCGTTTTCCTACAAAGCTCCACAACTCTGGAATAATCTTCCTGCCTCTATTCGGGATTCGGACACAGTCTCAATGTTTAAGTCTAGACTGAAAACATATTTATTTTCTCAGGCTTTTGATTAGTATAGACAAAGGCGCAGAGCTTGGGGGTTCTTGGTCATAGAAACTTGTGGTGATCAGGGATGTTGGGTTGCTGTCGTTCTGCCTCTCTTGTCCGATCACTCAGGTTTGGTGACGGTGGGGAGATGGGCGCTGATGTCCTGTGAAAGCCTTCATGACCTTGTTACCTGCTCGCTCTCCCTTTTAGTTATGCTGTAATAATTAGGGCTGCCGGAGTCTAAAACTCTCTGTAAAACTGTTTGTCAACTAGCATTGTACATTATTAACTACATTCTCTGTTGTTTTACCCCGAGGGCATTCTGATGGAAACCTGTTTACCCGCCGAGGTTAAGGATTGAAGTCGAGACTGCCGGGACAACGATGCTGCTCCTGTCAGATGTGACTGGTCTGGAGTAATTGCAACGACAAGAAATCACTACAGACTTTATTGAAGACTACAGTGGATAACAACTCTATTATTATTTAATTGTTTATTTATCTATTTATTACCAGTTATGACTTTTAGATCATTTAATTCTGTGTTTGTATGATTTGTGTAAATCGTGTATTTATTTAAAGTATCCTCCAGGCCACCCATGAAGGATGGGCCCTGCTGAGTCTGGTTCCTCTCAAGGTTTCTTCCTGTAATTTTCAGGGAGTTTTTCCTTGCCACAGTCGCCCTCGGCTTGCTCAACAGGGGTTTTTGTATCTGTTGGTCCTGGATTTTGTAAAGTTGCTTTGAGACAATGTCTATTGTAAAAAGCGCTATATAAATAAAGTTGACTTGACAATCTTGAATCTTTCCTCTACTGCTTCAGGCCCTTAGCATTATTGAGGAGTGCTTAGACATCGTCCCAAAGCAACTTTACAGAATCCAAGACAGAGAACCAAAAACCCCTGTTGAGCAAGCCAAGGACTACAGCGGCAAGGAAGAACTCACTTAAATTTAAACAACAGTCTCAACAGGGACCCCCATCCTCCTTGGGTGGCCTGGAGAATAATTTGAATGGATAGGATTTACATACATCATACATACACAAAATTAAACTGAACGAAAAAGTATACCTAGTAAAAAAAAATACTAAAATAAAAATGTAAGAAGCGCCCAAGTGGTGAGATTCTGAACTCCTTGGTTTGAAACTCGGTGTTGCTACCGGTCGGCTGGGCGCCATCTGGCGAGCATAATTGGCAGTGCCTGCAGCAGATACTAATTGGCCACCGTATCTGCGCGGGGTCGGGGGACGGGGGGGTTGGGGTGTATGTGTGAGTGGGTGGGTGTTCTTATGCTGTGTAAGGACCCTTATTGGCGGAAGAGAATTGGAGGGCTGTGCACATGTCAGAGGAGGCATGTGCAGTGATGTGCTCTCCTCGGATGCAATCGGGTATCCCTCAGCAGCGGAAGACAAATTGATTGCGCTAAATCGGGAGGAAAATGGGGAGAAAATGCAAAAAAATTCTGATCAATTCTGCATAAGGAGAGTTTTGTACTTCTTCTTCTTCTTCTTCCTCGGCCTTTGTCCCGTTCGGTTGCGGGGTCGGCTCTCGGCGGATCATGATCTGCATTGATTGCCGGATGCCCTTCCTGACACAACCCTCCCTATTTTATCCGGGCTTGGGACCGGCACTACAATGCACTGGTTTGTGCATCTAGCGGCCGGGTACCTATAGGACAATTCAGTATTTCCAATTAGCCTGGTGGCATGTTTTTGGACTGTGGGAGGAAACCGGAGCATCTGGAGGAAACCCACGTGGACACGCGGAGAACAACAAGGAGAGTTATGCACTGATCTCCGTTATTCCCCATCTCTGTGTAGACGCCTTCGATCGGCCAGCAGAGGCCGCAGTTGCAGCAACAATAAAGAATCCCTTTGGCCTGCCCACCCTCAGACATAGCCAATCATGTCTGTGTATGCACTCAGCCAGCCAATATCAGCGCTGGCCACAATATCAGAGATTCAAACTTGAGAGCTTGAATTCTCAGCAGCGGTGGGCTATAGCGTGTTAGATCGCTGTGCTATTCGAGCACCCATTGCTTTGCATTTTTTGCCAAGAATCTATTCTTATCTATTCAGTCTTCCCAAAGCCTTGTGGTTAGAATTATTTTTGGAGTAATTAAGGTAGAAAAACTACTTTAAATTTACACCATGAGGTTGTTACTGTTCAGTTTAACATTACAAACAAGACAGAGATTAATGCCAGTTTCTTTGAATGGAGCTGTTGCAATATTTGCTTACTTGTGGTTAACAATGGTGTCAGCTTTCAAACTAGTTCTGTTACAAATCTGTCTCTGCTCTGCATGCCTTCACCTAATTTACTTTATCTAATTAAGGATATGAAATCTTGAGTCATCTTAAATATTTCACAATGCTAATGTTGTACCTAGAAGTTTCTGTACACACACTGCTTTCTTTTACTAAAATGTGTTTGTGGTTGGATAATTAGGAACAGCTCGAGTGACTTACGGTACATGCTGATTAAGTGTTAACTGGTCATAATTTCCACCAGTAAAATTTGCATAAACTTGTCTACATACTGTACATAAAGGACATGTAAGACTTATAAGCGGCACAAAAAATGTTATAGACCAGTCCAGTATCCGTATTCTCTTCCTCTGCAGCCATGCCTTTGTAATGTGTGCAGCATGTGGTCTTGCATCGTCTTGTTGAAAAATGGATGGACGTCCCTGGAAAAGATGATGTCTTGAAGGCAGCATATGTTGCTCTAAGATTTCAATATACTTTTCTGCATTAATGCTGCCATCACAGAAGTGTTAATGACCTTTGCCAAGGACACTGACACAGCCCCATACCATGACAGACCCTGGCTTTTGGACTTGCTCCTGATAACAGTCTGGATGGTCCTTTTCATCTTTGGTCTGGAGCACACAGCATCCATTTTTTCCAAAAAAGACCTGGAATGCTGCTTCATTTGACCACAATACACGTTTCCACTGTGTGATGGTCCATCCTAGATGCCTCCGAGCCCAGAGAAGACGACGCCGTTTCTGGACATGGTTAACAAAAATTTCGCACTGAAATTCCTCCCGATTCCTTGAATGGTTTAATGATATTATGCATTGTAGAGAGAGAAATATGCAAATCACTTCCAATCTTTCTTTGAGGTACATTGTTTTTAAACATTTCAATCATTTTCTCACACATTTGTTGACAAACTGGAGATCCTCTGATCATCTGTGTTCATCAAAGCCTTTCCTGGATGCCCCTTTTGTACCAAACCATGATTACAATCACCTGTTGACATGACATAGTTATTTAGTTTTTTCATATTATTACTAGCCCTTAATTGCCCCTGTCCCAACTTTTTTGGAATGTGTTGCAGGCCTGAAATGCAGGAATAGAGGTATATTAACAAATGAAATGAAGTTGAGCAGATAAAACATGAAATCTCTGAGGTTCATCCTGTCTGCAATGAAATTAAAATCAAAGTAAATGTAAGAAACTCTGTGTTTTTATTTTATTTGCATTTTCCATACTGATTCTGATTTGGGGTTGTATTTAGTAATCAGAAGCTTTTATATTTTTCTTTTTCATAAAAAAACACCACAGATAGTGGCCTAGCCTGTGTACAGAATCCATAACTAATTGCCAGTGTGTTTCTGATTAGTTTTTTATGCCTTGACTGGAAACAAAGCATCTAAAACCAGTTTCTTAAACATACTTTCAGTGTTGATAAACATAGTCAGACAGTCATGCGTCATCACAAACCAGTGTAAACCTGTGAAATGAAAGCTGGCACATAGATCACATAAATAACATCAGGATTTAGGTCATGTTGCTATGTCTACACTGTAATTTCAAGTAAGTGTTGCACAGTGTTCTTACTATCAGTAGGTTCATGACAGATATCCACACACTGCTAACAGGTAAATTAAATGGCTTTATTTGTCATATATACATACACTGATCAGCCATAACATTAAAACCACCTCCTTGTTTCTTCTGTCCATTTTATCAGCTCCACTTACCATATAGAAGCACTTTGAAGTTCTACAGTTATTAATTATAGTCCATCTGTTTCTCTACATACCTTTTTAGCCTGCTTGCACCCTGTCCTTCAATGGTCAGGACCCCCACAGAGCTGGTATTATTTAGATGGTGGATCATTCTCAGCACTGCAGGGACACCGACATGGTGGTGGTGTGTTAGTGTGTGTTGTGCTGGTATGAGTGGATCAGATACAGCAGCGCTGCTGGAGTTTTTAAATACCGTGTCCACTCACTGTCCACTCTATTAAACACTCCTACCTAGTTGGTCCATCTTGTAGATGTAAAGTCAAAGACGATCGCTCATCTATTGCTGCTGTTTGAGTTGATCATCTTCTAGACCTTCATCAGTGGTCACAGGATGCTGCCCACAGACGCTGTTGGCTGGATATTTTTGGTTGGTAGACTATTCTCAGTCCAGCAGTGACAGGGAGGTGTTTAAAAACTCCAGCAGCGCTGCTGTGTCTTATCCACTCATACCAGCACAACACACACTAACACACCACCACCATGTCAGTGTCACTGCAGTGCTGAGAATGACCCACCACCCAAATAATACCTGCTCTGTAGTGGTCCTGTGGGGTCCCTGACCATTGAAGAACAGCATGAAAGGGGGCTAACAAAGCCTGCAGAGAAACAAATGGACTACAGTCATTAATTGTAGAACTACAAAGTGCTTCTATATGGTAAGTGGAGCTGATAAAATGGACAGTGAGTGTAGAAACGAGGTGGTTTTTAATGTTATGGCTGATCAATGTATATAGGTGTACAGTACAACAAAAATCTGTGTTTGCATATCATTGCTCAGGGGTCCCACAGTGGCTGCATGTCAGAGCTGGGATTCGAACTATCAACCTTTCAGTTCATAGCCCAAAATAAGAGTAAAAAGTTTACAGATTATTCTAGAAACCTTACACTATTTTTTATAAATTATACAATAACCTGGTGGATTAATATCAGGTGAGGGTATTATGATTGGGTATAAAAAAAATTATCCACCAAAGGGCCAGTCTTTTCCTGTCTACTGTACACGATATTGTGAAAAGATTCAGGGAATCTCAGTCTATGTAAATAAAGTCTAAGGAATACTTCAGAAAACCGTTTACACAGTAAACAGCACATCAGACTTTGGTCTGGAGCACACAGTGTCCAATTTTTCCAAAAAAGACCTGAAATGCTGCATGATTCATCTGACCACAATACACGTTTTCACTGTGTGATGGTCCATCCTAGATGCCTCCAAGCCCAGAGAAGTCGTCGCCGCTTTTAGACGTGGTTAACATAAGACTTCTTTTTTGCACAGTAAAGTTTTAGGTGGCATTTGTGCATGTGACTCTGTATTATAGTGCTTGACAAAGGTTTGCCAAAGTAATCCCTCACCCATGTGGTTATATCAGCTATTGTTGAGTGGCGGTTCTTGATGCAGTGCCGTCTGAGGGATCAAAGATCACGGGTGTTCAGCTTAAGCTTGCGCCCTTAGCCTTTACGCACTGAAATTCCTCCCGATTCCTTGAATCGTATAATAATATTATGCACTGTAGAGGGAGAAATATGCAAATCCCTTCCAATCTTTCTTTGAGGTTCATTGTTTTTAAACATTTCAATTATTTTCTCATTCATTTGTTGACAAACTGGAGATCCTCTGTCCATCTTTGCTTTTGGGACACCTGTTTGGATTCACATCATTATTTAGTTTTTTCACCTCATTGCTAGCCCTAAATTGCCCCCGTCCCAACTTTTTTTGGAATGTGTTGCAGGCCTGAAATGCAGGAATGGATGTTTATTAATAAATGAAATGAAGTTGACCAGATAAAACATGAAATATCTCAGGTTCAAACTGTCCGCAATGAAATAAAAGTCAAAGTAAATGTAAGGAACACTGTGTTTTTATTTTATTTACATTTTCCATAATGTCCCAACTCATCCTGTGCTTAAAAATACCAGCCATGTGGATTAAATATAACTGGTTGATTTGCATATGTTTGATTGCAAACTTTGGTAACACTCAAAATGTGCTAAAATAATAATAATAATTATTATTATTATTAATATTAATAATAATATTATTAATAATAATAATAACAATAATAATAATAATAATTAATAATAATAATAATAATAATAATAAACTGTTGAAACAATTTTAAGTCATGAAACTGGGATCACTGGCTGATCCCCTGGTTTAAACATTCGAGAGCTTCTTCATCTTTTTATTCAACAAAAACAAAACTGAATTCAAACTTCCCTTTCAGCTGCAGTAAGATTATTATTTTTTACTTACATTCATGCGAGTAACATTAAGCAGATTTGCATATGAACCACTTTCAGTGTAACAAATCCACACAGCACCTTTCATTCTTTTTTTTAAGTTCTTTTTAAAGTCGGTCTATTACTCAGAACGATGACTGTCTCTGTGGTTCGGAGAATTTGTGTGAAATTGTTCTTTTAGTGCTTATCATTTTCTCTGAATGAGCAACTTTTACTCTGCTGCTGTGTGAACTGCTGACACTTAACTTGAAATGAAAATTGACCTGGAGTTGCACCTATAAAAGTCAAACCTATAACGGTTACTCCGATTTTTGCTTTATTTACTCATGAAATGATATATGATCAGCCACAACACCTCCTTGTTTCTACACTCACTGTCCATTTTATCAGCTCCACTTACCATATAGAAGCACTTTGTAGTTCTACAATTACTGACTGTAGTCCATCTGTTTCTCTGCATGCTTTGTTAGCCCCTTTTTATGCTGTTCTTCAATGGTCAGGACTCTCCCAGAACCCCCACAGAGTAGGTATTATTTGGGTGATGGATCATTCTCAGCACTGCAGTGACACTGACATGGTGGTGGTGTGTTAGTGTGTGTTGTGCTGGTATGAGTGGATCAGACACAGCAGCACTGCTGTCCACTCTATTAGATACTCCTACCTAGTTGGTCCACCTTGTAGATGTAAAGTCAGAGACGATCGCTCATCTATTGCTGCTGTTTCAGTTGGTCGTCTTCTAGACCTTCATCAGGACGCTGCCCATGGGGCGCTGTTGGCTGGATATTTTTGGTTGGTGGACTATTCTCAGTCCAGCAGTGACAGTGAGGTGTTTCAAAACTCCATCAGCATTGCTGTCTTATCCACTCATACCAGCACAACATCCACTCATACTGACTACAGTCAGTAATTGTAGAACTACAATGTGTGTAGAAACAAGGAGGTAGTTTTAATGTCACGGCTGATCAGTGTATATGACACATGTGATTATCACATTAACTACTTATTTAAATTAAGAACACCAGGACCAGTGATTTAGTTAAAATCATGGTAATTCAAGATACAATGTTCATGATGAGAGTTCTAGAGGTCGTCTGCTTTTCTTAGGAAAGATTTGTGTTAATGAAACATATCCTAATAAAACAAAGCTAAGCAGTTTTAAGGGGATTTTTTCCTCTTTGCATCCAATTTGTATATGTAAATGTATCTGTGCACTCTGTTTGTCTTTATCTGCTGTTCCTTACTGGTCATCTCAGCACATACTGAACACCACGTCGATCTGTCTGTATTCTCATCTTAGCACCTCAACCAGATAGTAGTGTGTCTAACTAGACTCTTGCTAAATGGGCTAGCATTAGACTGCTGACCAGGAGGAACCCAGGGCCCACTGCACCAGCATAAGGTCTGACATTAGCTCTGAGGATTTCATCTCGGTACCTAACAGCATTCAGGGTACATCATGCCTCCCCAGACCATCAGTGACCCACCACCAAACCGGTCATGCTGGATGATGTTGCAAGCCGCATAACATTCACCACGTGTGAACCTAGTGTGAACCTGCTCTCATCTGTGAAGAGAACGAGGCACCAACGGTGGACCTGGCAATTCTGGTGTTCCCTGGCGAATGCCAATCGAGCTGCACGGTGCTGGGCTGTGAGTACAGAACGTCGGGCTCTCATGCCACCCTCATGGAGTCTGTTTCTGATAGTTTGTTCAAAAAACACGCACACCAGTAGCACGCTGAAGGTCACTTTGTAGGGCTCTGGCAACGCTCCTTCTGTTCCTCCTCACACAAGGGAGCAGATACCGGTCCTGCTGCTGGGTTGATGCCCTTTTACGGGCCTGTCCTGCTTTTATTTGTGTAATGGCCTGTGTCCTGGTATCTCCTCCATGCTCTTGAAACTGTGCTGGGGGACACAGCAAACCTTTAAGCAGCATAACAGCATACCTTGGAGGATCAACCTCCACACACACACACACACACACACTCATACACACACCCATTCACCTATAGGGCAATTCAGTGTCTCCAATTAGCCTGACTGCATGTTTTTGGACTGTGGGAGGAAACCGGAGCTCCTGGAGGAAACCCACGCAGACACGGGGAGAACATGCAAACTCCACACAGAAAGGACCCGGACCGCCCCGTCTGGGGATCGAACCCAGGACCTTCTGTGCTTAAAACAATAAATTGAAAATTGTCTTAAGTAGCATTAGTGTTGTCTGGTTTTAGAGTCTTTGGGAGTCTAAAAACATCTCAATAGATAAAAAGCTTAATTTAGCCCCTGGGTAGAAGTGAGTAAACTAATAGGTGGGAGTTTGATGCCTTGTTTTGGATTGGTGCTGTAGCCAGGATTTACCTGGCTCGCATCCAGTATTTCCATTTTCATTTTCGGCATTTAGCAGACGCTCTTATCCAGAGCGACTTACAGAAGTGCTTCCATAGTAAACATTACCTTACTCTAGTTTAAGTAAACAACAGTCCAAGAACACAAATCTGCTGAAAACCTGATAGAACCAAAGTGTTTTTTGCAGGAAACGAATAAGAGTGTTAGTAAGTCAGCTTAAGTGCTTAGTAAAGAGGTGATGAAGGTTTTTAATCGTCTTTTGAAGACAGCGAGAGACTCGGACAGACGGGAAGCTCGTTCCACCACTTGGGTGCAAGTACAGAAAAGAGCCTTGACGCTGATGCTTGTCTTCCACGAGTCCTGGGTGGAGGATCAAGTCAAGCAAGACTAGTGGCTCGGAAGTTGCGTGGTACAGAGCGGGCTTTGATTAGACCTCGAAGGTAGCTTGGGGCTGGTCCGTTTTTGGCTTTGTAGGAGAGATACTCTTTGTATCAGAGTTTTAAACTGAATGCGTGCAGCTACAGGAAGCCGGTGAAGAGAGTGCAGCAGTGGGGTGATGTGGCAATGTTTAGGTTGGTTAAAAACCAGACGAGCAGCTGCATTTTGAATGAGCTGCAAGGGTTTAATAGTGGACATGGGAGCACCTGCCAGGAGGGAGTTGCAGTAGTCCAACCGTGAGATTACAAGTGACTGGACCAGAATCTGAGTGGCCTCCATGGACAGAAATGGCAGAATCTTCCTGATGTTGTAGAGGAGGAACCGGCACGCTCTCGTCATGTTGGCTACATGAGGAGAGAAGGTCAGTTGGTTATCCAGGACGACACCAAGGCTCCTTACATTTCCAGACTCACTATGACCCTGATCAGAAACAAACGTTTACTTAAGATGAATGGATGATTATTACATTTTAAAGAAGATTGTCAGCAAAGTCGGGGTTGGATAATGAAACAAGGAAATGACCAAAATACTCATTTAAATGACAGACATAATGAAAGTACTAACAGGAAGCACTACCACACACGAAAGGATGCCAGAAGATAAGATAAAACTAGTTGACCGCAGTCGCTGCAGTTTGGTCAGGGTGTGTTTGTGCTTCCTGTGAGGTTAGACCCCTTAGTAATGGTATGTGTGCCACAGAGGAAACTGGCAGTTCTGCTGATGTAAATTCTGGCAGCAGCTTTTCTTCCTTTCTTGCAAAATGTACAAATTTCTTTAATATACGTACATATGAACGCTTTTATATTTTCCCAAGCTATGAGTAAAATAACGACTGTATACTGTCTCAACTACACCTAGGTTATTGTACTTTAATTTCACACTAGTGAACGCTAGTGTCTTGCAAAAAGAGCTTTCAATTTCCAGTACTACAAAGCAACGCTGATCAACATCTGATCACATTTACTCAGCACTGTCATAACTGAAGCTTTTCATTTTCTGTCTTTGCTGACACAGCCCAGAGTTGCATGACAGTTTGTGTTTTGCCTTTTTGTTATACAGTCAGCGATGTGAAGCATGCTGTGTGAGTTTACTGTAAAGAGGTGACGGCGCCTTGCTGGAAACCAGCCTATATAGGTCACTTTTGAGGTTAGAGGAGTCATTTTTTATAACGTTGAGTTTTCACACGTTGATGCTGCACACTTAGATCCACAATTAGATAAATGTTTTTAAGACAAAAAGGCTAAAACTATTGAAATTAATTACTGATCTGATGTTATGTGCTTGACACACTTCAAAATGTGCCAAATGAATAACTGATTTTCCCACACAAAATGTGTTCATCAATTTAATTTTGTCTACAAGTGTCTACACATCTACTCAGTACCACTCTCCCCAAGAGTGGGTATCCTGCAAGGTTCACAATTAGAGCACAACCTGGTAAAGATCAGCAGAACCCCTTTATGAATTACGATACATTGTTAGTGGGACACTTTTTTGAGTGTTTTTGAAAGAAAACCAAGTTACTGCAGACCAAAACCAGAACTTCTCTCAACTGTGAAGCATGGTGGAGGGAGTATTCTGGTTTATTCTTATTTATCTACATGCTTTTTTAATCTGCTTTCACCCTGTTCTTCAATGATCAGGACCCACAGGACCACCACAGAGCAGGTATTATTTAGGTGGTGGATCATTCTCAGCACTGCAGTGACAATGACATGGTGGTGGTGTGTTAGTGTGTGTTGTGCTGGTATGAGTGGATAAGACACAGCAGCGCTGCTGGAGTTTTTAAAAACCGTGTCCACTCACTGTCCACTCTATTAGACGCTCCTACCTAGTTGGTCCACCTTGTAGATGTAAAGTCACAGACGATCGCTCATCTATTGCTGCTGTTTGAGTTGGTCATCTTCTAGACCTTCATCAGTGGTCACAGGAATCTGCCCACAGGGCGCTGTTGGCTGGATATATTTTTGGTTGGTGGACTATTCTCAGTCCAGCAGTGACAGTGAGGTGTTTAAAAACTCCATCAGCAGGACACACACTAACACACCACCACCATCTCAGTGTCACTGCAGTGCTGAGAATAATACACCACCCAAATAATACCTGCTCTGTAGTGGTCCTGACCATTGAAAAACAGCCTGAAAGGGGGCTAACAAAGCATGCAGAGAAATAGATAGACTACAGTCAGTAATTGTAGAAATACAAAGTGTTCCTAACTGGTAAGTGGAGCTGATAAAATGGACAGTAAGTGTAGAAACAAGCTGATTGGTGTATACTGTGTATACTGTCAGTGCCAATAAACACAAAGATCGGTTTATATAGACACTTAGTTTATTACATAAAGCTGATGAATCAAATAATTGATTATTTAAAGTACTGTACATATATAATTCAACATAAAAAATAAATAAGGTACATTGTAAACACTTAATAAATAAAACCATTCATACACATTTTTAGCAAAAAATGGCAAAAACAACAACAGTTGTTACAAAAGTAGGATTTGTCAATGTGACAAATGTGTAAACTGTATGAGCTTTGTTCCACAGTGGAAGACACATTGGTAACTTTTCTAGAGTTCTAAAAAACTCTGGTTATTGCAATAGGAACAAATAAATGTCCAGTGTTTCTTTTTTGTTTGCATGCACACTACAGAAATATAGGTCAAGTTGGCTTTCCCTCATCAGCATCCATTCAGTTCTTGCGCCTTTTTGATACCAGATAATCTTCAATGTAGTTGAATAGCAAGTCCAGCTCTCCCATGGCTTTGTACAAGCCTTTCTCTCCCATCTAAAAAAAGTAATACATTTAGCCATGGATGGCATTTAAAATATCTATCATTATGTAAAAACATAATGCACTGTGGTTGATTTTATTACATGAATACTTACTTGACTGTATGAGTCCTGGATATGGGAAATTTCGAAAGGTTTCTTGCATGTGAAGTAGTTCCTCTGTAACAAAAATATCAGGGTTAAATTAATATTCTGGGCATTTTGATCGAAGTTATTTCATAAACCGAGTGTAGGATTTTAGTACGACAATTCATGTATACGTTATACTTTATAAATTGAATATGCTAGCCCTATTACTGCTGAGTCTCAACTCTCAGGCCGGATTGAGATTGACCTTCTTTGCCACCTAACCTACTGTGTGGTCGAGACGCCACAAGCAGCATTAAAATTTTAACATCATGTTTTACACTTTGGTTACATTCATGACAGGAACGGTAGTTACTCATTACACAAGGTGCATCAGTTCACAAGGTTATATCAAACACAGCCTTGGACAGTTTAGTGTCTCCAATTTACCTCACTTGCATGTCTCTGGACTGTAGGAGGAAACCGGAGCTCCCGGATGAAACCCACGCGGACACGGGGAGAACATGCAAACTCCACACAGAAAGAAACCGGACCGCCCCACCTGGGGGACGAACCCAGGACCTTCTTGCTGTGACTGTGAGGCGACAGTGCTACCCACTTAAAGCAGCCTAAAGCAGCTGGATTATAAACAGGCTTACCTTCTCCCACCACATCCAACCCATTGTCAAAAGTTTCATTGATAGGTTATTCTTTTCAGTTCAAGACACCGCTGCCACGCCCATCAATACAGTGATTCATATGTTAGATGGAAACCGCATAGGCTAGGCTTTTATTTTTACTCGGTTTTGGCTTGTTTAGCGCTTACAATGCCAAAGTGCTAAACGTCTGCTTATCCTGTGTTGTTTTGGGCAGATTTTGAAAAGTTTGGCTGGAAACCAGTGTTGCAATCTGGCAACCCTGGTGGTCAGCGGCTTTAGTGCTCAGGTAAATTGGAAACTCTAGAATGTCCCACCGGGAGAAAATAATATTGTAATTTGCATTATTGTTAATATTATCACTTTTATCACAAGTTTGTTAACAATATATAATGCATATATTTAATGCTTTAATGCTTGAATAAAATTGAGTTACGTGGGAACTACAGGCCAACTACTTTTTACCTCAGAGAAACGTCACCTGGTAAATTTTAAAAATATTAAAATACTGAGGTAAAATTTTAGGATAATATTTTAGGATTATTTACTGACTTTGTGTAGAACATTCCAGACAAATTCTATAACAAGTTTTGAATTTATTTAATTAAAAAAACTAGACCAAAATAAATAATATGAGACATGTAATTTGTCTTAATTGGCTATTTAGTACCAAAGCATTTCCCTAAACAAAGTTCTGCTTAAAGTATTATTATTATTTGAATAACAATAAAATAAAATACAGGTAATATAACGAACAAAAACTTACACATTTGAGTAGTTCTCTCTTGAGGTGGAAAAACACGTCTCCGATGGTGTCGATAGGAGTTTTGTGTTTGCGTTTTCTCTCTCCCTGGACGGCGCTGGGTAAAACCGTGTTCAGGTAGAAATACAGGACGTCGTTCATTACACTGCATCCGTAAGGACTCTGAAAGTGAAACACGACGCCATATTGATTATGTTCCGTTTCTTTCCATCATTTAAACATTGTTTCTGGCTCTGTGCTCGTTCTTCAGTTTCGATATGATGCAGTGTTACACGCAGCGCTTTGAAATTGCACTTGCAGCGCTAGTATAATACAGTACAGTAGTTAACATGAAGTAAATACTCACTTTAAAGTGTTCGAGTATTGTCCGGTTAAATAGAGATGTCTCCAGATCATCCTTGGATTCCTGTGGACGGCAGAAAGATATTAAGTATCATATTGATTTTAAAATGATTGTTTGGATATATAGGGGAGACTGGGGTCGGTTTGCACCCTGTAATTGGGAACAGCTTTAGTGATTGAATGATGCAAGTTTACACCAACTTCTAAAAGTGACTATAAAAGTTAAGATCCTTTTTTATGTCTCTACCTTACTTTCATTTTCAAATATATACTAAAAATAACACATTTTTATTATGGCTGGATTGTGGGACAAAATTGCAATAATCTTCTCTGTTTTAATCAAATGTCATTTTTAATGGATTTTCTGTCTTCTACAGAGAAAACACTTGCTATTTTAATGCACATTTGCTATTTATTTGCTGAATACAACATATGTGGACAGTATGCAAATGGCACATTTTGCATTATTAATTTTAATAAATAGTAATTGTGGATTAAAATGTGAAGCATAACTTTTTTTTACTTTTTTAAATCAACAAACTTCACCAAAACAAGACTGTCTAACAATAGAAAAAAATTTCTAATAGTAGTAATTTGAAGCTGCATTGTAAACTGTCACAAAAAACTGCTTTTATAATCGACTGGGCAGAACGGCTATTTAAGTCTGTCAGTTTGTCTGTCTGTCTGTCTCTAATTTCCCTTTTAAATAGTTTACATTAATATATTAATGTATTTTATTCAGGATATCAAACTGACTTTCATGTTACTATTTATTATACTATTATACTAGTTATTATTTACTTAGTTCACTTTGGCTTGACATAAAAACTAGCTTGTGCAAAAATTGACTTTCTTTCATCAACAGAATGTTTAATGCACCAAATAACAATTATTGCTTATATTTAAATTATTTTGGTTTTGAATTTTAATAAAAAGATTTATTGTTCATTAGTATTTTAGCTCTTTAACACATTGGTGACATTTAATGGACTTGCTAAACATTTATTTTGTTTTAATAAAAGCTTTTAAACCCTTAACAGTAAGATAAGATAAGATTCCTTTATTAATTCCCATGGGGGAAATTCGAGTGTTACAGCAGCTCCAGTACAGTCTAAGTACAGTAAATAGAGTAGAATAAAATACAAATTATTAATGAAATGCAATTACTATTATACAGCACTGGATTGACTACTCTTAATTGCCTCTAGGTATGAAAGTGTGATTGGTTAGTATTGCCCTTGAATTAAATTGTCATCCACTGACCTATTATGATCATAATGCTCCAGAAGTGTTTCCTCAGTAAATCCTTAATTATCAACATATGATATACTAAGCAGTATAAGATGCCCACTTTTTAGCTGGTTGTGTTAATCTTATCACATCTATGACAATGCATTACTTAACCCCTTAAAGCAAAAAGTAACTGAAAATACTCACGTAATAGTCTCGGATCTTGTCGTACGAGGAGCGCAGCGCTTTCAGTTTGACTGGAAATGCCTCCACAAAAGAGCAGCAGTAGTCAGTGCAGATGACTTTCTTGCACTGAATGAAGTCGAATAGCAGCACTGCGCAGAGCATAGACAACAGGGGGAACCTGAACAGGAGCATTTTTGAAGATCTCACCCTGACACTTAACCCTTTTGTTTAGCTGAACCCCCTAGGGGAGAAGAAGTGCAGAAGAGCTCAGAGGTCTCTTTTTTATAAGCCATTTTCTTCCTGGGAGGGGAAGCATTTACTGGCAACCAGTGTCATGAATGTCTCAATGGGAATATTTCTATGAATGAATTTAGTTTTTTTTCCCCTTTAGTCAGCTTTCCAAGATGTTATGTAACTAGATTCTAGATTTGGACATATCTTTATTTTTTATTTTTTTTATTTTAAGGCACTTTACAATAGTAGTCATGGGTAAGGCAAGAAGAATGACATTTCATATTTGCAGATTGTTATCATTTTAGTTGCTGTTGTTATTATAATGATTTAATTAACATTGAAAATATATAGTATTTGTTTAGTAATTTTTACACATATACACAATCTTCTTACTTAACTTTTAATAATAAAAAAAAGCAGAAACACTGGGAACAATGCAAGAGTTCACCCTGGACAGTGCCAGTTCATCTTGGGGTAACACAATCTCACAAATTCACTTAACATGCCATGGAGCAATTGAGAGTTGTCAGTCCTCGCATTGCACATTTCTTATGAGGTGGGAGGATACAAGTACTTACACAGAGCTATTCAGCTACTTTGACTAATATTGTATACAGGTCCCCAGGACCCATGTTGCCATGCAACAACTATTCTGTCAGCTTTGCGACCATGCCACCTCTATTTTTTCTCAATATCCTAAAAATGAGATAAGTGTGGATGCCACAGCTCCAGTTTAATCCCCCCTTATCCATGCACTGTCGCCCTCGGCTTGCTCAATAGGGGTTTTTGGTCTGTTGGTCCTTAATTCTGTAAAGTTGATTTGAGACAATGTTCATTGTAAAAAGTGCAATATAAATACATTTGACTTGACTTGACTTGTATCCATGTAGGCTTCCTTTGACAGTTACTCCCAAAAACATGCCAAACTGGTGGGTTGTCTAGTGCAGGGTTTGTCCATGATTTTTTATGTGACCCAGGCAACACAAACCATGCATCTTACATCTTGTGGTTACACAAGCGGGCGTTCGCATACAAGTTTATGTTCCTGTTAAAATTTGTTTATTTAATTATTCTTAGTTTTGTCTGTGACTCATTTTTTGCTGTATAAATGACAAATAAAGGCATTCTATTTTTATTAAAGAGCTACAAAGCCATTAAAAAATGATTCCATGATTACAAAACGTAGGATTGCTATCTAAAATGCAAATCTGTCTCCCTATTTCACAACTTACTAGTCACCATGCTGTTTTTTCTCATAATGCCATGGAATACATAATTCATGTGGAATACAATAGTTCAGGTTTCATCAAAGGGTGACAATCAGTTTCGTCCCACCATGTCTGTGGTTTGCTTTCAACATCGTCAAATAAACAGTTTGTCTGGCATCATTTTGAAAAGGTCAGTGGCAGACTGGGTCAAAGTTTAGTCTGAATTTTGAAAGCAGCCGCAAGCTATAAAAAAACAAGCGTTAAAGTGATGAATTTGCTGTGTGCAATGCAGCCCCTGTTTTGGACTGCTTTGTTTGGGGGGCAGTAAAACATAATAGGTGGGCATGTAGTTTAAGGCATGTAGTGGGCATGTAGTCATATTTTTAAATGGCAAGTTTGGTTTATTTTTTTAAAATCAGAAAACGATGCATTATAGGTTTTTCTACAATGTATGTTTATTAAATGCAAAATTCACACAAAAAACATACAGAAAGGTATCAAGTGAAGTCCGAAAGATTAGCTGCTACTAACAGAACCTGTCAGCTGTACTGAGCTGCTCGAAGCAGTCTGCTTGTTTTATATGACTCCAAGAGCCAATCAGAAATTAGCAAAGAAATAACTTCACACTGAACAGCAAAACACGTTTTTGTGATTGGTTCAGAGCTGTAGCCTAGTAGTTAAGGTACTGGACCAGTGATCAGAGGGTCGCTGGTTCAAGCCCCACCACTGCCAGGTTGCTGCTGTTGGGCTCTTGAGCAAGGCCCTTAACCCTCAATTGCTCAGATTGTATACTGTAACTGTAATGTAAGTCGCTTTAGATAAAGGTGTCTGCTAAATGCTGAAAATGTAAATGTAAAAAATTTCATTTCCTGACCTTGGCAAAAGACCACTGTTCTGTGTTCTTTTTGGGTGGCACTGTGGCTAAGTGGGTAGCACTGTCGCCTCACAGCAAGAAGGTCCTGGTTCGATCCCCAGGTGGCGCGGTCCGGGTCCTTTCTGTGTGCATGTTCTCAGCATGTCTGTGTGGGTTTCCCCCGGGTGCTCCGGTTTCCTTCCACAGTCCAAAGACATGCAAATGAGGTGAATTGGAGATACAAAATTGTCCAAGACTGTGTTCGATATAACTTTGTGAACTGATGAACCTTGTGTAATGAGTGACTACCGTTCCTGTCATGAATGTAACCAAAGTGTAAAACATGACGTTAAAATCAAACAAACAAAACAAACTGTGTTCTTTTAATGACTTTCTTGCATTGTGTGAATTCGAACAGGAGCAGGAGCATTTTTTAAGATCTCACCCTGACCTTTTTGTTTAGCTAAACCCTCTAGGGGAGGAGAAGTGAAGAAGAGCTCAGGGGTCTCTTTTTTATAACACATATCTGCATGTCTTTTTGGCAACATTGTTTAGTGTGAGTAATGTCTGAATGGGAATATACATTTTATGAATTAATTCAGGTTCCCCTCTTCAGTTTTCCCCCTTCAGTTCAGTCTAGATTTTGTGTTCTATTTACAGTATAAGACACTTTACGATAGTAGTCATGGGTAAGATGTCATTTCAGATTTGGCAAATTGTTATTATTATAGTTGCAGTTGTTATTATCATTATTATTCATTAAAAAAATATACTGTATTTGTTAACCAATTTTATCACAGATACTACCCTCATTACTTAGAATAGAAAAATCATAATCACTGGCATTCTCCCTCAGTGCCCTTTCACACACTCGGGCATTGGTATTAATTCTTCTCAGTGCAGAAGGTTTACAGAAAAGGAATGGGTGGAGCTACACTATGTAAACAGGGTAAGTGTGAATAACTTGCTGTTCCATGATCGAATGATTAAGCACGACTTGCTTGGGTTAACCCCAGCAGTGAGAATAGAGCTGAATGATGCGGTAACCCAACCCATGATGCAAACCTTTTTTTCTCAGATGTAAAATGTAAGCCTCAGATGTCAGGGTAGACTTTTTGGTTTTGTTTACAGTAAAGTACCACTGAGGATAACCAAGTGAGAACCTTTAACCAGGAGTTTCAAAACATGAATGGTGGAGATTTTTAATCGTCGGTTTCTTTGTTATTGCCTTGTAAACATCTGTTTATTGGTGTCATACATTGAAGAGCACATTCTTCCAATAGTCTGCCTAATGCCTGATGTCCCTTCTTTTGAGAATACCACTAACTGCCCAGCTTAATACAAATGTTAGTGTCTAAGTATAAGTCTATAATCCAACAGATGCCCTAAATGGCTAAAACAGTTAATAGTTGCCACTAACATTGGTGTAAATTAAAACCCTGGCCAGACATACTAATAACTGAGCAGAAACACTTCAGAAATAAAACTACATTTACTTTCAGGATATCAGATTTCTTTCTTTACTAATGCATACACCGATCAACCATAACATTAAAACCACCTTATTTTTTTTTTTACAATCACTGTCCATTTTATTATCTCCACTTACCATAAAGAAGTACTTTATTAATTACTGACTGTAGTCCATTTGTTTCTCTGCATGCTTTGTTAGTCTCCTTTCATGCTGTTCTTCAATGGTCAGGACCACCACAGAGCAGGTATTATTTAGGTGGTGGATCATTCTCAGCACTGCAGTGACACTGACATGCTGGTGGTGTGTTAGTGTGTGTTGTGCCGGTATGAGTGGATCAGACACAGCAGCGCTGCTGGAGTCTCTATTAGACACTCCTACTTTGTTGGTCCACCTTGTAGATGTAAAATCAGAGACGATCGCTCATCTATTGCTGCTGTTTGAGTTGGTCATCTTCTAGACCTTCATCAGTGGTCACAGGACGCTGCCCACGGGGCGCTGTTGGCTGGATATTTTTGGTTGGTGGACTATTCTCAGTCCAGCAGTGACAATGAGGTGTTTAAAAACTCCATCTGTCTGATCCACTCATACCAGCACAACACACACTAACACACCACCACCATGTCAGTGTCACTGCAGTGCTGAGAATGATCCACCACCTAAATAATACCTGCTCTGTAGTGGTCCTGACCATTGAAGAACAGGGTGAAAGCAGGAGCTGATGAAATGGACAGTGAGTGTAGAAACAAGGAGATGGTTTTAATGTTATGGGCGATCAGTATATATATACAGTGGGGTCAAAAAGTATTTAGTCAGCCACTGATTGTGCAAGTTCTCCTACTTAGAAAGATGAGAGAGGTCTGTAATTTTCATCATAGGTTCACTTCAACTATGAGAGACAAAATGAGAAAAAAAATCCGGGAAATCACATTGTAGGATTTTTAAAGAATTTATTTGTAAATTATGGTGGAAAATAAGTATTTGGTCAATAACAAAAGTTCAACTCAATACTTTGTCATTGCCAACAAAGGTTATGTTACAGAGATCAAACGTTTCCTGTAAGTCTTCACCAGGTTTGCACACACTGTAGCTGGTATTTTGGCCGAATCCTCCATGCAGATCTCCTCTAGAGCAGTGATGTTTTGGGGCTGTCGCTGGGCAACACAGACTTTCAACTCCCTCCACAAATTTTCTATGGGATTGAGGTCTGGAGACTGGCTAGGCCACTCCAGGACCTTGAAATGCTTTTTACGGAGCCACTCCTTCGTTGCCCGAGCGGTGTGTTTGGGATCATTGTCATGCTGGAAGACCCAGCCACGTTCCATCTTCAATGCTCTCACTGATGGAAGGAGGTTTTGGCTTAAAATCTCATGATACATGGCCCCGTTCATTCTTCCCTTAACACGGATCAGTCGTCCTGTCCCCTTTGCAGAAAAACAGCCCCAAAGCATGATGTTTCCGCCCCCATGCTTCACAGTAGGTATGGTGTTTACTCAGCATTCTTCTTCCTCCTAACACGACGTGTTGAGTTTTTACCAAAATGGAACATTTGACCACATGATATTCTCCCAATCCTCTTCTGGATCATCCATATGCTCTCTGGCAAACTTCAGACAAGCCTGGACATGTACTGGCTTAAGCAGGGGGACATGCCTGGCACTGCAGGATTTGAGTCCCTCTTGGCATAGTGTGTTACTGATGGTCCCTTTGTTACTTTGGTCCCAGCTCTCTGCAGGTCATTCATCAGGTCCCCTAGTGTAGTTCTGGGATTTTTGCTCACCGTTCTCATGATCATTTTGACCCCGCGGGATCGAGGGAGATTATCAATGGTCTTGTATGTCTTCCATTTTCTTACAATTGCTCCCACAGTTGATTTATTCACACCAACTTGCTTGCCTATTGTAGATTCACTCTTCCCAGCCTGGTGCAGGTCTACAGTTTTCTTCCTGGTGTCCTTCGACAGCTTTTTGGTCTTGGCCATGGTTGACTGTTTGAGGCTGTGGACAGGTGTCTTTTATACAGATAACGAGGTCAAACCGGTGCCATTAATACAGGTAATGAGTGGAGGACAGAAGAGCTTCTTAAAGAAGAAGTTACAGGTCTGTGAGAGCCAGAAATCTTGCTTGTTTGTTATTGACCAAATACTTATTTTCCACCATAATTTACAAATAAATTCTTTAAATTTTTTTTCTCATTTTGTCTCTCATAGTTGAAGTGTACCTATGATGAAAATGACAGACCTCTCTCATCTTTCTAAGTAGGAGAACTTGCACAATCAGTGGCTGACTAAATACTTTTTGGCCCCACTGTATGTATATATATATATATATATATGGTCATTCTATAATTTGGGGTACATTCCATGTCCAATGATAATAATTATATTTATTCTAACTATTTTCTTTAAAAATGTCATATTTTACCTATTAATGGAAAACATGTTGTAATATCACAAAAACATTATGTGCATCCTATGCTTCATTTAACTTGAAATTTGTCATGATGTTCCTAAATGAACAGTTTTTGCTGTGTCTGTTTTTTAAGTTGAGGGTGCCTTGGTTTTAAAATAATGAATAAAATCATTAAGGGCAACAACATCTATTTTTTTATTTATTTTAAAAGTTTAAATACCAAAGAAAAATAATATTTTTTAAATTGAGTTTCTCTTTTAAATAATTTAAATATCTTTATTTATTAATGTCCGCAAAGGTTCTGTCAACTATGTTACTAACAGAACTCCACTCAGCAACTCAAAAATGGTTTGTTCTAAAACTATGTGACCAGCATTACATGATATCATTTTTCTCTGTGGAGGGTATATTGAACAAACTGTGGTGAATGTCCTCTTATTTTTTTAAATATTTTATCTATAATAGAACATTGTCAATGAGTATATTAATTGACCGTCAACTATGTTACATACATTGTTATGGTTACAATTTTTTTTATCATTTTAATTCAAACGTATGTTCAAATTAGACATTATTCTGTTCAAGAAATGACATGTGGTCAGCCAGGCAAGGTCTACCACTGAAGTTATGGGTCAAAATAGGGAAATTGTCAACTAAGTTACCTAGTAGTCTACATCTACTGTCCCTTTAAAATAAAAATAAAAAAAATTAATGTTTAAGCTTTGCAAATAGTGGATATGTTATACTAAAGGAATATATTAACTTGAACCACTGATTGTTTTATTAAGAGAGAACATTGTTTTTGTACTTTTTTGGTGATGTGAAATGTACCCCAAATTATAGAATGACCCATATATATATATATATATATATATATATATATATATATATATATATATATATATATATACTGTATATATACACATACATACATACATACACACATGATTGTGATTGTGGGTATGGGCTTCGATCACACTAGGATCACTAGGAGCACACTATGGACAAATTAAACACGACTGAATTTTTAAACATAACTCATTTTAAACTATTTATCTTAAAGATCATAGATTAAATCGAGGTCAGGGTTCTTTGCAGGCCAGTCAAGTTCTCCCCCACTAAACTTGGCAAACCATATCTTTATGGAGATGATCTTGTTCATGGTTGCCTTTGTCATCCTGAAACAAAAGAGGGTCTTTCCCACACTTTACCACAAACATAGATCCACACGATTCTCAAGAATGCCAGTGTATTCTGAAATGTAACGATTTCCCTAAATTACTAATAATAAGGCACCTGCCACAGACCTATGAAATTGCATCAGGCATTTCTTTTGCAAAATATTTTATGTATGGTAGTGTTCTATTTATCTGTTAGGCTAAAGTATGATTTATTTGTTATTATTATTACAGAGAATGTGTGTGCCTTAAACCACTTCAACTGACACTTTGCACATGATAATCACAGGCTTGTGTGAGCAGTGGTAACCCAGCATTTAAGGTAAGGGACTTTTGACTTTAACCCTTGTTTGTCTGCTAAGGCAGTGGGAAAGGTACTGAACTAGTAATCAGAAGGTTGCTGGTTTAAACACCACCACCAGCTTGCCACTGTTTGGCCCCTGAGCAAGGACCTTAACCCTCAATTGGTGAAATTGTATTCAGTCATAAATGTAAGTCGGTTTGGATAAAAGCATCTGCTAAATGCTGTATATGGAATGTTTGTTTGTTTGTTAGGATTTTAATGTCATGTTTTACACTTTGGTTACATTCATGACAGGAACGGTAGTTGCTTATTACACAAGATTCATCAGTTTTGAAGAGGGGGATTGGGTGTGGGGGTGATGAACCGAGGACCTTCTTGCTGTGAGGCGGCAGTGCTACCCACCGTGCTGCCCCCAATCCTAATTAATTAAATACATAAATTACATGTTTTTTTTTTTTTACTTTATGCGAACAGGGTAGGCCCTTTCCAGTCCCTCCATGTCCTCCATGTGAGAGCCATAAAAATGTGATTTGATTTTGTTGTAAACTGACTCCTGTGGATTCTACCTTAACTTCATTAAACACCTTTGGGATGAAATGAAATGTTAATTGTGCAAATCCTTTATGTCCTGACTGGAAAACCTTACCAAAAATTAAAGGCTGTTAAAGCTGCAAATAGGTTGCCAACCAAATACCTACATTTATATACAGTACAGGCCAAAAGTTTGGACACACCTTCTCATTCCTGTGGTTTTTCTTAATTTTTTTTAAATTTTCTACATTGTAGATTAATACTAAAGACGTCCAAACTATGAAGGAACACATATGGAATTATGTAGTAAACAAAAAAGTGTTAAACAAACCAGAATATGTTTTATATTTTAGATTCTTCAAAGTAGCCATCTTTTGCTTTAATGACAGATTTGCACACTCTTTGAAATTTTCTCAACCAGCTTTATTAGGTTTCCACCTGGAATGGTTTTCAATGAATGTTTGTGCCTTGTCTAGAGTGAATTTTTGGAATTTGTTGCTTTTTTAATGTGTTTGAGACCATCAGTTGGGTTGTGCAGAGGTAGAGTTGGTAAAATATAAAACATATTCTGGTTTGTTTAACACTTTTTGGTTCACTACATAATTCTTCATAGTTTGGATGTCTTCAGTATTAATCTACAATGTAGAAAATAAAAATAATCAAGAAAAAACATTGAAGAGAAGGTGTGTCCAAACTTTTGGCTGGTGTGTCCAAACTTTTGGCCTGTACTGTATATATATATATATATATATATATATATATATATATATATATATATATATATATATATATATATATATATATATATATATATATATATATATATATGTGTGTGTATGAAATTTGAAATTAACATACATTTATATAGCAGTTTTGAATCAGCATTTAAAGTACCGGCAGACATTCATGTGGATTGGAACTTTGACATAATAAGTACTAGCGGATGTGGCATATACTGTCGGATATCAATCATTCTCCTCACATCACAGAAGTGTTACCTCAGCTAGGTAGCTGTAAACAGGTAGTGCCAATGATGCAATAACGTGGTGTTTACCAGAATCTATTCATTCACAACGTTTATCTTTGAGTCATGTACCCATTTACAGGTTTGATTAAATCACAGACTTGTAAGAAATCTGCTGCGATATAAAGGCAGAGTAATATCTTAATTTACTGTGACACAATCCAAAAGATGACAGTGTCATTTCTGTTTGCGTTTAACACCTAGACAATCATGCTTTCCAGAAGGCACGTCAGAAAAGCGTCTGAGCCAAGTTTATTTTACCTGGCTGACCACAGTGATGAGTGTATATTGAAGCTTTTACGGAATGTGATGTAATACTGTAGTAAGTAGAAGTACTGTGGTAGGAGGAAAAGTTTTAATGACATAGCATGAGTACACAAATTCTAATATTGGAGGAAAGGACTGGAATTTAACGGTGCTTAATTCCTGTTAATGAATAATGTCATATTCGGCAAATTTTTCTTGAAGTGTTCAACCTTATTATTTAATTGTCATTTAATGTACTTTTGTGCATATGTTCATTAAAATGTACACATTTTTAAAATTTTGTAATATAAATGAACAGCATGTATTTACACCGATGAGGCATAACATTATGACCACCTTCCTAATATTGTGTTGGTCCCCCTTTTGCTGCCAAAACAGCCCTGCAACTGCGCTGCACTGTGTATTCTGACACCTTTTTATCAGAACCAGCATTAACTTCTTCAGCAATTTGAGCTACAGTAGCTCGTCTGTTGGATCGGACCACACGGGCCAGGCTTCGCTCCCCACGTGCATCAATGAGCCTCGGCCACCCATGACCCTGTCGCAGGTTTACCACTGTTCCTTTCTTGAACCACTTTCGATAGATACTGAACACTGCAGACTGGGAACACCCCAGAAAAGCTGCAGTTTTGGAGATGCTCTGACCCACTCATCTAGCCATCACAATTTGGCCCTTGTCAAACTCACTTAAATCCTTACGCTCTCCCATTTTTTTTCGCTTCTAACACATCAACTTTGAGGATGAAATGTTCACTTGCTGCCTAATATATCCCACCCACTAACAGGTGCTGTGATGAGGAGATAATCAGTGTTATTCACTTCACCTGTCAGTGGTCATAATGTTATGCCTAGTCTGTGTACAATCATATACAAAGAGAGACTGAGACACCAAAATGAATACTATTTTTGTTGCAGTACTATAATTGTTGCATTGTGGTTTTATTTTTTCCCCATTTCTCTCAGCAAATGGTTTTCAATTCACTAAGGTAAAAGAGTTGGTCTGTGCCAACAATGCCAATTTAAAAATCCTTCTTAAAATGTTGTTGGAATTTAGGTTACTTTTTTTAGAAACCAGTTTGTAGTTTATTTGACTATGTTTTTTTTTAGCTATAAGAATAAAGTGCATTTCATTCTTAATGTACAGTGTATCACAAAAGTGAGTACACCCCTCACATTTCTGCAAATATTTTATTATATCTTTTCATGGGACAACACTATAGAAATAAAACTTGGATATAACTTAGAGTAGTCAGTGTACAACTTGTATAGCAGTGTAGATTTACTGTCTTCTGAAAATAACTCAACACACAGCCATTAATGTCTAAATGGCTGGCAACATAAGTGAGTACACCCCACAGTGAACATGTCCAAATTGTGCCCAAAGTGTCAATATTTTGTGTGACCACCATTATTATCCAGCACTGCCTTAACCCTCCTGGGCATGGAATTCACCAGAGCTACACAGGTTGCTACTGGAATCCTCTTCCACTCCTCCATGATGACATCACGGAGCTGGTGGATGTTAGACACCTTGAACTCCTCCACCTTCCACTTGAGGATGCGCCACAGGTGCTCAATTGGGTTTAGTCCATCACCTTTACCTTCAGCTTCCTCAGCAAGGCAGTTGTCATCTTGGAGGTTGTGTTTGGGGTCGTTATCCTGTTGGAAAACTGCCATGAGGCCCAGTTTTCGAAGTGAGGAGATCATGCTCTGTTTCAGAATGTCACAGTACATGTTGGAATTCATGTTTCCCTCAATGAACTGCAGCTCCCCAGTGCCAGCAACACTCATGCAGCCAAAGACCATGATGCTACCACCACCATGCTTGACTGTAGGCAAGATACAGTTGTCTTGGTACTTCTCACCAGGGCGCCGCCACACATGCTGGACCATCTGAGCCAAACAAGTTTATCTTGGTCTCGTCAGA
Organism: Trichomycterus rosablanca; assembly: GCF_030014385.1. NCBI lineage: Eukaryota > Metazoa > Chordata > Actinopteri > Siluriformes > Trichomycteridae > Trichomycterus > Trichomycterus rosablanca. The sequence goes on from NC_086011.1 coordinate 10,295,352, forward strand.
CCACAGGGCATTCCAGTAATCCATGTTCTTGGACTGCTTGTTTTCAGCAAACTGTTTGCTGGCTTTCTTGTGCGTCAGCTTCCTTCTGGGATGACGACCATGCAGACCGAGTTGATGCAGTGTGCGGCGTATGGTCTGAGCACTGACAGGCTGACCTCCCACGTCTTCAACCTCTGCAGCAATGCTGGCAGCACTCGTGTCTATTTTTTAAAGCCAACCTCTGGATATGACGCCGAACACGAACTCACTTATGTTGCCAGCTATTTAGACATTAATGGCTGTGTGTTGAGTTATTTTCAGAAGACAGTAAATCTACACTGCTATACAAGCTGTACACTGACTACTCTAAGTTATATCCAAGTTTCATGTCTATAGTGTTGTCCCATGAAAAGATATAATGAAATATTTGCAGAAATGTGAGGGGTGTACTCACTTTTGTGATACACTGTATTTGATAACATACAATGACTCCATGCTGTTTATAGAGTAGAGCCCACATATTATGATGCATCCATCATTATACTTTTCTGTAGAAACAGTTGTCTTAAACTCTTACTCTTCTGAACATGACAAACTCAATTATTGCAAAAGGTGCCACAATATTTACCATAATAGCTACTTTCTGTGTCAAAGTTTTCCAGTGTTAGTAAATTATAAAACCAGTTGCAGTTTGCACACATTTATTTATTTATTGTACAGAATTTGTAGCATTAATGTCTAGAACTTCATTTAAATTAGATGTAACGGTTACTTATATACATTTTATTATAGTTATTATTTCTCATTCATTTACTGAATAAATGGCTGTGTCTGCATAGACATTAAGCACAAACACAAAGCCAGATTCATTCAAAACTGATTTCTAAAAAAGTAACCTAAATTACAACAAAATTTTAACTTATTTATTTATTTATGTTTTTGCATACACCGATCAGACATAACATTATGTCCACCTCCTTGTTTCTACACTCACTGTTCATTTTATCAGCTCCACTTACCATATAGAAGCACTTTGTAGTTCTACAATTACTGACTGTAGTCCATCTGTTTCTCTACATACTTTTTTAGCCTGTTTTCACCCTGTTCTTTAATGGTCAGGACCCCCACAGGACCACCACAGAGCAGGTATTATTTAGGTGGTGGATCATTCTCAGCACTGCAGTGACGCAGTGACACTGACATGGTGGTTGTGTGTTAGTGTGTGTTGTGCTGTATGAGTGGATAGTGTTCCAATGTTGATGGAGTTTTTAAACACCTCACTGTCCCTGCTGGACTGAGAATATTCCACCAACCAAAAATATATCCAGCCAACAGCGCCCCGTGGGTAGCGTCCTGTGACCACTGATGAAGGTCTAGAAGATGATCAACTCAAACAGCAGCAATAGATGAGCTATCGTCTCTGACTTTACATCTACAAGGTGGACCAACTAGGTAGGAGTGTCTAATAGAGTGGACAGTGAGTGGACATGGTATTTAAAAACTCCAGCAGTGCTGCTGTGTCTGATCCACTCATACCAGCACAACACACACTAACACATCACCACCATGTCAGTGTCACTGCAGTGTTGAGAATGATCCACCATCTAAATAATACCTGCTCTGTGGGGGTCCTTACCATTGAAGAACAGGGTGAAAGCAGGCTAAAAAGGTATGTAGAAAAACAGTCAGTAATTGTAGAACTACAAAGTGCTTCTATATGGTAAGTGGTGCTGATAACATAGACAGTGAGTGTAGAAACCAGGAGGTGGTTTTAACTGAATTCCTTGTTCGTAATTACAATTTACTGGTCTACCAAAATAAATAGGGGTAGTTTAAATGCATTCTGTAAAAAGTACATGAGACTGTTTTCCTTTGGCGGGGTTGGGGAAAAAACGCATCCTACGCTAGACCCTATGAGGAAATTTGTCCAGATGGTGAAATGTAATGCAAAAACTATTATTAGAAGAGGTACTGATTTTTGTGTGACACCCTCCAGAAATATGTCAATTAAAACCAGCAGCTAGCAGTGTATAATGAAAGGTAGACCAGTTTTAGTGGGTATTGGATAACAGTTGACTTTGTGGGCAAAGTGGCCTCTTACAATAAGGTGACATTTATTTTTTGGACTACTGTATACTTGTTAATGGGAGCAGACATTTAATATAAACACAGATAGATAACTTATTATTATTAAATATATGCTTATAATAAATTAAAAGGTCTTGTTAAACAACATAGGATTTTCTATATAACATTTTTTTAATTCATAAAAATGATTTTAAATCTGATGTGCATTTATTTGAGTACAGGTGTATGTAACTAACTAATTTAACTTTAATTATGAATTTTTTTTTATTTTTTTTATTTTTAATTAATCTAAATAATTACATCTTGTTCTAATACTTCCTTTGACATCCCTGATTTACAGTAATTCGTTACAGTTTTAACACATCTGTGAACTGGCACAGTTCTCGATTTCTGTCCTATACTTTCATTTTTTCTGCTAATGCCCCCCCCCCCCCCCCCTTCCCCCCAGGTTTTGCATACACTCATCGATTATTTTGGGATATCTCTGTCACAAATGTCATGTTAAAGCGAGGCCAGTTTCTGTTAAGCAACAATGAGTTTCGGTTGAATTTTGTTGCTAATGGAACTAGACGAAATGATTAAGAGATAAATTTAACCTAACCTCAGACTATTAGTCAGGAAATTTTCAGCAGGTCGGTGATCAGTTTAGCTCAGATCCACCCAACCTTTAAAACTTTTTAACTTTTAGCCACAAAACAGTGTCTTAGTGTTACTGTCTCAAATTTAACTTTGTAATGCTGGACAGTTATGTTATGTAAAGGTTGCCTCTCTTTAATTCTTTGTGTAACAGCAGCAGCACTGCTGGAGTTTTTAAATACCGTGTCCACTCACTGTCCACTCCATTAGACACTCCTACCTAGTTGGTCCACCTTGTAGATGTAAAGACAGACAATCGCTCATCTATTGCTGCTGTTTGAGTTGGTCATCTTCTAGACCTTCATCAGTGGTCACAGGACGCTGCCCATGGTGCGCTGTTGGCTGGATGTTTTTGGTTAGTGGACTATTCTCAGTCCAGCAGTGATGGTGAGGTGTTTAAAAAGTCCATAAGCATTGCTGTGTCTTATCCACTCATACCAGTACAACACACACTAACACACCACCACCATGTCAGTGTCACTGCACTGCTGAAAATCATCCACCACCTAAATAATACCTACTCTGTGATGGTCCTTGGAGAGTCCTGACCATTGAAGAAAAGCATGAAAGATGGCTAACAAAGCATGCAGAGAAACAGATGGACTACAGTCAGTAATTGTAGAACTACAAAGTGCTTCTATATGGTAAGTGGAGCTGATAAAATGGAGACTGTGTAGAAACAAGGAAGCGGTTTTAATGTTATGACTGATCGGTGCATGAACCTTTAATCAAAGGGGGTCTAAAACGGCAGAATCAAGTTGCTAGGTAAAGGCTTTCACATTTTGTCCACCTGTTAACTCTGCAGTATTGTTTTTTACAATGTGTATACAAAACTGGAACTGCTCATTTGTACATTTAAATATGCACAAGGATTTAAAAAGTGAATCTAAGATCCCACTACAGATTTCTAAGAAAAAAGAGTTAACGTATGACTAGATCATCATGGGCCACCGAGGAGCATATGGGCCTCTTTCATGTATCTAAAGGAAACAATCTCTCTGGCTTAACACATACTATGGGTTTTTTGGTTTCACAAGACACGTTTTTCTCTTTTTTCTGTACTGTAGGTTATTGAGGTGTCAAAGCGACCGAGCGCCAGTGACGCATTCTCAGCGGATGTGTCAGTGTGTTCGAACTGCCGGAGCCGTTGTGGTACACTGTGGCACATAACTTGGCCAATGGTTCAAAAGAAAAAAAAATCACATACATGTTTTGCAGCATGCAAACCCGGCTGTATGTTTTCTGCATTAGACCAAGTTTCCTGTTTCTGGAACGTGATCGTCATCATGTGGTGTGCCTCAAAGTATGTTTGTGAGTTTGCAAAAGTCATGAGTTTCAACCACTATCTGGCACTTGCCCCACCAATACACAACAATTAATGTCAGGCAGAACTTTTTTTTTATTAAAGGCAGTTGACTTATTGACTATTGGTTAATGTTGCTATTAACTGATTATGTCAAGGCAGGGTTTCACGTGTCACCCTCTGTTAACCTCCTGACATAATGCATGATCAAAACAAAAAGGCAGGAAATGCCGAGGGTACAACGAGGAGATATGTGGTAACAAGCATTATACAGTGTATCACAAAAGTGAGTACACCCCTCACATTTCTGCAGATATTTAAGTATATCTTTTCATGGGACAACACTGACAAAATGACACTTTGACACAATGAAAAGTAGTCTGTGTGCAGCTTATATAACAGTGTAAATTTATTCTTCCCTCAAAATAACTCAATATACAGCCATTAATGTCTAAACCACCGGCAACAAAAGTGAGTACACCCCTAAGAGACTACACCCCTAAATGTCCAAATTGAGCACTGCTTGTCATTTTCCCTCCAAAAAGTCATGTGACTCGTTAGTGTTACTAGGTCTCAGGTGTGCATAGGGAGCAGGTGTGTTCAATTTAGTAGTACAGCTCTCACACTCTCTCATACTGGTCACTGAAAGTTCCAACATGGCACCTCATGGCAAAGAACTCTCTGAGGATCTTAAAAGACGAATTGTTGCACTACATGAAGATGGCCAAGGCTACAAGAAGATTGCCAACACCCTGAAACTGAGCTGCAGCACAGTGGCCAAGATCATCCAGCGTTTTAAAAGAGCAGGGTCCACTCAGAACACACCTCGCGTTGGTCGTCCAAAGAAGCTGAGTGCACGTGCTCAGCGTCACATCCAACTGCTGTCTTTGAAAGATAGGCGCAGGAGTGCTGTCAGCATTGCTGCAGTGATTGAAAAGGTGGGGGGTCAGCCTGTCAGTGCTCAGACCATACGCCGCACACTACATCAAATTGGTCTGCATGGCTGTCACCCCAGAAGGAAGCCTCTTCTGAAGTCTCTACACAAGAAAGCCCGCAAACAGTTTGCTGAAGACATGTCAACTAAGGACATGGATTACTGGAACCATGTCCTATGGTCTGATGAGACCAAGATTAATTTGTTTGGTTCAGATGGTCTCAAGCATGTGTGGCGGCAATCAGGTGAGGAGTACAAAGATAAGTGTGTCATGCCTACAATCAAGCATGGTGGTGGGAATGCCATGGTCTGGGGCTGCATGAGTGCAGCAGGTGTTGGGGAGTTACATTTCATTGAGGGACACATGAACTCCAATATGTACTGTGAAATACTGAAGCAGAGCATGATCCCCTCCCTCCGGAAACTGGGTCGCAGGGCAGTGTTCCAGCATGATAATGACCCCAAACACACCTCTTAGACGACCACTGCTTTATTGAAGAGGCTGAGGGTAAAGGTGATGGACTGGCCAAGCATGTCTCCAGACCTAAACCCAATAGAACATCTTTGGTGCATCCTCAAGCGGAAGGTGGAGGAGCGCAAAGTCTCGAATATCCGCCAGCTCCGTGATGTCGTCATGGAGGAGTGGAAAAGCATTCCAGTGGCAACCAGTGAAGCTCTGGTAAACTCCATGCCCAGGAGAGTTAAGGCAGTTCTGGGAAATAATGGTGGCCACACAAAATATTGACACTTCAGGAACTTTCACTAAGGGGTGTACTCACTTTTGTTGCCGGTGGTTTAGACATTAATGGCTGTATATCGAGTTATTTTGAGGGAAGAATAAATTTACACTTTTATATAAGCTGCACACAGACTACCTTTCATTGTGTCAAAGTGTCATTTTGTCAGTGTTGTCCCATGAAAAGATATACTTAAATATCTGCAGAAATGTGAGGGGTGTACTCACTTCTGTGATACACTGTATATGCTAATGCATGACACACCATGACACTTGATTTTGATGCACTCTGAATACCCCAAGTACTATTATTGTGACGATATCATACGAAACTGTGTCATGTTAAGCAACATGAGCAGCTTTTTGAGGAAGTTTAATAGCTAAACAGTTGTAATAAGTCTCCCCATTTCCTTGTATGAAACAAGTGCTGTGCAACAGTGCCTAATTTGGAAATATTCCATTTTATCATAATCTGCATTTTGTTAAAGACGCACTGGTCAATACCTAATTATTTACAATTTTGCAAAACAGGAAGACATACACTTTGGCCAAAAGTATTTAAACTGAATTGAAAGTCGTTATTTGTCATATACAGTATATATGTCTGGAAGCTGGGGTCAGTTATTTTAGGGCGCATCTGGTATTACAACCAAAAATCAACAATAGCTGATATAACCACATGGGTGAGGGATTACTTTGGCAAACCTTTCTCAAGCACTACAATACAGAGTTACATGTGCTCCGGTTTCCTCCCACAGTGTGTAAAACATGACGTTAAAATCTTAATAAACAAATAAATAAACAATATAGTGCATGTACAGTGTATGTATAGTGTTATATACTTCATGTTTTGATTCACACACTGTTTATAATGCCGTACTTGGGCAGTGATAGCTCAGTGGTTAAGGTACTGGACTAGTAAACACAAGATTGCCGGTTCAAGCCCCGCCACCACCAAGTTGCCACTGTTGGGTCCCTGAGCAAGACCCTTAACCCTCAATTGCTCATCGTGTTCAGCTCATTGTGTAAGTCGCTTTGGATAAAAGCGTCTGCTAAATGCTGAAAATGTAAATGTAAATGTACTTGTGTTCACATTTGAGAGACAAATGAAACGTGAAATGTGACTTGCAACTGACAGAATCGGAATTAATCAAGAGAAACTGAGAGAGCGGCATATGTAAAGCACAGGGACAAGCTGGCTTGTGTACAGTTCTCTTGCTCATTATGTTTTAGTCATGCATCAAGAGCTCTATCACAGTCTCTACCACAAGTACAAACATGGGTGGACCTTCTTGCTAAATAATCAGCATTTCATATACTGTAGTTTGTTTGGTTATATTAACCACAAATGTTCACAAATGTTTTTGTTTTGGGTAATTTTGCTGCATCATTTAACTTCTATAATGCTCTACCACAATCTTTACCACAGGTAAAAACATGGTGGACATCCTTGCTAAATAACCAGCATTTCAGTTACTGTAGTCTTTTCCAATTTTCCTTTCAATCTAGTCGTATCCAATTACACGATTGAATTACGCTTCCTCTTTACTGATGCTGATCCCCACTGCTGATTGAGGAGAGCGAGACTGACACACGCCCCCTTCGACACGTATGCAGTAGCCGACTGCATCTTTTCACCTGCACGAGGCGAGGTCATATGTGGATCAGCTTTGTGTACAGAGAGCCACACCCTGATCACATTATTCCTAGACTCTGTGCAGACGCCATCAATCAGCCAGCAGAGGTTGTAAGTGCATCAGTTCTCAGCTCTCACCCTGTATGAACAGGAAACCAATCATTGTTCATGTAGCCGCCCAGCCCAGACGGATGGCAGAGCTGAGTTTCAAACCGACAAGCTTGAAATGTCAGCTCTGGTGTGCTAGCATGTTGTATCGCTGCACTACCTGAGCGGCTGGTTTGGCTATTTTAAACACAAATGTTCACAAATGTTGAATTTAGTTTCTTGTTTTTTTTTTTTGGGGTAATTTTTGCTGCATTATTTAACTTCTATGATGCTTCAAGTGGACTGTTACCCTGATATACACTATGTGGCTAATTATTAAATAATTATTTGTTTCACCCACAACCATTGGTACCAGGTGTATAGGATCAGTTCTGTAAAGTAAATTATATGCAACAATTTAAAGAATGTTATCTTTTTCAGCACAGCATGGCCCGTATACACATGGTTTATCAAGGCTGGTGTGGAGAAACTCCAGTGGCCTTCACTGAGCTCTCACCTCAACCCCAGTCTCCCTTTAGAATGAATTGGAATGTTGATTACAAGCCAGGTCTTCTTGTCCAAACTTACTGCCCTACAAATCCCACCGAGGCTCTCTTATAAAGACTGATCATGATGGCTCTCTTATAAAGACTGATCACTTTATACATGCTGTATAATACTGTAACTGCATCTTACTTAACTTTACTATTTATCTTATGCTATTTTTATATTTTCTGTACATATGCAAATTCTGCTGAACATGTAAATTTGTACATTGTCTACATATAGTCTTGTCTGTATATTGTATTGTTTGTAAATTGTAGAGAGCTAACAACAGCCGGAATTTCTTGTGTGTGTAAACATACTTGGCGAATAAAGCTGATTCTAATTCTGACTGTCAAGGCCCAGCAAAGCAGTCCAAAACCATGATGCTCCTTTCACCATGCTTTACTGGAATGAAGCATGACCCATATGTTTTTGTTGTCCTTTTATTAATACAGTTTTCATTCTTTCACTGGACAGAGAGTTTTTCTGCACAAATTTCTTTAAACCACCCTTTCAATACATAATGTGCCTTAGGTGTAATCTTTGCAACGGTGTCTAAGGACAGTAGCTAGAGTTTGTTTTATTGTATGTTAAACAAATACTCTATTAATACTCCACCACCAAATACTAATCCTACTGACCTTACAGAATTTACATTGATTGTAAACAAACCTAAATGAAGACTTTCTGTGTTTTTTATAGGGCAGGCAATCACCACAACCCAAACTTTTAATCATATATATATATATATACAGTATATATATGTATATACACAGTGGGGAAAATAAGTATTTGATCCCCTGCTGATTTTGTGAGTTTACCCCCTTACAAAGACTTGAACAGTCTATAATTTTTATGGAAGGTTTATTTTAACAGAGAGAGACAGAATATCAACAAAAAATCCAGAAAAAAAACATTAAATAAAAGTTATAAATTAATTTGTATTTAATTAAGGGAAATAAGTATTTGATCCCCTACCAACCAGCAAGAATTCTGACCCCCACAGACCGGTTATGTGCACAAAAGGCACACAAATTAGTCCTGTCCCTGTATAAAAGACTCCCGTCACAGAATCAGTTTCTTCTGTTCAAATCTCTCGACCACCATGGGCAAGACCAAAGAGCTATCAAAGGACGTCAGGGACAAGATTGTAGACCTGCACAAGGCTGGAATGGGCTACAAGACCATCAGCAAGAAGCTTGGTGAGAAAGAGACCACTGTTGGTGCAATAATTTGAAAATGGAAGAAATACAAGATCACAGTCAATCGCCCTCGCTCTGGAGCTCCATGCAAGATCTCACCTCGTGGGGTAAGAATGATTCTGAGAAAGGTGAGGTCAGTCCAGAATTACACGGGAGGAGCTTGTCAATGATCTCAAGGGAGCTGGGAGCACAGTCACCAAGAAAACCATTAGTAACACACTTCGCCGTAATGGATTGAGATCCTGCAGTGCCCGCAAAGTCCCTTTGCTCAAGAAGGCTCATGTACAGGCCTGTCTGAAGTTTGCCAATGAACACCTGAATGATTCAGAGAAAGCTTGGGAGAATGTGATATGGTCAGATGAGACCAAAATTGAGCTCTTTGGCATCAACTCCACTCGCCGTGTTTGGAGGCAGAGAAATGCCCAGTGGTGATGGTGTTCTTGGGGTCTTATCCAGCATTTCTCTGCTCCCAGCTCCCTTGAGATCATTGACAAGCTCCTCCCGTGTAATTCTGGGCTTACCTCACCTTTCTCAGAATCATTCTTACCCCACCAGGTGAGATCTTGCATGGAGCTCCAGAGTGAGGGTGATTGACTGTGATCTTGTATTTCTTCCATTTTTCAATTATCATGCCAACAGTGGTCTCTTTCTCACCAAGCTTCTTGCTGATGGTCTTGTAGCCCATTCCAGCCTTGTGCAGGTCTACAATCTTGTAATAATAATAATTAATAATAAAAATTATAGACTGTTCAAGTCTTTGTAAGGGGGTAAACTTACAAAACCAGCAGGGGATCAAATACTTATTTTCCTCACTATATATACATCGATTAGGCATAAAGTTATGACCACCTTCCTAATATTGTGTTGGTCCCTTTTTTGCTGCCAAAACTGCCCTGACCCAGCAAGGCATGGACTCGACTAGACCCCTGAAGATGTGCTGTGGTATCTGGCACCAAGATTTTCGCAGCAGATCCTTTAACTCCTCTAAGTTGCGAGGTGGTGCCTACATGGATCGGACTTGTTTGTCCAGCACATCCCACAGATGCTCGATTGGATTGAGATCTGAGCAATTTGGAGGCCAAGTCAACACCTCAAACTCGTTGTTGTGCTCCTCAAACCGTTTCTGAACCATTTTTGCTTTGTCCTGCTGAAAGAGGCCACAGCCATCAGGGAATACCATTTCCATGAAAGGGTGTACATGATCTGCAACAATGCTTAGGTAGGTGGTACATGTCAAAGTAACATCCACATGGATGGCAGGACCCAAGGTGTCCCAGCAGAACATTGCCCAAAGCATCACACTGCCTCCCCCGGCTTGTCTTTTCCCCATAGTGCAACCTGGTGCCATGTGTTCCCCAGCTAAGCAATGCACATGCACCCGGCCATCCACGTCATGTAAAATAAAATGTGATTCATCAGACCAGGCTACCTTCTGCCATTGCTCCGTGGTCCAGTTCAGATGCTCATGTACCCATTGTTGGTGCTTTTGGTGGTGGACAGGTGTCAGCATGGGCACCCTGACTGGTCTGCAGCTATGCAGCCCCATATGCAACAAACTGCGATACACTGTGTATTCTGACACCTTTCTATCAGAACCAGCATTAACTTCTTCAGCAATTTGAGCTACAGTAGCTCGTCTGTTGGATTGGACCACATGGGCCAGACTTCGCTCCCTGCGTGCATCAATAAGCCTCGGCCACCCATGACCTTGTCGCCGGCTTACCACTGTTTTTTCCTTGGACCACTTTTGATAGATACTGACCACTGCAGACTGGGAACACCCCACAAGAGCTGCAGTTTTGAAGATGCTCTGACCCAGTTGTCTAGCCATCACAATTGACCCTTGTCAAACTCATTTTTCCTGCTTCTAACACATCAACTTTGAGGATAAAATGTTCACTTGCTGCCTAATATATCCCACCCACTAACAGGTGCTGTGATGAAGAGATAATCAGTGTTATTCACTTCACCTGTCAGTGGTCATACTGTTATGCCTAGTTTTTTGGAAAAGCTGTTTGTACCCTGGCTCACATGTTTTTTTAACAATTACAAGTATTTGTGTGCCTTTAGTTTGTCATTATTATCACTAAACGTCGGACCAGATGTTATAGGTAAAAATGAAAGAAACCCAGGTTGACACAGGTTTTCTAGCATCTGTACATTATTTTTAAGAAATTTGTCAGTTTGAAAAGGTATCATTAAATCGTTATGACATACATCCTGTAGCAAATCAAACCTGATCTTACCGTTTCTGCCTTTAATTCCGACACGCTAACTGTGTTAACCACACATAATTTTATATGCTGTTGATTCACTGGCAATACATTAAATTTCCATTTTGCAAAAGCGAAATCACTTGCAAAGCAAAAATGATCATGAATCATAAATTCTTTGCAAAGCTAGCAAAACTTATACTCAAACTAAACCTCATGCTTATGAATATCTGCTTAAAGGTGTGAAGTGTGAAGGAATGCATTTTCAGGCGATCCGTTTTTCAGAGTGTTCTGCAAATTAGGATAACAATGTCAGGATGTCAGAGGCAGTGGAGGGAAGTGGGGTTGTGGGCTGGTTAATATACTTTCAGTGCAAATATATATATATATATACAGTATATAGCATGTATATGTACGTATGTATATGTCTGGAATCCACCTGTTGCAGGGGCAGTTGTAGCCTAGTGGTTAAGATACTGGACTAGTGATCAGAAGGTTGGGTTGCTGGTTCAAGCCCCACGACTGCCAGGTTGCCACATTCGGGCACATTGAGCAAGGCCCTTAATCCTCAATTGCTTAGACTGTAAGTCGCTTTGGATAAAAGCGTCTGCTAAATGCCGAAAATGTAAATGTTGCAATTTTAATTGTAACACCTGGGTCTATAAGGGCCCACAATTTACACTGCATTGTCATAATAAAAACCAAGCCAAGTACAAGAGATATGAAACAATATCTAAGGCTTTCTTGATAGTTTCATGGGTGAAGACATGGGTGAAGCTTGGCACAACCTTGATCCTTCCGAGACCTGTCTGTTCCTCACATTTACTTTGACTTTTATTTGATTGCAGACAGTTTGAACCTGAGATATTTTATGTTTTGTCTGCTCAACTTAATTTCATTTGTTAATATACCTCCATTCCTGCGTTTCAGGCCTCCAACACATTTTAGGCAATTTAGGCCTAGTAATGAGGTTAAAAAACTAAATAATGATGTGATTCCAAACAAGTGATGTCAACAGGTGATTGTAGTCATGGTTTGGTACAAAAGCAGCAAAAGTGTCCTTGGCAAAGGTCATTTACACTTCTGTGATGGCAACATTAATGCAGAAAAGTACATTAAGATCTTAGAGCAACATCTTAGTGCTACCTTCAAGACGTCATCTTTTCCAGGGACGTTTCAACAAGACAATGCAAAACTACATGCTGCACACATTACAAAGGCATGGCTAACCGCTAGGCTACCACCTCCCTCCCATGCACTCTGCACATGCGTCTCTTTCACCAATCAGGGTCCTAACACAGCGTATGAAGACCCACACACCCACACATAGTCCGGCACCCACCCTGCAGATACGGTGGCCAATTAGTATGCCACTGCCAATTATGCCCACAATCCGACCAGAGGTTTTGAACCGAGGAGTTCAGATCCTTATTTTTGGTCCACCTTGTAGATGTAAAGTCAGAGACGATCGCTCATTTATTGCTGCTGTTTGAGTTAGTCATGTTTGAGATCTTCATCAATGGTCACAGGACACTGCCCACGGGGCGCCCACATTGACTGCATGTTTTTGGTTGGTGGACTATTCTCAGTCCAGCAGTGACAGTGAGGTGTTTAAAAACTCCATCAGCGCTGCTGTGTCTGATCCACTCATACCAGCACAACACACACTAACACACCACCACCATGTCAGTGTCACTGCAGTGCTGAGAATGATCCACCACCTAAATAATACCTGCTCTGTAGTGGTCCTGTGGGGGAGCTGATAAAATGGACAGTGACTGTAGAAACAAGGAGGTGGTGTTAATGTTATGGTTGATCTGTGTATATTTAACAATAAAAAAGGTCCATTTTTATTTGAAATTGGACACATAAAGAACAAAAAGCGTGTCTTAGATTTTCAGCAGAAAGGAAGCCAATATGGGTGTCAGCCTTACAATGGTAAATTTACAATGTTAAAAAAGGTTTGTGTGGCATTTCTGTCACAATAGGTGGGCTAAGACAGACAGGAGGGTCGGACACACACACAGAGATGCTTTAAACAAGAATTTATTGATACTCTACAAAACTGAGTTAGTAACACGGAGCTAGAAACAAGGAGCTAGTAACTTGGAGCTAGTAACATGGAGCTTAGTAACACAGAGCTATAAACAAAGAGCTAGCGTAACAGAGCTAGTAATAAAGAGCTAGTAACAGAGCTAATAACAAGGAGCTAGCGTAACACAGAGCTTGCATAACAGAACTAGAAACAAGGATCTAGCGGAACACAGCTTGCGTAACAGCTTGCGTAACACAGAACTAGAAACAAGGAGCTTGCATAACACAGCTTGCGTAACAGCTTGTGTAACACAGAACTAGAAACAAGGAGCTTGCGTAACACAGAGCTTAGTAACACAGAGCTTGCATAACACAGAACTAGAAACAGCTTGCGTAACAGAACTAGAAACAAGGAGCTTGCGTAACAGAGCTTAGTAACACAGAGCTTGCGTAACACAGAACTAGAAACAGCTTGCGTAACACAGAACTAGAAACAAGGAGCTTGCGTAACAGAGCTTAGTAACACAGAGCTTGTGTAACACAGAACTAGAAACAAGGAGCTTGCGTAACACAGAACTAGAAACAGCTTGCGTAACACAGAACTAGAAACAAGGAGCTTGCGTAACACAGAGCTTAGTAACACAGAGCTTGCGTAACACAGAACTAGAAACAAGGAGCTTGCGTAACAGAGCTTAGTAACACAGAGCTTGCGTAACACAGAACTAGAAACAAGGAGCTTGCGTAACACAGAGCTTAGTAACACAGAGCTTGTGTAACACAGAACTAGAAACAAGGAGCTTGCGTAACAGAGCTTAGTAACACAGAGCTTGCGTAACACACAACTAGAAACAGCTTGCGTAACAGAACTAGAAACAAGGAGCTTGCGTAACACAGAGCTTAGTAACACAGAGCTTGTGTAACACAGAACTAGAAACAAGGAGCTTGCGTAACACAGAGCTTGCATAACACAGAACTACAAACAAGGAGCTTGCGTAACAGAGCTTGCGTAACACAGAACTAGAAACACAGAGCTTGCAAAACACAGAACTAGAAACAAGGAGCTTGCATTACACAGAACTTAGTAACACAGAACTAGAAACAAGAAGCTTGTGTAACACAGAGCTTGCGTAACACAGAACTAGAAACAAGGAGCTTGTGTAACACAGAGCTTGCGTAACACAGAACTAGAAACAAGGAGCTTGTGTAACACAGAGCTTAGTAACACAGAACTAGAAACAAGGAGCTTGTGTAACACAGAGCTTAGTAACACAGAACTAGAAACAAGGAGCTTGTGTAACACAGAGCTTGCGTAACACAGAACTAGAAACAAGGAGCTTGTGTAACACAGCTTGCGTAACACAGAACTAGAAACAAGGAGCTTGCATACCACAGAGCTTAGTAACACAGAACTAGAAACAAGGAGCTTGCATAATAGATAGATAGATAGATAGATAGATAGATAGATAGATAGATAGATAGATAGATAGATAGATAGATAGATAGATAGATAGATAGTGTAACACAGAACTAGAAACAAGGAGCTTGCATACCACAGAGCTTGCGTAACACAGAACTAGAAACAAGGAGCTTGCGTAACACAGAGCTTAGTAACACAGAGCTTGCGTAACACAGAACTAGAAACAAGGAGCTTGCGTAACACAGAGCTTAGTAACACAGAGCTTGTGTAACACAGAACTAGAAACAAGGAGCTTGCGTAACAGAGCTTAGTAACACAGAGCTTGCGTAACACACAACTAGAAACAGCTTGCGTAACACAGAACTAGAAACAAGGAGCTTAGTAACACAGAGCTTGTGTAACAGAACTAGAAACAAGGAGCTTGCGTAACAGAGCTTAGTAACACAGAGCTTGCGTAACACAGAACTAGAAACAAGGAGCTTGCGTAACACAGAGCTTAGTAACACAGAGCTTGTGTAACACAGAACTAGAAACAAGGAGCTTGCGTAACAGAGCTTAGTAACACAGAGCTTGCGTAACACACAACTAGAAACAGCTTGCGTAACACACAACTAGAAACAAGGAGCTTAGTAACACAGAGCTTGTGTAACACAGAACTAGAAACAAGGAGCTTGCGTAACACAGAGCTTGCATAACACAGAACTACAAACAAGGAGCTTGCGTAACAGAGCTTGCGTAACACAGAACTAGAAACACAGAGCTTGCAAAACACAGAACTAGAAACAAGGAGCTTGCATTACACAGAACTTAATAACACAGAACTAGAAACAAGAAGCTTGTGTAACACAGAGCTTGCGTAACACAGAACTAGAAACAAGGAGCTTGTGTAACACAGAGCTTGCGTAACACAGAACTAGAAACAAGGAGCTTGTGTAACACAGAGCTTAGTAACACAGAACTAGAAACAAGGAGCTTGTGTAACACAGAGCTTGCGTAACACAGAACTAGAAACAAGGAGCTTGTGTAACACAGAGCTTGCGTAACACAGAACTAGAAACAAGGAGCTTGCATACCACAGAGCTTAGTAAGACAGAACTAGAAACAAGGAGCTTGCATAATAGATAGATAGATAGATAGATAGATAGATAGATAGATAGATAGATAGATAGATAGATAGATAGATAGATAGATAGATAGATAGATAGATAGATAGATAGATAGATAGATTCAACTTTATTGTCATTGCTCAGTACAGGTACAAGGCAACGAAATGTAGAAACAGAGCTTGCATAACACAGAACTAGAAACAAGGAGCTTGCGTAACACAGAGCTTGCGTAACACAGAACTAGAAACAAGGAGCTTGCATAACACAGAGCTTGCGTAACACAGAACTAGAAACACAGAGCTTGCGTAACACAGAACTAGAAACAAGGAGCTTGCATAACACAGAGCTTGCGTAACACAGAACTAGAAACACAGAGCTTGCGTAACACAGAACTAGAAACAAGGAGCTAGTGTAACACAGAGCTTAGTAACACAGAACTAGAAACAAGTAGCTGGCGTAACACAGAGCTTAGTAACACAGAGCTTAGTAACACAGAGCTTAGTAACACAGAACTAGATACAGAGCAAACCAGAATCCATCAAAAGCCAAAATAGTTCCCAACTTCTGTTCTCCACCAATCATGAGATGGGAGCTGGCTGGAGACTGATTGCTCCCGAAGAGGGGGGTGTGGCACATAGGAGCTCTAGGAGCACAGAGAGGCTCCAATCATGACAATTTTCTAATGAGGACATAAAGGATATTTTTGATTGTGTAATGTGTAAAGACACTTGGAAGTCACATGGAACAATTTGTGTAAAAGATTTGCACAGCAACACAAAAATAGTCATTAGTCATCAAAGTTTAAGCTTTGCATACACAGAATCTAAATCTTCAAAATGATGTAATATATATTTGTTGACCTGTTGTGAATGCTTGATTCAGCTATTTTAGTCACACCCATTGCTTATCGATGCATAAAATAAAGCTGTTCTGTTGCTTTTATGTCCAAACAGCTACAGTTATTTATTTATTAAGACTTTAACGTCATGTTTTACACACGTTGGTTACTTTCATGACAGAAACAAGGTTCATCAGTTCACAAGTTTAATGTCAAACACAGTCATGGACAATTTTGTATCTCCTATTCACCTCACTTGCATGTCTTTGAACTGTGGAAGGAAATCCACGCAAACACAGAGAGAACATGCAAACTCCACACAGAAAGGACCCAGACCGCTCCGCCTGGGGATTGAACCCAGGTGACAGTGCTACACACTGAGCCACCGTGCCCCCCCCCCCCCCCCCTTCCCCCCCCAAACAGCTACAGAGCTCAAAATAAACGTGTTATGCTGAGGACTAGCTAGTATGGCGTATAGTGCTCCACCCTTCTTCTTTGTGGCAGTACAAAATACATTTTTAAAGTGTTAAATTAACAAATGAAGGGTGGCATGAAAACACAACAGTCACTTTCCATAGTTTCAGCTGTAAAGTACAGAGGAGGAGGAACACCAGGCTGATTTAATGGTTTCATTGGACTCTTAGTTTAATTCATCTCTGTTTTTTCACTAAAATGACTGGTAAAGGTCATGGCAGGCCAACAACCCCCAGAAAAATAAATGCAAAGCAGAAATACAACTTGAATGGGGTACTTATCTATTACAAAGCTCTACCCACTAGGCTACCACTGTCCCTTGATGAGCGATCGTCTCTGACTTTACATCTACAAGGTGGACCCACTAGCTAGTAGTGTCTAATAGAGTGGACAGTGAGTGGACACGGTATTTAAAAACTCTGATCCACTCATACCAGCACAACACACACTAACACACCACCACCATGTCATTGTCACTGCAGTGCTGAGAATGATCCACCACCTACTGTAAATAATACCTACTCTGTAGTGGTCCTGGGAGAGTCCTGACCATTGAAAAACAGCATGGAAAGGGGCTAACAAAGCATGCAGAGAAACAGATGGATTACAGTCAGTAACTGTAGAACTACAAAGTGCTTCTATATGGTAAGTGGAGCTGATAAAATAGACAATGAGTGTAGAAACAAGGAGGTGGTTTTAATGTTATGGCTGATCAGTGTATAAGAACATGATAAAACCCTCACAGACATTGACAGGAGTTTAAACCCAGTTTCTCTGGACTACACTACCAGTCGTTCCACCACGCCCCAATCCATCCTTTCAGTGATAAAACCACCTTAAACCACAAAATAAAATAAAATTCTAGGAAATTGTGCTTCCAAATTTTTGGGGTCAGTATAATAAATGCCCCTTCATGTTATAGCATAAGCATAGCAGTCCACCCTTGCACCCTTGTGTGAAAGCCCTGTAAGCTCATCTGACACATCTGAGATAAATTCAAATTCCAGCCAGGCTTACAGCCCTCCTGACATTATAAATGCTTTTGTGGCTAAATGGAAGGAAATTCCCACAGTTATGATCCAAAAATCTGTTAAAAAGCCTCCCCAGAGAAGTGGGGTGCTGAAAAGGAAAACAGTTTCCTATTAATGCATATTGTTAATAGTGTATTGTCATTTAAGTTGCATTATTAATCAAACAAATAAACACGAAATCGGAACCAGTAGCATGTATTTAAATATAAATATTAAATTAATATGAATATTAATATTAAATATTAAATATGAACGCTTATTGACCTAGTAATTGTAGTTCCGTTATCAGCCACCAGAGGTCAGTAAATACTTAATTACTATTATGTTCTTATACAGTCTTTCTTTCAAAGACTAACAAGGTATGAGGCAGCACAGTGGTGCAGCATGTTGCTGGTGGTGTGGGTGTTGCACAGCCCCACGGTCTGAGGAACCTGGGTTTAAACCTAGCTTTTAGTCATGGTTAATAGAAATTATAGAAATAATTGTCTCCAACTGCACATTTTAAATCCAGCAAAGGCAGTTTTTATTAATCACTAAAACTGCATTATATCAAATTATATCATATCAAAAAGGAACAAAGTCTTTTAACAACTTAACAAAATATAGAGAAGAAAATAGTCATTTCAATTATATAATATCTAACGCATACACTGATCAGCCATAACATTAAAACCACCTTCTTGTTTCTATACTCACTGTCCATTTTATTAGCACCACTTACCATATGGGAGCACTTTGTAGTTCTACAATTACTGACTGTAGTCCATCTGTTTCTCTGCATACCTTTTCAGCCTGCGTTCACCCTGTTCTTCAATGGTCAGGACCCCCACAGGACCACCACAGAGCAGGCATTATTTAGGTGGTGGATCATTTTCAGCACTGCGATGACATGGTGGTGGTGTGTTGTGAGTGGATCAGACACAGCAGCGCTGCTGGAGACTTTATTAGACACTCCTACCTAGTTGGTCCACCTTGTAGATGTAAAGTCAGAGACGATCGCTCATCTATTGCTGCTGTTTGAGTTGGTCATCTTCTAGACCTTCATCAGTTGGTTTTCAGTTCATTTTTGGTTGGTGGACTATTCTCAGTCCAGCAGGAACAGTGTGGTGTTTACAAACTCCACCAGCACTGCTGTGTCTTATCCACTCATACCAGCACAGCACACACCAACACACCACCACCATGTCAGTGTCACTGCAGTGCTGAGAATGATCCAACACCCAAATAATACCTACTCTGTAGTGATCCTGGGAGAGTCCTTACCATTGAAGAACAGAAGGACAGTGGTAGCTCAGTGGTTAAGGTACTGGACTAGTAACCAGGAGGTTGCCGGTTCAAGCCCCACCACCACCAAGTTGCCACTGTTGGGCCCCTGAGCAAGGCCCTTAACCCTCAATTGCTCAAAAATTGTGTTCAGTCATAACTGTAAGTCGCTTTGGATAAAAACGTCTGCTAAATGCCGTAAATGTAAATGTAAATGAAAGGGGGCTAACAAAGCATGCAGAGAAACAGATGGACTACAGTCAGTAATTGTAGAATTACAAAGGGCTCATATATGGTAAGTGGAGCTGATGAAATGGACAGTGAGTGTAGAAACCAGGAGGTGGTTTTAATGTTATGGCTGATCAGTGTATAAGAACATAATAAAACATTGACAGGAGTTTAAACCCAGTTTCTCGGGACTACACTACCAGCTGTTTGACCATGCCCCAACCCATCATTTCAGTGATAAGATCACCTTAAACCACAAAATAAAATAAAATTCTAGGAAATTGTGCTTCCATATTTTTGGTCAGTATAATAAATGCCTAGTCATGTTTTAGCATAGCATAGCAGTCCACCCTCACACTTAATAAGGCCTCACAATTCCTTTTACGCAAATGTAAATTATTTTTGGATGCAGTAACACATCCAGCACCATCGCACTGAACACTGGCGTGCATCAAGGATGGTGCACACCCCCCCCCCCCCCTTCACTCTGCTGACCCATGACTGCACACCGATGTACAGCCAACCTCTTGAACAAGTTCGCGGACGACACCACTGTGGTGGGTCTCAACGAACAACAATGAGACAATCTACAGAAGTGAGGTGAGTCACCTGGCCTTGTGGTGCAGACACAACAATCTTTTTTTTGAACGTTGAGAAGACGAAGGACATTGTAGTGAATTTCAGGAGAACGTGCACCCAGCATGCTCCTCTGACCATCAACGGTGCTGCTGTGGAGAGGGTTCTGGGTGTACACGTCACAGAGGACCAACAACACAGCATCACTAGCCAGGAAGGCTCATCAGCACCGTAAGCTGAGAAGAGCCAGAGCCCCAGCCCCCATCATGTGCACCTTTTATAGAGGTACAATCGAGAGCATCCTGACCAGCTGTATCACTGTGTGGTACGGCGCCTGCACCGCGTCCTGCCGCAAGACCCTCCAGCGTATCATGAGAGCAGCTGAGAAGATCTCTCCCCTCCCTCCAAGAGATACACAACACCCGCCTCACTGGAAAAGCCCTCTGTACGGCAGGTGATCCCACCCACCCACTACACAGCTTATTCAGTCTGCTGCCATCAGAGAGGAGACTGCGAGTCTCTGGGCCAAGACCTGTCGACTGAGGGACAGCACCATCCACCTGGCTGTCAGGATGCTCAACTCTCTTCCTGTTCTGCCCCCCCTCCCTCTTCTGCCCCCTGCATTCACTAACTTGGACTAACTTAGGATCTGTTTACTGTTTACGCACTCATCACCTTAACTTGTCAATACCGAATTTTAATATCCCCAGGAACTGTTTACGCACTCATCACTTTAACCGTCTATAAGCTCATCCAAGAAGAGAACTGCCTCTAAAGCTTTCATCTCCGCTGCCTACGGCGAATCCTCGGCATAACGTGGCGAGACAAACACACCAACACCGCTGTCCTGGAGCAGGCTGGCTCACAGAGCGTGCATCTCCTGCTCTGTCTGCGTCGACTGCGATGGCTGGGCCATGTGCACCGAATGAAGGACGGTCGCATACCAAAGCATGTCATGAATGGTGAACTGACCGCAGGACGTCTTCCAGTAGGCATGGACGTCTGCAAGCGCGACCTGAAACTCACCGGTATTGACTGCAACAGCTGGGAACTGCTCGCAGACGACCGCGTCGGCTGGTGCCACAGTGTTCGAGAAGGGGTCAAGAGAGGCGGAAAAAAAACGCAACCAACAGCTGGAGGACCAAAGACAACGCAGAAAGCAAAGTCAGCAAACCCAGGCCTCTTTCCCACACTCCAACTATGTCTGCAATACTTGTGGTAGAGACTGCCACGCTAGGATCGGATTGCTCAGTCACTCCAGACGGTGGCATCATCAGGACTGCTCTTGACCGACCAAGGCGCTACCATTATCTCACGAGATAGACGGATGCCAATGGTCATACCCAAAGACTTTAATCTGCATTATGTCACTTTACTGTCTCGGTTGCTAATATCGGGACCTATATTTTTCATATTTTATGACTTACATTTTAGTGTGTTTATTTAATTTTTATATTTTTCATATATTTTAGTTTTAGTGTTTATTTAATGTTTATTGTTGCACCATGGGTCTGAGAGTAACGTAATTTCAATCCTCTGTATGTCCTGTACATATTGCAGTATTGACAATAAATCAGACTTTGACTTAAACAAATAAGCATGAAATCGGAACCAGTAACACGTATTTAAATATAAATTGATATTAAATATGAACGCTTATTGACCTAGTAATTGTAGTTCCGTTATCATCCATCAGAGGTCAGTAAATACGTAAATACTATTATGTTCTTATACAGTCTTTCTTTCAAAGACAAACAAGGTATGAGGAACCTGGGTTTAAACTTGGCTTCCAGTCATGGTTATTAAAAATTTTGGTGGGTATCTCTGGGTATTGTGGTATTCTAACACCTTCCAAAACATGCCAGTAGAATGTTAATTTGTAAATATAAATCCTCTTTTTATTAATCACTAAAACATTGTGTGTCGAATTAATATAAAGGTCCAATGTCTTTCAACAACCTAACACAATATAGAAAAATTTTAATTTTAATTATGTGTTAGTATAAGACTTGCTCCGAACTTATGCAACACATTACCTTGTCATTTTATTCAATTTGTTAATCAAGAGGACATCAGGGCAAATGTATTATACAGTACTTTTTACACTGGACATTGTCTCAAAACAACTTTACAGATTCCAGGACATACAACCCTAAATCAGAAAAAGTTGGGACAGTATGGAAAATGCAAATAAAATAAAAACACAGTGTTCCTTACATTTACTTTGACTTTTATTTGATTGCAGACAGTTTAAACCCATGATATTTCATGTATTATCTGCTCAACTTCATTTCATTTATTAATAAACATCCATTCCTGCATTTCAGGCCTGCAACACATTCCAAAAGAAGTTGGGACGGGGGCAATTTAGGGCTAGTAATGAGGTGAAAAAACTAAATATGTGTGATTGATGATGATGTGATTCCAAGCAGGTGATGCCAACAGGTGATTGTAATCATGGTTTGGTACAAAAGCAGCACCCAGGAAAGGCCGAGTCTTTGATGAGCAAAGATGATCAGAGGATCTCCAGTTTGTTTTTAAACATTTCAATCATTTTCTTATTCATTTGTTGACAATGTACCTCAAAGAAAGATTGGAAGGGATTTGTGTATTTCTCCCTCTACAGTGCATCATTTTAATTTCAGTGTGTACAAGCCAAGGGTGCAAGCTTAAGCTGAACACCCGTGATCTTCGATTCCTCAGAAGGCACTGCATCAAGAACCGCCACTCAACAATAGCTGATATAACCACATGGGTGAGGGATTACTTTGGCAAACCTTTGTCAAGCACTACAATACAGAGTTACATGCACAAATGCCACTTAAAACTTTACTGGGCAAAAGATAAGCCTAATGTTAACCATGTTCAGAAGCAGCGTTGAGTTCTCTGGGCTCTGAGGCATCTAGGATGGACCATCACACAGTGGGAAAAGTGTATTGTGGTCAGATGAATCAGCATTCCAGGTCTTTTTTGGAAAAAATGGAAACTGTGTGCTCGGGACCAAAGACGAAAAGGACCATCCAGACTGTTATCAGCAACAAGTCCAAAAGCCAGGGTCTGTCATGGTATGGGGCTGTGTCAGTGCCCTTGGCAAAGGTCATTTACACTTCTGTGATGGCAGCATTAATACAGAAAAATACATTGAGATCTTAGAGCAACATATGCTGCCTTCAAGACGTCCATGCATTTTTCAGCAAGACAATGCAAAACCACATGCTGCACACATTACAAAGGCATGGCTGTGGAAGAAGAGGGTTTCGGGTACTGGACTGGCCTGCCTACAGTCCTGACCTGTCCCCAACAGACATTGTTTGGAGAATTTTGAAACAAAAAATGCAACAATGACGACCGCGTACTGTTGCACATCTTAAGACGTGTTTGCAGGAAGAATGAGAATAAATAAAAGCTGAAACACTAACATCTTTTAAGTGTGGTGAAAAGGAATGGCAACATTACAAAGTGGTAAATGCTTTACTGTCCCAACTTTTTTTGGAATGTGTTGCAGGCCTGAAATGCAGGAATGGATGTTTATTAATAAATGAAATGAAGTTGGGCAGACAAAACATGAAATATCTCAGGTTCAAGTCAAAGTAAATGTAAGAAACTCTGTGTTTTTATTATTTGCATTTCCATGCTGTCCCAACTTTTTCTGATTTGCGGTTGTAGATGCATGCACCTAAAATAACACAATACTAGACACAAGGACTGCCAAACACACAATTTTATTTTCTTTGATTACAGGTTAAACTTAGGTTTAAAAACCATTTAAATACAAGAAAATGACCTCAAAGGTCTACAATGGAGCACAACTCTTCGTCATGCATATACACAAACATACATTAAAAAGCCATAGGCATTATTTTTCTGACAAAACATCACAATAAATGTGATAAACTTGCCCTTAAATACATAATAATATGCTATGAAGTCATAGCCCAAGGAAAGTACAAGTCTTAAGAATGTAAACATCATCTATGCCATCCCAACCTGTTGTAATTCATAAAGAACATTTAAATACAATACATATATAAAGTGTAGCCCATAATAAATAAACTGATCCTATGAAGTAAAATAAAGTGGATTTTATAAGAATCCTAGTTTTCATCATCATCGTGATGGTTGGCGTGGTGTGGTTTGTTGCTTTTTTCGGTGTGGAAGCTATCAAGCCACTCCAGTAGAGAGTCCAGCTCTCCTATGGCCTTTACAGATGCTGCCCCAATCTCCAGCTGTAAGAAAATACACACAACATTTAGAAAATGTCTCAGCTTCAACAAACAAAAGGCTAATTGATACTAATTAATACTTTTTAATATGTATAAGTTATTATTATAAACATCATATGAGTTTTTTGTATCTGTTTTTATAAAATTTGTGTCCAAAATTTGTGTTTTTTAGTATCAAATTAATGATTAATGCATTTGTAGGTTTAGCCATTAGTATTGTTGGGATCAGAGGTTTGGGCTCCATGCTGGCAGTTGGAATTTATACACAGCAAACCTGTCAAACCAAGTTTTTACAGACCTCACTTTGTATACAGGGGTACAGTAATGCTAAAACACTCACTCACTCACTCATTTTTTTAACTGCTTATCCAATTAGGGTCGTGGGGGAGAGGTGGGTGCTGGAGCCCATCCCAGCTTTTCAATGGGCGCAAGGCACACAGTAACACCCTGGATGGGGCGCCAGTCCATCGCAGGGCAAACACACACATACACACACCCATTCACCTACAGGGCAATTTAGTGTCTTCAATTGACCTGACTGCATGTTTTTGGACTGTGGGAGGAAACCCACGCAGACATGGGGAGAACATGCAAACACAGAAAGGACCCGGATCGCCCCATCTGGGGATCGAACTAAGGACCTTCTTGCTGTGAGGCGACAGTGCTACTCACCGTGCCGCCCCTAATGCTAAAACAGAAAAGGACAATTCCCAGACTGTTGTTATAAAACTAAAAGCAAGTGATTTCATTAATATAATTGATTTTGTACATTTGTTAGGTGGCTGAAACACCTAATAAAACTTAATAGTTAGGAGGAGTGTCCACATATATCTGGTGTTATTATAGCTATACTGGCTCAAGAGCTAGAGAATTGTCTTAAAAACAACTGGGACCAGTAATGACTCATATGTAGTTTGTGTAAAAACACATTATACTAACGCATTGTTGACTAATTTGATTTAACAAGGTAATGTTACTAACGTCAATAAGTAATTGACCAGGTGATTTTTACTTTGTGGCCAAAATAAATATTATTTTTATATAATACTTCCTTTCCAGGCTTGCATGTTTGATTCATAAATTCCAGTAATTAAAGGACCTGCTTATGTAACAAAATATGTAAACAGGTGCCTATTGTTTTTGGTGCCACCAACTAACCTACATTTTCCTCGCCAGTCATCTAAAATCTAGGTCAACCGGGCACGCTCGGCATTTTAGAGTAAAGACAATAGGACAATAGTTGTTTTGTAGGCATGTTGTAACATGAAGTGACACCCGTCTCACTGTCTTACATGTTATCATAAGTTCAAACCTTTTGGTCATAACAGCCACCTACATATTTTCTTTTTGAATTAGGTAGCAATGTGAGTAAACACTGAAAGTGAAATGTTTTTACTCACTACTTACTTGCAGTAAAATAATTTATACATTATAAATACTTGGTTTCATGTTAAAGTCTTGATTCAATTGAATTATTTAAATCAGGCACTGCTTGCTAAATAATAGTGTACTATAGGTTAGAACTAATGCTCATTATTTAGAGAAGTGTGATTAATTACCTTGTCATAGACGCCCTGAATGGCATCAAACTTTTTGTTGGTTTCCTCACTGCAATGGCAGTGCATCTGAGCATGCTGTATTAAAACAAGAAATCATCATTAGCATTCATTTTTCATCATATAACATTAAAACTACCTCCTTGTTTCTACACTCACTGTCCATTTTATCAGTTCCACTTACCATATAGAAGCACTTTGTAGTTCTACAATTACTTACTGTAGTCCATCTGTTTCTCTACATACTTTTTTAGCCTGCTTTCACCCTGTTCTTCAATGGTCAGGACCCCCACAGGACCACTACAGGGCAGGTATTATTTACATGGTGGATCATTCTCAGCACTGCAGTGACGCTGACATGGTGGTGTGTTAGTGTGTGTTGTGCTGGTATGAGTGGATCAGACACAGCAGCGCTGCTGGAGTTTTTAAATACCGTGTCCACTCACTGTCCACTCTATTAGACACTCCTACCTAGTTGGTCCACCTTGTAGATGTAAAGTCAGAGACGATCGCTCATCTATTGCTGCTGTTTGAGTTGGTCATCTTCTAGACCTTCATCAGTGTCACACATTCTCAGTCCAGCAGTGACGGTGAGGTGTTTAAAAACTCCATCAGCATTGCTGTGTCTTATCCACTCATACCAGCACAACACACACTAACACACCACCACCATGCCAATGTCACTGCAGTGCTGAGAATGATCCACCACCTAAATAATACCTGCTCTGTAGTGGTCCTGGGAGAGTCCTGACCATTAAAAAACAGCACAAAAGGGGGCTAACAAAGCATGCAGAGAAACAGATGGACTACACTCAGTAATTGTAGAACTACAAAGTGCTCCTATATGAAAAGTGGAGCTGATAAAATGGACAGTGAGTGTAGAAAGTTATTGCTGATCGGTGTATTTGTATTCTAAAAATGATTAGTTACTGTATACATACACATGCTCGCAGGTCCTTGGTCATGCTGAGAAATGAGTTGGCCAGGACGCTGGTGGTTCTGCGGTGGAGGGACTGACTGTTTGTGTAACCACTGAAGACCTTCTCAAGATAGAAGTGTAGGAGTTGCCTCAGGAAGCAGCAGCTCTCTGCAGCCTTAAAAATAAACAACAGTCAATTTCTCAGCTTTTATATCCACCCCTTCTTGATATATAAAAAAGTACAATTTTAGTATCAAATGTATTTATTTAATTTACATTTTTATATTTTAGTGACATGTAGAAGTGTCCCAATTAGACTGTTTGATAGTACCACAATAACTTCAATTTTATTCCAGTGATGTAAGCACATAGCTAACACTTACTCACTCATTTACTCACTCACTTTCTTAACCGCTTATCCAGGCACACAGTAACACCCTGGATGGGGCACCAGTCCATCGCAGGGCAGACACACATACACACACCCATTCACCTATAGGACAATTAAGTGTCTCCAATTAACCTGACTGCATGTTTTTGGACTGTGGGAGGAAACCCACGCAGACACAGGGAGAACATGCAAACTCCACACAGAAAGGACCCGGACCGCCCCGCCTGGGGATCAAACCCAGGACCTTCTTGCTGTGAGGCAACAGTGCTACCCACCGTGCCTCCCTAACTAGCAAACTGCTAAATAATTAGAATATCAGATGTAAGTCGCACTTAATGTGTCAGACTTTCTGTATGATTTTAAAGTCTCAGTTTATGATGGAAAACAAACTTTAAATATGTATATACGTTCAGGGGAATCTGTCTTACCTGCAAGTTCTTCATCATGTCGCCTCTCAGAAGCCGCACACCCTTGTGGTTGTCCTGTGTGAGCTGTGGACGATATCAGTGCTTGTGAATTTCAAGTACGACAGGCCACACTTTAAATCCAAGAATCTATTGCTCTGGTTTACACCTAGTTGTTATGAATTTTGAATTCATTAGCCCTGAGCTGTTTAAATTTGTAAAGTGTACTTGTGTCAGTAATTATCTTGGCTGTATTGGCTGTAAACTGCTGATTAAAGGTAATTCATAGCAATGTTTTGCCACAGGGAAGCAGGTTTACATTGTGGGTGAACTAAGCCTAACCTGTAGTTTGGCTGAGCACATTTTGGGCACATGGTGAGCATATTTTGTTCAAGGTGCAAAAAGTAGTACATCAGTAATGTTTGTTGTCAAATTATGTACTTTTCTATATCTCTAACTTTCTGTTTCTGTCACTCCAAACCCCAGCTATTCTTAGAAAGCCAAGAGGATTAAGGAGTCCACTCAAGTGCCCAACAGTTGCTGCTTTGGAGAGCAAGGATTTAAACCAGCAACCTTTCAATTGATAAACCCAAAGCTCTACCCACCTAGGGCAGTTGTAGCTTAGCGGTTAAGGTACTGGACTAGTAATCAAGAGGTCGCTGGTTTAAGCCCCACCTCTGCCAGGTTGCCACTGTTGAGCCCTTGAGCAAGGCCCTTAACTATAAATTGCTTAGACTGTAAACTGTCACTGTACTGTTATTAAATGCCAAAAATGTAAATGTACTGAGCTACCACAGTCCCAAATATACCTCGTTAACATAATTAGCACTGCACTATAATCCTAACAAAATATTACTCTTTTTCACATGCAGCTCATTCTAAAGAACCAGAATAAAGAGTCTTTGATTTCGAGCTGTGAGGATGCTCACCATATTGTGGCGGATCTGATGAAAATGGTGCCTGAGCTCATGAGTGTGAACCGTCAGGGTACAGGAACCCAGGTGGAGTTTGCGGCCATCGGCGGAGCCCCACAGCCCAGCCAACATGGCACAAGCAAGCAGAATGCATGTAAGGGAGGTATTCATGATGCCTTTGATAGTCTGACCTATTGAAATATAGACAAATAAAAAGATACTATTAATCAAGACTGCTATTAATAAAACATATCTAGGATAAAATATTTATTTTGACTTATTTTTTCTTTATCGTATTTGAAAACACAAAGGTATTTAAAACCATTTAGCAATTTAATCATATATATCATATATATAGATACACCGATGAGGCAGAACTTTATGACCACCTTCCTAATATTGTGTTGGTCCCCCTTTTGCTGCCAAAACAGCCCTGCAACTGCGATGCCCTGTGTATTCTGACACCTTTCTATCAGAACCAGCATTAACTTCTTCAGCAATTTAAGCTACAGTAGCTCGTCTGTTGGATTCGCTCCCCACGTGCATCAGTGAGCCTTGGCCACCCATGACCCTGTCGCCGGTTCACCACTGTTCCTTCCTTGGACCACTTTTGGACCACACTAACACATCAACTTTGAGGATAAAATGTTCACTTGCTGCCTAATATATCCCACCGTGATGAAGAGATAATCAGTGTTATTCACTTCACCTGTCAGTGGTCATAATGTTATGGCTGGTCGGTGTGTGTGTGTGTGTGTGTGTATATATATATATATATATATATATATATAATTTTTTAACAATAATATTACAGTAGACAGCAAAAATGCTAGACAAGAAGACCTGACTTGCAGCTAAAGCTCCAATTCATTCTAAAGGTGTCGTATAATATTTAGTATTATTTTATTGTCATTTTAAACTTAAAAAAAAAATACATTTATTTTATTAAGTTAAGCAATATACCATAAAAAGACACTAAAATAACTAATAACTAATAATTTTCTTATTGCCTTTAAATGTATTTACTGTTTAATTTGACAATATGAATATGTGCATGTTTTCTTTAATTGTTAATATTTACATATATCATATATTTATATTTTAGCTTGAGTGTCTGATAAATTCGCTTTTTACTATTTAAAAAGCCAAAAAACAACAAACAATACATTGCATAGACTATTTAAAATTCTGAATTACATACAGAATCACAATATGGTCTTGATTATAAAATATTATATTATAAACATTACATTGCATATTTGCTTAAATACTAAAGTAAGTCTTACCGTTCAGTGTGTGATGAGTGTTTTAGCTCTGCTGGAGGTGTGATGGGTGTGTGCTGCTCCATGCTTGCAGTAGCTGCTCTTATATTAGGATGGAAGGGGAATTCATTAGGTGTTGTATGGCTTTCACTAACCTTTACTTACTGGAAGAGGAAGTGGAAGACAATCACAGCATCAATGATTGTGCAAGCAAATAATATTTCATCAATAATATCATTATGTAATCATTTCTTGTTTATTTAATTTGACCTTTGGAATTTTACTTGATTTTTATTTATGCTTACTTAATTATGCTGCATTTTATTCGTAGTATTTATTTACTAATAATCCTAATACTTTTATTTATATGAAATATAATATAACACTAATTTACTCAATATTTAACATCATAGGAAAGATGGGAGAATACAAGGGTACTCTTAGCAAACCTCTGACACAGGGTGAACATACCGTGCATGTCTGCATTCAGACAGGGGGTTTGGGAAGTTGGGTTGTGTCAAGTCAAACTTTAGGTCATGAATATCACAAATCACCAGACAAAATCCAGATACTGGGTTCGTACCTGGTTTCCATGGGGACTTAGATGCTTTACAGTGCCCAAAAAAAGATCAGGTCTTGTACAGGGTACTGAAGATCCCCCCACTGAACTTTATCAAACCATATTTTTGGGTCTTGCTTTGTGCACAGTCTCAGTAAAGCAAACAACTTCAACTGTTGCCAAAAACATAAAAGCAAAATTGTTTTTGTGCAAATAATTGTAAACAACTGCTAGCAATGGGTGTGGCTGAAACACTTGATCTATCTATCTATCTATCTATCTATCTATCTATCTATCTATCTATCTATCTATCTATCTATCTATCTATCTATCTATCTATCTATCTATCTATCTATCTATCTATCTATCTATCTATCTATCCATCCATCCATCCATCCATCCATCCATCCATCCATCCATCCATCCATCCATCCATCCATCCATCCATCCATCCATCCATCCATCCATCCATCCATCCATCCATCTATCTATCTATCTATCTATCTATCTATCTATCTACAGTGAGGAAAATAAGTATGTGATCCCCTGCTGATTTTGTAAGTTTACCCCCTTACAAAGACTTGAACAGTCTATAATTTTTATGGAAGGTTTATTTTAACAGAGAGAGACAGAATATCAACAAAAAAAATCCAGAAAAAAACATTAAATTAAAGTTATAAATTAATTTGTATTTAATTAAGGGAAATAAGTATTGATCCCCTACCAACCACCAAGAATTCCTGACCCCCACAGACCGGTTATGTGCACAAAAGGCACACAAATTAGTCCTGTTTCTGTATAAAAGACTCCTGTCACAGAATCAGTTTCTTCCGTTTAAATCTCTCGACCACCATGGGCAAGACCAAAGAGCTATCAAAGGACGTCAGGGACAAGAGTGTAGACCTGCACAAGGCTGGAATGGGCTACAAGACCATCAGCAAGAAGCTTGGTGAGAAAGAGACCACTGTTGGTGCGATAATTCGAAAATGGAAGAAATACAAGATCACAGTCGATCGCCCTCGCTCTGGAGCTCCATGCAAGATCTCACCTGGTGGGGTAAGAATGATTCTGAGAAAGGTAAGGTCAGTCCAGAATTACACGGGAGGAGCTTGTCAATGATCTCAAGGGAGCTGGGAGCAGAGAAATGCTGGATATGACCCCAAGAACACCATCCCCACCGGGCATTTCTCTGCCTCCACACACGGCGAGTGGAGTTGATGCCAAAGAGCTCAATTTTGGTCTCATCTGACCATATCACATTCTCCCAAGCTTTGTCTGAATCATTCAAGTGTTCATTGGCAAACTTCAGACGGGCCTGTACATGAGCCTTCTTGAGCAAAGGGACTTTGCGGGCACTGCAGGATCTCAATCCATTACGGCGAAGTGTGTTACTAATGGTTTTCTTGGTGACTGTGCTCCCCAATGTTATTATGCATAGCCTCAAATTCCTTGTTTGTGATTGTGATATTCTATGTCTGATGCACATATAAACAGAGCCAGTAAAGTAAAGTAAAGTGGGGGTCGCACGGGGGTGGCATTGTCGCCTCACAGCAAGAGGGTCCTGGGTTCAATTCCCAGGTGAAACAGTCTCTGTCCTTTCTGTATGGAGTTTGCATGCTCTACCTGTGTCTGTCTGGGTTACCTCCGTGTGCTCTGGTGTCCTCCCACAGTCCGAAGACATGCAGTCAGGTTAATTGAAGATACTAAAGTCCCCCTAGGTATGAGTGTGTTTGTGTGTGTGTGTTTGCCCTGTGATGGACTGGCGACCTGTCCAAGGTGTTTCCCACTTTCAGCTGTTGAAACATGGGTGACAATGTTCACGGTCAAGCAGGCCTTACAATAGCATCGGCTTAGAAACCTCTGCACCAAATTCTGCACTTTAAAGTTTTAATTATGTTTGCTGGCTGATTATATGGACAATAATTGAACAGGAGCAGGGGCATTATAAAGCCTGCTTGACTTAACAAATACCTAATTTTGGTTGTATTGCAGATCTTGTTAAACAACTAAACCAGTTTACCATGAAAGTAAGAATGGGCATGTTAAATAATTGAAAGTGGGTTTTTTTCTAGTACTAATGGAAACTTTGGCTGGCAATCCAACCTCTGCAACATGAAAGGAAGTGTTTCCACTATATTTCCCATTACTGTCACTCCCACATTCATTCATTAATACCAGCAAAACTTCTGGCTGGTAAAATGGATTTTTTTACTCCAGTTCCACCAGTTCCTCAGCCCTTCTTGTAATGCAAATTGTCGTATTGTTTATGGCACCGCTGTTTCCTGTTCCTGTGATTTCCTTTAACCTAACTCTGACGCAGTATGCACCACAGCTTCACGTGTAGCATAACTGGGATTTCTTTGCAGCTGTTCCGTATGGGCGTCGCCGTCACGAATGTCAAGTCATCATTTTCAGTACCAAACATGCAGAAGGACTGAGTCATATTAGGGTTGACATATATGCGAATAATAAAACACATCAGAAAACAAACAGAAGTTCTTTTATATGTTTATTAGATTGTTTTAATATAATGGCACATAGCTTGTTGAATTAACTTTATTGGTGGTTTGGAAGGTTCTGTAATGTGATTTAACATTGTGGCATGGCATTCTAGTTAAGAATTATGATTAATTACAGCTGGTAATTCTTTGTGCACATAGTCAAAAAGAAAATCCAACCTGTCAGTTAACAATGACATGATGTACTGTACACACAAGCTTTGTGTGAAACAGTTTATAGCTGTTCTGTATAGGCATGCAATGAGGCTGAGCAATATGACAAGCAATATAGCCACAAAAAATACTGTCTTTAATTAATAAAAAAAAAATATATATATATACAAGTAAATAAAAAAGAAACAGTTTACATTTATGTGTAAAACTGCATTAAACTATTGTTTTTTTTCTCTCAAATATTGCAGTGAAGCATAATGTGTATATGGACAAAAGTATGTAGAGTATGTATGTCCTCCTATTGATGGGGTAAGTTGGGGGGGGGGGGGGCGTTCTGACACTCCTAATTAATACTTAGACCCCCCCACCCCCCCAAAAAAAGTGAAACTGTCACTTCAGGCAAACATTAGAAACTAGGTGGTACTAGCTTATGAAGTAGCTGATGTGCAGTTAATCTAATTCAGCACAATCTAATTCAAAGATTCTGTATAATTCGTATAAATATACACAGACTAGGCATAACATTATGACCACTGACAGGTGAAGTGAATAACACTGATTATCTCTTCTTTACAGCACCTGTTAGTGGGTGGAATATATTAGGCAGCAAGTGAACATTTTATCCTCAAAGTTGATGTGTTACAAACAGGAAAAATGGGCAAGCGTAAAGGTTTAAGCAAGTTTGACAAAGGCAAACTGTGGTGGCTAGACGACTGGGTCAGAGCAGCTCTTGTGGGGTCATGGCCGGCCAAGGCTCATTGATGCACGTGGGGAGCGAAGGCTGGCCCGTGTGGTCCGATCCAACAGACGAGCTACTGTAGCTCAGATTGCTGAAGAAGTTAATGCTGGTTCTGATAGAAAGGTGTCCGAATACACAGTGCATCACAGTTTTGTTGCGTATGGGGCTGCATAGCTGCAGACCAGTCAGGGTGCCCATGCTGACCCCTGTCTACAGCCAAAAGTGCCAACAATGGGCACGTGAGCATCAGAACTGGACCACGGAGCAATGGAAGAAGGTGGCCTGGTCTGATGAATCATGTTTTCTTTTACATCACGTGGATGGCCGGGTGTGTGTGCTTCGCTTACCTGGGGAACACATGACACCAGGATGCACTATGGGAAGAAGGCAAGCCGGTGGAGGCAGTGTGATGCTTTGGGCAATGTTCTGCTGGGAAACCTTGGGTCCTGCCATCCATGTGGATGTTACTTTGACACGTACATCTTTCACGTACTACCTACCTAAGCATTGTTGCAGACCATGTACACTCTTTTATGGAAACAGTATTCCCTGATGGCTGTGGCCTCTTTCAGCAGGATAATGCACCCTGCCCCAAAGCAGAAATGGTTCAGGAATGGTTTGAGGAGCACAACAACGAGTTTGAGGTGTTGACTTGGCCTCTAAATTCCCCAGATCTCAATCCAGTCAAGCATCTGTGGGATGTGCTGGACAAAGAAGTCAGATCCATGGAGGCCCCACCTCACAACTTACAGTACAGGAGTTAAAGGACCTGCTGCTAACATATTGGTGCCAGATACCACAGCACACATTCAGGGGTCTAGTGGAGTCCATGCCTCGAAGGGTCAGGGCTGTTTTGGCAGCAAAAGGGGGACTAACACAATATTAGAAAGGTGGTCATAATGTTATGCCTCATCAGTATAAATATATATACAGTATATGGAAGGAAATAATTTCTACATAATATACTGTACATACATATATGAATTTGAATATGTGTCTTCAATCAAATTGTCACTATCATTTTCAGCCTCACTCATTGCTAAAAGATGTATGTATAAAACAAACAACGTATATGTTTAAATTTGCTTCCAAATTTGGGGCAACAGATTGTGGTAAAAGTGCACAGTGTTAGCTGCTAAAATAGGTCTAATGTCCTAAAAGCTAATATGTCATGTGGCTAAGTACTACATACTATTGTATACCCAGCGGTTTTAGCCAAAAATATCAAGAACTTTACAGGTCACAAATGATTCTTTAATATAGCTGCAAGCTGCAATCATTAAAGTTTAAGAGCAACTATAAAGAAAGAGGGACTGGACAAAATAATTTTAACTTATAACTATATACTACAATAGGACAGTTGGGACAGGATGGAAAAAGCAAATAATAAAAAAAACTCAGTTTCTTACATTTAGTTGGATTTTATTTCATTGCAGACAGGATGAACCTGAGATGTTTCATGTTTTATCTGCTCAGCTTCATTTCACTTATTGATAAACATCCATTCCTACATTTCAGGCCTGCAACACATTCCCAAAAAGTTGGGACAGTAAAGCATTTACCACTTTGTAATGTTGCCATTTCATTTTCACTACACTGGGGACAGGTCAGGACTGCAGGCAGGCCAGTCCAGTACCCATACCCTCTTCTTCCGCAGCCATGCCTTTGTAATGTGTGCAGCATGTGGTTTTGCATCGTCTTGTTGAAAAATGCATGGACGTCCCTGGAAAACATGTGCAAAAGTTTGACAAACCAGTTTGTCAACAAATGAATGAGAAAATGATTGAAATGTTTAAAAACAATGAACCTCAAAGAAAGATTGGAAGGGATTTGCATATTTCTCCCTCTACAGTGCATAATATCATTAAATGATTCAAGGAATCTGGCGGAATTTCAGTGCGTAAAGGCCAAGGAATTAAGCTTAAGCTGAACACCCGTGATCTTCGATCCCTCAGACGGCCCTGCATCAAGAACCGCCACTCAACAATAGCTGATATAACCACATGGGTGAGGGAGTAACATGCACAAATACCACTTAAAACTTTACTGTGCAAAAAAGAAGCCTTATGTTAACCATGTCCAGAAGCAGCTGTGACTTCTCTGGGCTCGGAGGCATCTAGGATGGACCATCACACAGTGGAAACATGTATTGTGGTCAGATGAATCCGCATTCCAGGTCTTGTTTGGAAAAAATGAACACCGTGTGCTCCGGACCTAAAATGAAAAGGATCATCCAGACTGTTATCAGCAACAAGTCCAAAAGTCAGGGTCTGTCATGGTATGGGGCTGTGTCAGTGCCCTTGGTAAAGGTAATTTACACTTCTGTGATGGCAGCATTAATGCAGAAAAGTACATTGAGATCTTAGAGCAACATGTGCTGCCTTCAAGACATCTTTGCTCATCGACTCATTTGTTTGGAATCACATCATTATTTTGTTTTTTCACCTAATTTCTAGCTCTAAATTGCCCCTGTCCCAACTTTTTTTGGAATGTGTTGCAGGCCTGAAATGCAGGAATGGAGGTATATTAACAAATGAAATGAAGTTAAGCAGATAAAATATAATGTAACAAATGTAAGGAACACTGCATTTTTATTTTTATAAATAAAGTATCTATCTATCTATCTATCTATCTATCTATCTATCTATCTATCTATCTATCTATCTATCTATCTATCTATCTATCTATCTATCTATCTATCTATCTATCTATCTATCTATCTATCTATCTATCTATCTATCTATCTATCTATCTATCTATTTTACTTACATTTTCCATACTGTCCCAACTTCATGTGTGGGTGTAATAAAAACCTTACATGCATCCTGCATTGTTCATTCTGCTGCAGTAAACAAATTTAACTTCCTTCTTTGAATGCAAACAAGTGAACAAAAGAGAATACTTTCCATAGCATGCATGTTGTTTCCTACTTAAAACAATTGAGCAATCATTGGTTCATGTTTACAGCTTTAAACAAAGACAGAATTTTCCAATGGAAACTTAAAGAACTCATTGACACAAGGAAATCAGTAACAATTTCATTTAGAAAAAGGAAAATGTCCAGACCTTTACTTTATTGAGATGCTGTGGCATGTCCTGAGGAGGAGTGTTCATGCAAGGAATTCTGGACTGGTTAGAAAATGCACATTTAGAATGAACAGTATTGTTGCTGAGGAAGGTTAAACCATGTGAATAATGATGTGTGTAAATAATATGTGAAGAATTAGTCAATGAGTTTAGTAGACATAAAATATATTGTACATTTATGTGATGTTACAACCCCAAATCAGAAAAAGTTGAGACAGTATGGAAAATGCAAATAAAATAAAAACCCAGTGTTGCTTACATTTACTTTGAATTTTATTTGATTGCAGACAGTTTGAACCCGAGATATTTCATGTTTTATCTGCTCAACTTCATTTCATTTATTAATAAACATTTCATTTCAGCAACAAAAAAAAGCCAAATAATGATGTGATTCCAAACAGGTGATTGTAATCATGGTTTGGTACAAAAGCAGCGTCCAGGAAAGGCTGAGTCTTTGATGAGCAAAGATGATCAGAGGATCTCCAGTTTATTGAAATGTTTAAAAACAATGTACCTTGGATGTAGATTGGAAGGGATTTGCATATTTCTCCCTCTACAGTGCATAATATCAGTAAAAGATTCAATGAATCAAGAGGAATTTTAATGCGTAAAGGCCAAGGCTTACGCTGAACACCCATGATCTTTGATCCTTCAGATGGCCCTGCCTGCATCAAGAACCGCCACTCAACAATAGCGTGATATAACCACATGGGTGAGGGATTACTTTGGCAAACCTTTGTCAAGCACTACAATACAGAATTACATGCACAAATGCCACTTAAAACTTTACTGTGCAAAAAAGAAGCCTTATGCTAACCATGTCCAAAAGCGGTGTCGACTTCTCTGTGCTGAGAGGCATCTAGGATGGACCATCACACAGTGAAAATGTGTATTTGCCAGTTGCCAGTCAGAGCAAACACACACCTACGGCACAACATTTTGTTTATCACTAAAAGATGACGTCTTATTGTTTTTCTTGTAAAATTCCACAAACAATTTCTGTCAGGTTTCCTTCACAGAATGCAGTGATGACATCAGATAATTTCCTTGCACTTGGCATTATGACACTGCTTATTATTCTCAGCAAACCTGTCTGTTTATTACCTGTAATGAGGTGTGGTGAAAACAGAAAGGCGTGGCTGACATAATTTCTATTATATTCACATGGGTCAAGAATGTTAAGAATGAAGGTTGAAGGACTGTGAAAAAGGAGAACAGATTAAGTCTAGTATTGTACTGCTGTATTGTGTATGTGATTACCGAGCATTACTGAGCATTACTGAGTAAATCATAGTACAAATTACAGTAAAAATCACAATGTCTGAACATTTCTAGCAAACTGTTACACTTAAATTTAGAACCTACATTTGTGATTGCAAGCGTAAGGATTTGAGCGAGTTTGACAAGGGCCAAATTGTGATGGTTAGACGACTGGGTCAGAGCATCTCCAAAACAGCAGCTCTTGTGGGGTGTTCCCGGTCTGCAGTGGTCAGTATCTATCAAAAGTAGTCCAAGGAAGGAAGAATGGTAAACCGGTGACAGGGTCATGGGCGGCCAAGGCTCATTGATGCACGTGGGGAGCGAAGGCTGACCCCGTGTGGTCCGATCCAACAGACGAGCTACTGTAGCTCAAATTGCTGAAGAAGTTAATGCTGGTTCTGATAGAAAGGTGTCAGAATACACAGTGCATCACAGTTGCAGGGCTGTTTTGGCAGCAAAAGGGGGACCAACACAATATTTGGAAGGTGGTCATAATGTTCTGCCCAATCGGTGAATATTATGTCGTTGTCTAAAGCAATAGTGATGTTATGCTTGATTGATGTTTATGCTTGATAGTGCTTGATGCTTGAATTTATGACAACAGTTTTTATGTAGCTTTTCTTTAGGATAAATACCCTTTATTTGGCTGATAGCTACATTTTACACACATTGATCATCACAACATTAAAACCACCTCCTTGTGTCTACACTCATTGTCCATTTTATCAGCTCCACTTACCATATAGAAGCACTTTGTAGTTCTGCAATTACTGACTGTAGTCCATCTATTTCTCTGCATGCTTTGTTAGCTTCCTTTAATGCTGTTCTTCAATGGTCAGGACTCTCACAGGACCACCACAGAGTAGGTATTGTTTAGGTGGTGGATCATTCTCAGCACTGCAGTGACACTGACATGGTGATGGTGTGTTAGTGTGTGTTGTGCTGGTATGAGTGGATCAGACACAGCAATGCTGATGGAGTCTGCATGTTCTCCCCATCTCATGTGTGGCTTTCCTCTGGGGGCTCCGGTTTCCTCCGGCAAGTGAGGTGAACTGGAGCTACAAAATTGTCCATGACTGGGTTTGATATTAAACATGAGCTGATAGATCTTAGATCTTGTAACCAGTAACTACCTTTTTTGTCATGAATGTAATCAAAGAGTGTAAAACACATTAAAATCCTAATAAAATAAAAACTAGGCCGCTCAGGTGACGCAGTGGCAATTAAACACACGCTAATAAAAACACACGCTAGCGCACCAGAGCTGGGATCTCGAATCGTATCGAATCTCAGCTCTGCCATCCGGCTGAGCCACACATGAACAATGATTGGCCTGTTGTTCATATAGGGGTGGGGTATTAAGCTGGATAGGGACTCCTCATATAGTTCCTAAAATTAAAAAGACCACAGCTGGTGGAAGAGCATTTTCTTACAAAGCTCCACAACTTTGGAATAATCTTCCTGCCTCTATTCGGGATTCTGACACAGTCTCAATGTTTAAATCTAGACTGAAAACATATTTATTTTATCAGGCTTTTGATTAGTATAGACAAAGGCACAGAGCTTGGGGGTTCTTGGTCATAGAAACTTGAGGTGATCAGGGATGTTGGGTTGCTGTCGTTCTGCCTCTCTTGTCCGATCACTCCGGTTTGGGTAGGAGAGGTGGGCGCTGATGTCCTGTGAAAGCCTTCATGACCTTGTTACCTGCTTGCTCTCCCTTTTAGTAATGCTGTAATAATTAGGGCTGCCGGAGTCTAAAACTCTCTGTAAAACTGTTTTACTCAACTAGCATTGTACATTATTAACTACATTCCGCCGAGGTTAAGGATTAAAGTCGAGACTGCCGTGACAACGATGCTGCTCCTGCCGTATGTGACGGATCTGGAGTAAGTGCACCAAGAATGACAAGAAATCACTACAGACTTGATTGAAGACTAGAGCGAATAACAACTCTATTATTATTTATTTATCTATTTATTACCAGTTATAACTTTTAGATCATTTAATTCTGTGTTTGTATGCTTTGTGTAAATCATGTATTTATTTAAAGTATCCTCCAGGCCACCCAAGAAGGATGGGCCCTGCTGAGTCTGGTTCCACTCAAGGTTTCTTCTTGTAATTTTCAGGGAGTTTTTCCTTGCCACAGTCGCCCTCGGCTTGCTCAACAGGGGTTTTTGGTATATGTTGGTCCTGGATTTTGTAAAGTTGCTTTGAGACAAGGACAGATTAAGGATAGTCTGGGCCCCTGGGCAAAGAGTTGCCCGGGCCCCCCCCCCCTGCAAAAACATAAATAAATTAATACATTAAACCAGTGTTTCTCAACCTTTGTTCAGTCACGGCACCCTTTGTAAGTGTTCAAAATCTTGAGTTGCCCCAATCGACAATATATTTAAGGGCACTTACACTCTGCGTCCCCCCTCGCACCATGCCCCCCTCCCCTTGGTGGGCCAGCACGTGCAGTAGCTTGCCTGGCAATTTGTAGGTCTCTAGAAAGTCAAGGATCCATGGTGAACGACTTCTGTAAAAGTCTAGGGACCCCAAGAACATGGCTGGGGACCCCGGGGTCAGGATCTCTGGTAGTCAGAGGTTCCTTAAAATTGAGGGCCCTGGGAGATAAGAATATATTGTATCATAAGTGTTGATAGGCATCGCAGAATGTTTTGGGCCAGCACCCCCCCGGGTCCCCCTGACCTCAGGGCGCTGGCCCCACTGGCAGTAATCCAGCCATGCTTTGAGACAATGTCTATTGTAAAAAGCGCTATATAAATAAAGTTGACTTCACTTGACTCATGACTGATGCAACTTTGACCCCTGCTGGCTGATTGATGGTGCCTTCACAGAGGTGGGGAAAAAGTGCGTTGATCAGGGTGTACGCAAGGCTGATTCGCATATATGCACTCGCCTAGTGTGCTGCCCACGTGTCGGAGGGGGCTTCGTTCTCCTCAAATCAGAGCGGGGGTTGGCATTAGTGGAGAGGAAGCATGACGCAATTGGACAATTGGACGTGCTAAAAAGTCCGGAGAAAAGGGGGAGAAAATTCATAAACAAAAATATAAAAATAAAAAATAAATAAAAACTACATTTGCCCAGGTGGCATGATGGCTCGGTGATTAGCACTGTCGGCTCACAGCAAGATGGTCCTGGGTTCAATTCCCAGGTGGAGCAGCCAGGGTTGAATGTTCTCCAAGTGTCTGCACGAGTTGCCTTCCACAGTTCAAAGACATGCAGTAAGGTTAATTGTTTTCTTACTTTTCGCCCAGTGAATCAACCGCGACCCTGAACAGGACAAAGCGGTGGTAAAAAAATGAATGAATTTATTTGCCTGTCAATGTGTTTTTAGCCACTAGATGGCAACAGTGATACATTTCGGTATTAATCGGTCATTGTACATGTTAGAGAGACTGTTTGGACAAAACTACCAGGACACACTTAATAATATTTGTATTCATGTGTTTCACCACAACCATTACTAACAGGTGTAATAAATCAAATATATAAATGAAATGTTATGCTTGCAACTTGCAACCATCTCTCTGAAGACATGAACAACAGCTTGTTTTATAGAAACTCCAGTAGCCTGCACAAAGCCCTGACCTCAGCCCCACTGAACAGCTCTGGAATGAACTGGAAAATTGATTCTGCCCAGTTATGAAAATGCTCTTTTAACTGAATGGGCCCATTTTTCACAGACATATTTTAAAGTCTTGTGAGAAGCTTCTCAGAGAAGTAGCTGGAAAAATCACATACATCATTCTATGTTTTTGAAACGGACATGCTCATGGTAGTGCTGAGCAGTATGACGGTACATCTGGTATATCGTCTTTGATCCCTCATACCGTATGGATTTTTAAAATACCGCCATACTGTAGCATGCTGATCCCCACTCTGATTGAGGAAAACGAAGCTAACCCACGCCCCCTCCGACACGTGGGCAGCAGCCGTATGCATTTTGTCACTGCACTTTGACGAGTGCAATGCGGATCAGCACTGTGTATGGAAAGACACACCCTGACAGCACTCTTTTCCCGTCTCTGTGCAGGCGCCATTAATCAGCCAGCAGAGGTCGTAATTGCATTAGTTATGAGAGAGAGAGAGAGAAAGAGAGAGAGAGAGAGAGAGAGAGAGACCCTATCCAGTTTTTTTATATCCCACCCCTATCTGAAGAACAGGCTAATCGTTGTTCATGTGGCTGCTCAGCCCAGCCAGCAGGCAGAGCTTAGACTCGATACAATGTATTCGAGATCCAAGCTCTGGTTCCAGCGTGTGTTTTTACCGCTGCGCCACCTGAGCGGCTACTGTAGCATAGTTAATACAACTGTAGGCTTCAGTAGGCAGCAAATCATATAATATTGTTCGTCGCTAAAAGCGCTATGGAGCTATTCACGCGTACTGATTCCATCATATATTGTGTCATTTTGTGGGGCCAAGCAAAGCTTATAGTATACACTGATCAGCTTTAACATTGCTGCTGATCGCTCACCTATTGCTGCTGTAGATAATTGTCTCTGCTGTAGATAATTGCTCCACTTTTGAGGGAAGGCCTGATCTTTTTAATGTCGTTCTGCCTCTCTTATCCAATCACTCAGGTTTGATGGTGGTGGGGGAGGTGGGCGCTGATATCCTGTGAAAGCCTTCATGACCTTGTTACCTGCTCGCTCTCCCTTTTGTTATGCTGTAATAATTAGGGCTGCCGGAGTCTAAAACTCTCTGTAAAACTGATGTTTTTTCAACTAGAATTGTACATTTTTAACTACAGTTTCTGTTGCCGAGGTTG
The DNA here is from genome assembly GCF_030014385.1 of Trichomycterus rosablanca. Lineage (NCBI taxonomy): Eukaryota > Metazoa > Chordata > Actinopteri > Siluriformes > Trichomycteridae > Trichomycterus > Trichomycterus rosablanca. The sequence goes on from NC_086011.1 coordinate 10,338,439, forward strand.
TTCTGATGGAAACCTGTTTAACCGCCTGAGGTTAAGGATTGAAGTCGAGACGACCGTGCAAATGATGCTGCTCCTGCCGGATGTGACGAGCCTGAAGCATTTGCACCAAGAATGACAAAAACTCACTACAGACTTCATTACATTCTGAACTGAATAATAACTCTATTATTATTAATAACTGTTATTATTTAAGTACTTATTGCCAGTTATAACTTTTAGTTCATTTAATTCTGTGTTTGTATGATTTGTGTAAATCCTATTTATTTAAAGTATCCTCCAGACCACCCAAGAAGGATGGGCCCTGCTGAGTCTGGTTCCTCTCAAGGTTTCTTCCTGTAATTTTCAGGGAGTTTTTCCTTGCCACAGTCGCCCTCGGCTTGCTGAACAGGGGTTTTTGGTATCTGTTGGTCCTGGAAGTTGCTTTGAGACAATGTCTATTGTAAAAAGCGCTATATAAATAAAGTTGACTTGACTTGACTTTTTGAGATGGTTATCTTCTAGACCTTCATCAGTGGTCACAGGACGCTGCCTACGGGGCGCTGTTGGCTGGATATTTTTGGTTGGTGGGCTATTCTCAGTCCAGAAGTGACAGTGAGGTTTTTAAAAACTCCATCAGCATTAATGTGTCTGATCCACTCATACCAGCACAACACACACTAACACACCACCACCATGTCATTATCACAGCAGTGCTGAGAATGATCCACCACCCAAATAATACTAGTAGACACATACAGTGTGGCAATGATCTGTGAGATCCACATAGACAAGCACTGACAGCAAAATGAAATTAGCAAAATGCCATTGGTTGGCTCCTTCTTAAAAAGTCAGTTTATGCACTGTTTGAACTGTGCTAAGTGAATACATCTGCATTTATCATCAGGTTGAAAAATCTAGCAGCAGCAAAATCTTGCACAAATCTGTAACTCATAGAGGTTCAAAGAGCAGGACCATACTTTTAAAAACATAGAACAGAAACTGTCAGGATCCATGCCAGGACGAACTTGACTGGAGCATCAGTCATGTACAAAGGCTTTGAGATAAAATTAATTGCCCAAATAATTGGCTAGATGCAAGATATTTTATGCAGTCATACCTGCAGCCAAAACCTAGTAAAACCCTTTTTAAAATATTAAAACCTACGTTTTTTTTCCTTCTTTTATTTCATGTGGTGTTAAAACAATCACATACGTATAAATGTAGGGTTTTTTAAATAGGTTTGTCCCATTGGTAGCTCATTGACACTTCAAAAAATGATAGAAATCAAAAGCACATACGCAAGTACTTGTTGATAAAAAGCACTATAATGTAAAACAAAGTTTATTTATAAGAGAAGATGCATTCCAAATCTAAACAATACATTTCTTGTTTACTTATAAACACCGGCACATCAAGGACATTTTAACTACATGGTAGTCATGTTGTTTCCTCCTTTGTTTATCCATCTTTTCAAGTGAGTGTTACTGCCTACCCTTTTATTAGTCCTTATAGTGACCGTCTTTACTCGAATGCAGCTGTTTCAGCACATTTAGCTTTGATGCTATCCAGTCTTTTAATCTGTGATGTATATCATGTTAGTTAATATACCTTGATTTCATAGATATTGCATTTTAGGCATTACCGTGCATCACAAGAACATACATAAAACATATATACTTAATGAAGACATGCTTTAAAGCGATTGTGCCTGTTTGATGTTTAATAAATATGCCATGTTAAGCTCAGACAAACATTTCTGAAGCTAACAAGCAACTGTATATCACAGTGGTTCTCAGCCCGGACTGTACTTTTATATAACAAAGCTAGAGTGTAATGCTACACACATTTCAGCCATAACAGTAAAACCACCTCCTTGTTTCTACACTCACTGTCCATTTTATCAGCTCCACTTACCATATAGAAGCACTTTGTAGTTCAACAATTACTGTCTGTAGTCCATCAGTTTCTCTACATGCTTTTTTAGCCTGCTTTCACCTTGTTCTTCAATGGTCAGGACCCCCACAGGACCACCACGGAGCAGGTATTATTTAGGTGGTGGGTCATTCTCAACACTGCAGTAACACTGACATGGTGGTGGTGTGTTAGTGTGTGTTGTGCTGGTATGAGTGAATCAGACACAGCAGCGCTGCTGGAGTTTTTAAATACCGTGTCCACTCACTGGCCACTCTAGTAGACACTCCGACCTAGTTGGTCCACCTTGTAGATGTAAAGTCAGAGATGATCGCTCATTGCTGCTGTTGGAGTTGGTCATCTTCTAGACCTTCATCAGTGGTCACAGGACGCTGCCTATGGGGCGCTGTTGGCCAGATATTGTTGGTTGGTGGACTATTCTCAGTCCAGCAGTGACAGTGAGGTTTTTAAAAACTCCAGCAGCGCTGCTGTGTCTGATCCACTCACACCAGTACAATGAGAATGATCACTGCAGTGCTGAGAATGATCCACCACCCAAATAATACCTGCTCTGTAGTGGTCCTGTGGGGGTTCTGACCATTAAAGAACAGGGTGAAAGCAGGTTAAAAGGTATTTAGAGAAACAGATGGACTACAGTCAGTAATTGTAGAACTGGAGCTGACAAAATGGAGAGTAAGTGTAGAAACAAGGGGGTGGTTTTAATGTTATGGCTGATCAGTGTATAATGAGGATAGTGAATCTACCTGCAACAATATTAGCAGCAGCTCCATGCAGTTTGTAAACTGTAATGCACGATGTGACACTGTGATATATAGAACAGGGTCGTGTCCTGAATGGCTCCCTAGAAGTCTGCACTAGTAATCGAGTTGAGATGCAGCCTCATAAGGAGTATAATTTTACCACAAGCCTGTAAGACTTGCCCTGTTACAAAAAAGGGTTGAGAACCACTGATATACTGCCTTGTCTTGCTTGTCCAATCGTACTGTTGATGTCATCAGTACTGTCAAGTGAACAGGAGCACTGTGCAAAGAGGAATTTCAATTCTTCCTATATCACTATTGAGTGAAGATATCTAAAGCACATGATGACATCCATGGGAATGGGAGGACTCAATTGATTACCATCCAGCCGCAGATACCTCAGCCTGGGCAAGTGGTCCGGATCGTGCACGTCTTCATTTAGCTGAAAGGGGCAGATCTCTGTTCCGTTTATGCCTGAAAGAAATACACAGTGCTGTTTAGGACACAAAGATAAGCATGAGATTAGTCAGTTTTGGGAAATACACAAGAAGATTTGATTTGTATATGCACTCTTTCATTCACCAGGGCCTGATGTGTACTTCTGAATGAGTATCCAGGAAGTACCTAAGCCTACAACCCTGTTTGGGTCCTACTCCAGCTCTGTTATTTAGCTCTGTTTACACACTACTCCACGTAACCAGAAACAAGAAAAATAAACAATGGAAAGCTGAGGGATCATATAAATACATGCCAAGATGACAAATCCAGATGTCCTAATAGTTGTTAATTCTTTTACTGTTGCTAAAACCTTGCTTGATGGTACAAGCCAACAGTGAACTACATCCCAGTCTGCTGTAAAACCACATCATCGTTTCTACACTCACTGTCCATTTAATCAGCTCCACTTACCATATAGGGGCACTTTGTAGTTCTACAATTACTGACTGTAGTCCATCTATTTCTAAGCATGCTTTGTTAACCCCCTTTCATGCTGTTCTTCAATGGTCAGGACTCTCCCAGGACCACTACAGAGCAAGTATTATTTGGGTGGTGGGTCATTCTCAGCACTGCAGTGACACTGACATGGTGGTGGTGTGTTAGTGTGTGTTGTGCTGGTATGAGTAGATAAGACACAGCAGCGCTGATGGAGTTTTTAAACACCTCACTGTCACTGCGAGGCCACCAGCCAAAAATATATCCAGCCAACATCGCCTCGTAAGCAGCGTCCTGTGACCACTGACGAAGGTCTAGAAGATGACCAACTCAAACAGCAGCAATAGATGAGCGATCGTGTCTGACTTTATGTCTACAAGGTGGACCAACTAGGTAGGAGTGTCTAATAGAGTGGACAGTGAGTGGACATGGTATTTAAAAACTCCAGCAGCGCTGCTGTGTCTTATCTGCTCATACCAGCACAACACACACTAACACAGCACCACCATGTCAGTGTCACTGCAGTGCTGAGAATGATCCACCACTCAAATAATAGGTGCTCTGTGGTGGTCCTGTGGGGTCCTGACCATTGAAGAACAGAGTGAAAGCAGGTTAAAAAAAGTATGTAGAGAAACAGATGGACTACAGTCAGTAATTGTAGAACTACAAAGTGCTTCTATATGGTAAGTGGAGCTGATAAAATGGACAGTTAGTGCTTTTAATGTTATGGCTGATCAGTGTATATCATATGTACAGTGTATCACAAAAGTGAGTACACCCCTCACATTTCTGCAAATATTTCATTATATCTTTTCATGGGACAACACTATAGACATGAAACTTGGATATAACTTAGAGTAGTCAGTGTACAGCTTGTATAGCAGTGTAGATTTACTGTCTTCTGAAAATAACTCAACACACAGCCATTAATGTCTAAATGGCTGGCAACATAAGTGAGTACACCCCACAGTGAACATGTCCAAATTGTGCCCAAAGTGTCAATATTTTGTGTGACCACCATTATTATCCAGCACTGCCTTAACCCTCCTGGGCATGGAATTCACCAGAGCTGCACAGGTTGCTACTGGAATCCTCTTCCACTCCTCCATGATGACATCACGGAGCTGGTGGATGTTAGACACCTTGAACTCCTCCACCTTCCACTTGAGGATGCACCACAGGTGCTCAATTGGGTTTAGTCCATCACCTTTACCTTCAGCTTCCTCAGCAAGGCAGTTGTCATCTTGGAGGTTGTGTTTGGGGTCGTTATCCTGTTGGAAAACTGCCATGAGGCCCAGTTTTCGAAGGGAGGGGATCATGCTCTGTTTCAGAATGTCACAGTACATGTTGGAATTCATGTTTCCCTCAATGAACTGCAGCTCCCCAGTGCCAGCAACACTCATGCAGCCCAAGACCATGATGCTACCACCACCATGCTTGACTGTAGGCAAGATACAGTTGTCTTGGTACTTCTCACCAGGGCGCCGCCACACATGCTGGACACCATCTGAGCCAAACAAGTTTATCTTGGTCTCGTCAGAGCACAGGGCATTCCAGTAATCCATGTTCTTGGACTGCTTGTCTTCAGCAAACTGTTTGCGGGCTTTCTTGTGCGTCAGCTTCCTTCTGGGATGACGACCATGCAGACCGAGTTGATGCAGTGTGCGGCGTATGGTCTGAGCACTGACAGGCTGACCTCCCACGTCTTCAACCTCTGCAGCAATGCTGGCAGCACTCATGTGTCTATTTTTTAAAGCCAACCTCTGGATATGACGCTGAACACGTGGACTCAACTTCTTTGGTCGACCCTGGCGAAGCCTGTTCCGAGTGGAACCTGTCCTGGAAAACCGCTGTATGACCTTGGCCACCATGCTGTAGCTCAGTTTCAGGGTGTTAGCAATCTTCTTATAGCCCAGGCCATCTTTGTGGAGAGCAACAATTCTATTTCTCACATCCTCAAAGAGTTCTTTGCCATGAGGTGCCATGTTGAATATCCAGTGGCCAGTATGAGAGAATTGTACCCAAAACACCAAATTTAACAGCCCTGCTCCCCATTTACACCTGGGACCTTGACACATGACACCAGGGAGGGACAACGACACATTTGGGCACAATTTGGACATGTTCACTGTGGGGTGTACTCACTTATGTTGCCAGCTATTTAGACATTAATGGCTGTGTGTTGAGTTATTTTCAGAAGACAGTAAATCTACACTGCTATACAAGCTGTACACTGACTACTCTAAGTTATATCCAAGTTTCATGTCTATAGTGTTGTCCCATGAAAAGATATAATGAAATATTTGCAGAAATGTGAGGGGTGTACTCACTTTTGTGATACACTGTACTAATAAAGAGATACTACTTAAACTTAGGTCACTTACTCTCAATATTATTGTTGTTGAGGTGTAGATGCTCCAGGTGGGAGTTGAACAATGGAACAGTGGTCAAGTTGTTGTGAGACAAGTGCAAATCCAGCAGTGTGCTAACATTAAACACCATCTTTGGGATGCTCTTGTCGGTCAAGTGATTATAGTTGAGTCTTACAAAAGCAAGATGTGTAAAGTCCTTAAAATAGTCTTGAGGAATGTCTTCAATGATATTCCTGTCCAAGAACAGCTG